>NC_135539.1:56142790-56454942 GCF_045843805.1 Urocitellus parryii
AAAAAATCAACGACAAAAATGATAATGAACATAACACAATGTTTAAAGACTGAACATTATGAAAAACACAAAAATGCACACTCTTGTAACTCTTATTAAAATCAATGAAAATTCTACCTTGTGCAATAAAGCAAGAAAACTATATAAAAGACACATAGATAGCTGAGAAAGAATAGTTTCTGCAATGTTAGTACTTACAGAATATAGTTGTCTCTTTAGAAAACCCCAAGGATTCTACAGAAAAACTCTTAGAAATAAGTGAATTTAGTAGCATCACAGGAAAAAAAATAAACATAAGTAAACTATATTTATATGTACTAGTGATTAACATTGAAATGCAAAATGAAATCTATTTACACTTTATAAAAAATGATTTATTGAACTTTATATTTAAATAAATTAAATAGGACTTCCATTCAGAAAATTATGAAATGCAGATGAAAGAATTCAACAGGGTTCCAAATAAATGCAGAGACATACTTTGTTTATAGACTGTGAGACTCAACAGAGTGAAGATGTCAACTCTCCGAAAACCAGTCAAAATCCTTTAAAATATTTCATTTTAGATTTGTGCAAGTTTATTTTAAAATTTATGTGGAAAGTCCAAGGAATCAGAATAGCTGAAATAATTTTGTTTTGTTTTTTGGTACCAGGGATTGAACTCAGAGGTTCTTTTCCACTGAGCCACATTCCCAGTTCTTTTTTATATTTTTAGAGACAGGGTCTCGCTGAGATGGTTAAAGTCGCACTAAATCACTGAGGCTGGTTTGAACTCACAATCCTCCCACCACAGCCTCCAAGGCCACAGGATTATAAGCAAATGCCACCATGCCCAGCAGCTAAAACAATTTTGATACAATAAACATGAGAAACTAGTTTACCCAATTAAAAGATTAAAATGACTATTGTGATCAATACTGAAGTTTTCACAGATTCATACATAAATAAATAAATAGAACAGAATACAAAAGAGAATTCAGAAGTAGAACCACAACTATGTATAATTATTTTGATTTTTAAAGATACAATAGCTATGGAGTGAAAGAAAGATAGCTTTTGAGCATATGAGAGCAATTAAATTAATAGATAATTAAATGGTTTTAAAAAGATGCTGGGCTGGGATTGTGACTCAGTGGTAGAGCACTTGCCTATCAGGTTCGATGCCCTGGGTTTGAATCTCAGCACCACATAAAAATAAATAAATAAAATAAAGGTATTGTGTCCAACTACAACTAATAAATAAATAAATAAATAAATTTTAAAAAAATGCTAACCTAAATCTCACATTTATATAGTAATTCAAAATAAATACTGTAATATAGATAATAAAATATAAGATAAAATCTTTGGTATATAGGGCTAGACAAGGAGTTTGTCATTTTACAACTAATGGCATGATTCATAAAAAGAAAAATTAATAAGTTGAATATCAAAAAGAATTAAAATATTTTGTTCTGAGAATGAACCTGTGAAGAAGATTGATAGATAAGCTACAGAGTGAGGGAATAGATTTATACATCACATTATCTGGTTGAGAGTAATGGTACATCCCTATAATCCCAATGTCAATGGAGGGAGATTTGGGCGGGAGGATTGCAAGTTCAAAGCCAGCCTCAGCAATTTTGAAAGGCAATAAGCAACTTAACAAAACCCTTCTCAAAATTAAATAAAATAAAAAGGGCTGAGATGTGGCTCAGTTGTTAAGCACCCCTAGATTTGATCCCTGGTTCTAAAAAAATTAAAATAAAGCAAAAAGAAAGGATATCACATATCTGACAAATGATTAACATTAAAAATACAGAAAGAACTCTTAATACTCAACTTTAAAAAGGATCTAATTATCCATTAGAATGTTGGTAAAGGGGTATGAAGAGATATTCTGCTAAAAAAAACATATACAGGTGTAAATAAGCACAAGGATGTTCAGTATCATTAGCCATCAGGCAATGAAAATGAAACCCATAATAAGAGATCACTGTATACTTATTTGAATGACAAAAATAAAAAACACAATGAAAACACTGAATGCTGGTGAGGATATAGAGAACATGGATCACTCATACATTCCTGGTGGGAATTTAAAATTGTCCCATTTGGGAAAACGATTTGTTGTATCATTAAAAAGCAACTAACACATGAAGACTTATATTCACATAAGAACCTGTACACAAATATGTATAGAAATTTCCTTTATATTATACCAGACCCAGCAACACTCAGATGTCCTTCAGTAGGTAAATGGTTAAATTAACTTTGGAAATCTCAGGGGAAACAGGATTAATTTTCTTCCCCATCCTAGGCAGAGTAAACACCCAGAATAGGAACAAAGTAATCCAGACTTTGGGGGTGGTACCAGAAGGTCTCAGAAATGACTATCTCCCAAATTTACAAGTAAATTACACCTCCAGACAGAGAACACATGGAATGTAGTCTTTGAGTCTCCTCTGTAAAAGCCCCTTCCCTGTTCCTGCTGATGCAGAATCACAGTATTTGGGACACCAGTCCCAAAGGAGACTTGAGTCTCCTTTGCTAGCAAACAATAAGGCTTCTTTTTCCTTTTTCTAAAAGAAAAAAAAATTAACTTTGGAAGAATAATATCATGAAATACTACTTAGTAATAAAAGGGATATGCCATTAATACACATAACAACCTGGATAAATCTTCAGTAAATTATGTTGAGTGAAAAATGTCAGTCTCAAAAGGTTACTTAGCACATGATTCTAATTATATTACATTTTGATATGATAAAATTATAGAAATGGAAAATAGATTAAAGGTAGCCAGGGGTTTTAGAATTAGTAGAAGCATAAAGGAAGTGGGTACTACTGTAAAAATGCTAAATTATTAGCTTTTATAGTAAGGAAAGTATTTTATATTCTGAATGTATCAGTATCAATATTCCAGTTATGATATTATACTGTAGCTGTGTAACATGCTACTATTGGAAGAACTGGTTAAAGGATGGGAGCTTGTATTACTTCCTACAATTACATAAAAATAAAAATATCATTACAAAACTCACAAATACAGACTTTTTTATCCAAACAAATAAAAAAATCTAAACTATAAAAAATATAACAAAATTACTAAGGAGAAGGAAAATGTTGGCAGACAGAAACTTGGATAGAAATAAAAAATAATGGACAAATACAGGTAAAAATGAAATTTATTTTATCTTATGTTTAATTGCCTTAAAAACAGTATATAAATTATACAATGTGTATTGTCTGATAATGATGCAATTAAACTACAAAACACAAGAAATATATCTGAAATATCATCAAATACCTAAAAATTAAACAACACACTGTATAGTCCATGGCTTCAGTAGACTGTCATAATAAAAAAAAATTAAATCTATTTCACTTTAAATGACACTGAAATTCCCATCAAATTTGTGAGATGTAGCTAAAGAACTATTTTAAGAGAAATGTGTCTTTAGTTTTGTTTTCAATATGTTATATCTAAGGCCTTCAATTAAATAGGTAAGTTTCCCCTTAAAACAATGAATGAAACAAGAGCAAATTAAGGTAAAAACAAGTATGATCAGAAATCAAGCAAAAAAAAAAGAAACAAATGAAATAAAAAGATAATTCTTTGAGAAAAATTATGAAAACTGATCAAACTTTCAGTTTTCCATTACTATAAAAAATACGAGAGATTAATCAGTTTATATAGAGAAAAGGTGTATTTGACTCACAATTTCAGAGATGTCAGTAATGGTCACTTGGCCTTGTTGTTTTTTGTCCTGTGGCAAGACAGCACATTACGGCAGGGAGCACATGGTAGAACAAAACCATTCACCTTGTGGCAGGGAAGTGAAGGAGAAGTAAAGGAAAAGACCAAGGTTCAACAACCTTCCAGAAAGAAATGCTTCCAATGGTCTAAGGACCTCCTCTAGGCATCATTTCTTAAAGTTTTTAATGACCTACCAATACTGCCAAGCTGGGGACAAAGCCTTTAACACATGAATCTTTGAGGGTCATTTCAGATCCAAACTATAGCATTAACCAAGCCACTTATGAAGAAGTAAAATTAGAGAGGACACAAATGTGCAATGTCAGAAATGAGAGGAGACCTAATTACATATCACAAAGAAATTAAGAAAATACTGCAAATAATTATATACTTACAAATTCTTAGACAGTCACAAAATATTAAAACTAATTTCAAAAGAAATAGATAACATTGATAGATATGTATCTATTAAAACATTGAAATTTTAGGTAAGCATTCCAACAAAGGTATCTAGCATGTTGAAATAACTTGCCTCATCTAGACAGTTCACAGCAGAGTGACATTCTGACTCTGGTTACTTTCCAAACTGGGAAAGAACAAGCAAATTGCAATTGGATGCTCTAAGGACTCAGAAATGAGGAGAGAAACCCAAATCACTTTTTCCACCTAAAAAAAAAAATAAAATAAAATTTTCTACCACATTCTGGCTTCTGTAGCAGGCCTCTCTTGATTCCATGAACCTAGATAGTCTCATATAATGCATTACTACCATGAAACAGCAGGTCTTTAAAACTAAATGAATTGTAGCTTTTGTAAGAATTTGTGTCTCTATGATAATTAGTCTTCATTAAACTTAAAAAAATATAGCAGTGAGTTCCAAATTCTTTCTTCTTTCTGTATACACAGAAGAATAAAATTCAAATATATTTTGCCTGGAAGGAAGTCACCACAAGTTAATTTTATTGAATTTCACATAAAAATACAAAATAGGGTGGGTCTTAGCTACTTTTTACTATATTTAGCTGGAGTTTCCTACAAAATTTTAAAAAGTTTATTCTTAAACTCTGTAATCCAAAGGTTTTGTGGGGGAAGTTAGCAAAAACACAAACTGATGTCCATTTCCTCTCATTTTCCATGTGTTTCCTTTGGTTAAATAAATACTCTAAAAATACAAAATACTTCATGTGTTAGGAAAATGCTCTGAAAGGCATGCATATTTGTACTCAATTACTTCACCAATAGATTTATAGTAATGTCTGTTGGGTTAATAAATCCTGCCTTATCTCAAACTACTTTGATTGAAAAACGAAACAACATGAAAGCCATTTACTAGGAAATACTTTCAGTCTGCAAAAATGAGTTTCAAACTACCTAACAAGAGTGAGCATGTTCTTTAATGTGTTTTACCCATGAATGTTCCCACAGGAAGAGACCTGAGCAGTGGGCAACAATTTTGCATTGATAGATATGTTCTCAAATATTGTATTGCACCTTAGGGACATCTAAACTTTTTTTTTTTTTTTTTTGCAACAAATACAGTACAGACTTAAATGAAAAAAAGGTAGTAAACCATCAAAACATATTCATTTTAATTATTATTTGTATGCTGCATTTACTAGTTTTGATGAATTCTATTTGCACATCATTTTGAAAGTAACTACTACTGTCGTCAGGTTTTTTTTTTTCATAATCATAGAATGATTAACAGGAACACAGAGGACCTCTGAAAATGGGTTTGTTGTGATCTTAAGTGAAATTATAGATTTGACATAAGTGGCTTTGGAGGTTCTGCTGAGTTATAAGATCACAAGGTATCGGAGGAAATAGTTACTTAGGTATGTGACTTTGAAAATCTTGAAAAACTAGAATTCATTAAATTCATTATTTAGTCATACCATCAATATCTTCTGGTTTATTGACGTTGCTGTCTTTATCTACAATAAAACTAAACTTGAGAACTGCAAATAGTCTTTTTCCTAGATGAACGAGACAGGGAGAGGCCTTTATCCTGGCTCATATATTATTTCTCTGGTTTCAAAAGTATTTATTGAGAACTTTCTAAGAGCCAAAAGTTGTGTTCCAGGGCTTGATTAAAAGAATCCCTTGTCATAACGCACAAGAGAACAGACCAACATTCCTAAAAATATCATTGTTGATCCTATTACATTTTATCAAGTGGTAATGAACTGATAGGGAAAATGATAAGTAAATTCATTCCATTCCTCTAATCTCCACAAGAAGATATTTTTTACATAGGACACCAGGAGAATCAGCTCTTTGCACTGAAATATCTTTATAGTCACTTCTTTATATTTAATACATTAATTCAACTTTAAATTTCTAAAAATGCCTGATTTTACCCTAAAAATGTGTGTTCTTAAAGTTAAGTAAATAAATGTTATATAATAATTATTATAACATTAATTATGTGCCATCCAGTGGGCTAAGTGCCCTTCAATAATTCCTGATTTTTTTTTTCTTACAACAACACTTTTGTGTACAAATTGTGCTTTTTAAATCACATAGATGAGGAAAGGAAGTCTTAGAGGGATTCCTGACTTGGTTAAAGCTTCGATAAAACCTCAAAGCTGCTTGACTCCAAAGCCATGCTGGAAATCACCACCCCATAATTTTTTCCCAGTTTCACAATATCTGGGAAAATACTGAATCCACAAAAAGTACTTAAGTCTCATGGTGGCCTAGAAATCAAGATTGCAGAGCCAGCAAAGACTAGTTCATCTAACCTGTCCTGTTCCAGTATCGACACTCACTGTCTAGAAATTTAGGAGCCTTTTCCTCATTTTGTTCCCTTCTATTTAATCTGTTTGCCAATCCTGCTGATTTCACCCCCAGAGTATTTTCCAATCTGCTTCTTTTTCTTCCTTACAATCATTAACTTACCTGAGCTCTAGTAGTAATACAACAATCTTCCATTGCCACTCTTCAATCTCCCAAACCATGCTTACTCAGAGTGTGATCTGTAGACTAGTGTCAATGTCACTGAAGAGTTTCCAAAACATGGCAAATATCAGACCTCATTCTAGATGGACTATCCTAGAACTACATTTTCTTTCTTGTACCTTCACACACTGAGGTGGCGTTATTTATATTCATTTTGGCAGTTTGCTGGGGCTTAGAGTAGGGCAGTTAGGGGAGAGTACTGAAACTTCTAGATTTCTTGACATTGGCTAAGAATAAACCAGTGTAAGGCATAGCAATTCCACAGGGTACCACAAGAAATGTTGAACCTTTTTATTCAAAATATCAACTCTTCCCTTCATGATAGCATTTGTTATTTGAGACACACATCTTTCCCAAGAGGAAGTTAGCCATGCCGTATGTAGCTCTGATCCTCATTACTTCATAAGATTTGGTTTCTTCCTACTTTTTTTCTTTTTATTATAACATCACTATCAAAGTGTGGGAGCTCCCTGTCAGGAGAAACTTTTTCTTACACAATTAAATTCCAATATCCTAATTTCACTGGCTTCTCTTTATCCTTACTATTAAATGAATACAAATCATTCTCAATTGTTTCTCCATTGAGTTTTCATTGCTTTCCTAGCTAAATGTTCAAGAAAATTCATATTCTTTATATGAATTAACCTTGTTTCTTTTCTTCCCAAGTATAATGGAGTCATTCTTTGAATTCCATTTACTATCCAGTCATCTATTTAAAAATGTATTTAGAACATCATACTTCCCTGCTTTTTAACTCTTCCATTTCCTCCCACTAGATTTATATTTCCAATATTTTAACCTGAACCACACACCTTGAAGGATTTCAGCTTCATATCTCTAACACTTTTTTGCACTGCTCTCCTCTAACATAGTGCTCTCCAAACCCAAACACTTTTTTGTTGTTGTTGTTATTTATTTTCACCAATATGTCTTTCTAACCTACACTCACCATCTACTTATGCTTAACTTTTCTCCTCATGGTATTTTTCCTTCTCATTATGTTACCCTTTCTGGTAGGATCTGGTAGCATGATGACATAACCAATAATTATCTCTCATCATATATATATATTTAGTTTGTTTAAACTTTGAATACCATAAAAAGTAATTTCTCTTTGTTCATTATTGTATGCTGACATATATACATATATATATATATATATGTGTGTGTGTGTGTGTGTGTGTGTGTGTGTATCTTGTATGTATCCAATACATTACTTCATTTGAAAAATGATAAAACTGAGGTACAGAAGGGTTAAGTTGGCTTGTCAAAGGGCACAATTTTGTGCAGAGCTAGAGTTTCTGGCATTCACTTTGGTATGCTTTTCATTACATCTCCACTTTATATAGAGATTCAGCAATTTAAGATATAGTTCAAATTCAAAATGACTTGGGAGACTTAAATTTTGATCATATAACTCAAATAACCATTCTGAAGTAATCATGGACACTGGACTCCACTGGTTGTCAAAGCCAGCAGTGTGAAAACGGCTGCTTTTCATTGACTGAGGCAAATAAGTCTAAGATAAATAAAGAAGGAGCTCTGTGCACTGATTCAGGAGTCCATTCCAGCAAAGTGGGTGGATGTGAAAGGCATACTGGTAAACCAAATTCTGACTCACTGGCCACCAAGTCTGATTCCTCCTACTGGAGTGTATCTGTTGTCAACTCACTGGGCTCATTTCTCAGCAAGTGAAGAGATCCAGTGTCACACCCTGTCAGCATCAATTGGTCTTCTCGGGTGATGGTTATGGATGTGGTCTAGTTAGGAATGTGCCTTGCCTTCCACATGCGAGGGAGGCAAATTCAATGCTGGAACATGGTGCTGCAGGGAAAATCCTCGCTTAAGAAAGAAAAATAAAATTGTTTTTAAATGACAAATAATAAAATGTTTTCTAAATTCCAAACTGAAGGATTCACTTAATGACATGATCCAATTAAAAAATTTTATTGCTTTAAGTAGCTTGACTTGGGTCGGTTCAGCAGAAGACTGATTCTCCTAAAACAAAAATAACAACAAAATGAAACAGGAGAACTGGAGCACTAAGCTTAGCTATTATAATGCCAATACGACACTAAATATATAGTCCCTAGACAAGAAAAATATTCCCTGTAAAAGGACCCAGTATATGATTTTGAGGTCTATAAAAGGAGTATGATGACAGAATTTGAAAGAAGTAAAAGGTCACATAAAATCAGGTTCATTGTTCACCTAACTTACCCAGGACATCCTGTTTTGTTTGTAGGCCATGACTGAGGTTGGGCAAGAGTCTGACTCAGCATTGTATAGGTACAATGGTTATGTGGCTATAGCTATGAGAGTTAGTTCACAGCAACCAGCCAAGCTCAAAATTATATTAATTGCCTCTAATGCATGTCTGTTGTTCATCTGTTTTCCATCTGTCTGTTTTTTATCTGTCCTTGCTGAAGACACATTGAGTTAGGCAACAAACCTCTGTCTAAACTGAGAGCATGTGTGATAAACATGTCTTTTTTAGCCACAATAGTGTCTGCTTGCATAATGGCATTGGCCATTAACAAACTGAACATATTTGGGGATGCACCTGCAATGAGCAGGCCATGTAATGAGGGTTAATTGTTGGGTTAATAGAATGATAAACTTTGCTATCCTCAGAAGCTGCAGGCAATATTTCAGCAAAACCATTCACATATGCAACTAATTTAAGAACTGCCTCAACCTAGGCACCTTTAAGAGCTAGTAATAAGAACACGTAATTGCATGTGTGGTATAAATAGCCTTTTAATTATAGCTCACAAAATCACTTCTTCCTGCTACATAATGCAGAGCATTCATGGTTACCCAAGAAGAATTAAAACCACATTGGGAGGTTGGGGTTGTGGCTCAGTGGTAGAGCCCTTGCCTAGCATGTGTGAAGCCCTGTGTTCAATCTTCAGCACCACATAATAATAAATAAATAAATGCATTGTGTCCAACTACAACTAAAATACACACACACACACACACATACACACACACACACACACACACACACACACACACACACACACACGGAAGACCTATTTCAGCCAAGCATGCTCTTCTTATGATAAAGTCTAATGAGGGCTAATTTGACCAAGTGCTACTGAAGGTTGAGTGCTCTGTGCTCAAGTCTGAGTGTGTGTGTGTGTGTGTGTGTGTGTGTGTGTGTGTAGTTGGAAGTGGGATTCATAGATAAGTTTGGGATAGCACTTGAAAGTTCTTGGTGAAATATATCTTGCTTTATTTCAATTTGAATGATGATGCCACTGGTAGACATCACTAACTCTGAGCATCCGTGCTGACTCATGCAAGAACAGTGTTCATTATACAACCTGAAAGTAAAACAGGCAAAACTGATTTGATTAACATTATTATAATATTGATTAGAGCTGAGAAATATATCAAAGAAAAGATCTTTCTTTGGAACTTTCCAGGCCTGGCTAGTAGCATCAGAGAAGAGATGGGAAGAGTGACTGTGGATGTATATCTTCTGTTATATATTATGCTCATTTACTTCCCCAAATGACACAGGTGGAAGGGACAGATGAAGTATGCAGATGAGCTTCTAAAGCTGTTGCTGAACAGATTGTACAGTAAGTACAATTGTCCTATAAAAAAGAAAATGTGCTGTGGTCAACAGAGCAGTAGATTTAATTAAGAGATTTGTATCGTAGGTCAAACTTGGCTCTCAAACTTTGGGCTTCAGTTTGGCTATATATAATATAACATTTATATATTTTAGATTAATTATGTGATGCAAGAACTCTAATAGATTTTCAATAAGAAAAGTACTCATTTACTTCATTTTAGATTGTAAACATTTGGGACAAAGGAGTAAAGTCTTTTAAAAAACAAAACAAAACACTCCTAGTATGTAAGAAAACACCCATTTCTTTTAAGACTTCTTGGCAAAAATGTTTAAATAAAATCCATACTTTTATAATATACATTACTAGGAAATAGTTTAAAGTAATTATCCTGAGTTAGCATGTACATGTTTGTGAAAGCTAAATTCAACCATTTTTCAGTAAGCACCCAAAATATTACTGTTACCAGCAATCTAATATTTCAGTTTTGACTTTATTCTCTGTAATTATACTTTTGTTTTAAATATCACAACAGCTGCTATATTTCTTAAGTATTTTTGAACTTCTATGCTCTGACCTATTTGAAACATTCTTTACCACACACATATAGATTCTCTTTTTATCTTTAATTCATTAAACAAGTATCTATTTTTTTACTAAGTACTAAGCATTGTTTTGGGAACTGTGTGACCCAGAGTACAACAACAAAAAAAGTATTTTGTTTTTTAAGTTTTCATTCTGGTGAAGGATAGGTTGGAAAGACAAGTTATACACATGTGTGCATGAACACACATAAATATATGTAATTTGTACAATTATATATATATATATATATATATAATATGTATATATGTACTTTACATATGCATATAATACATGTGTATATGATATATATATATATATATATATATATATAATTATGTATTCAGATTTTATACCTCTCACTAGACTTCTGTTTTTAAATGATACTCTTTTTGAGAAACATGTTTTAAAAAGGTCTCCTTCCTCTCGGTTGACTTTCCACCAAGCTGAAGGACAGGGCTTGGCTAGCAGAGTAAGAGTAGCTCTCAGCCTTGGCCTGCCCCTCCCTCATATGCCTATGTGGTGGGCACAGGAGGCACCACTGTGCATCGTGGTCCAGCTGAGGATGATCTGGTACTATTTGACACAGGTCCTCTGTATTTTTTGATAAGGTGACATTTAAGCAGAGAACTAAACAAGGTAATAAAACAGGTCTTGTATATATTTGGGAAAATGGGTTTCCAGGGCTAGTGTGGTGCAAAAGCTAAGGCCTGAAGCAAGAATGTACTCTTTATGCTCTTGGAAGATCAAGGAAGCTGGGCAACATAGGCCCACCTAAGTAGGTAGGAGTAGAGAATTCAATTACTGAAAAGACATTGGAAAGTCTTAAAATTTTACTTTATGTTGTTTTGAAAGGCTGTTGACAGGTTTGAAGCAGAGGAGTTGTACAATTTGATTTGTTTTTCTCAAGGTCCCTCTGATTGCCAAGGGAAAAAATTTTTGAGGATGGCAGGTAGAAGGAGGTCTACGAAGAAGCTATTTCAATAATCCAATGAAGAGGTTGATGGTTTGGATTAATATAGGTTAAATTGATAATAATACATCATATTCTAGTATATATTGTGGAAAAAAGAGTTGAAGAGTTTAGATATGAGGAAAAAAGAGGAGTCACAAATGGACTTCAGCAAAGAAAAGAGCCCAAAATGTAAACAACAAAAGCAGATTATGTGGAGTAAAATCAAGAATTCAGTTTTGAACATACCAAGTTTGACAAATGGAGATACCAATATGCAATGATATCTATAGATCTGGAACTCAGAGGAGGGGTTGAAACTGGAGGTCACAAAAATGACTTCTTTATTATTGCCACTTAAGTAGATTGAGTCTTTTAACCGCTTCTAGATGACCCTATTCTAGAAGGTTTTTTTATCTAGAGCTAATTCTTATATATTCAGTAACACTTCATAAAACCACTGAAGTTAGAAATCTACTGTACAACTTGGTAACTGTAACTAGTAATGATGTAGTATATTGTCACAAGCTGTGCATTGGTTGCATGTGGATCACTGTGCCTTGATGACTGTAGATAGAAACATCTGGTTTCTGGAGATGAGCAGTGGACTTTTTCTCTGGTAAATTGCCCAGGGACATTGTGAATCCCTATCCTGCTTTGCCATGTCCCACACTGCACCTGAGATAGATGTGACTTGCCAAGATGCCAATCAATCTGTTGACTGTGAGACAGTAGGAATCAAGACTCTACCCTTGAAACCTAATCCCTGGCTTTGATCCCCATCCCCACTTAAATAAACCACCAGAACTATCTTTCCTTTGTCTCATTCCAGCTCTTGTGTGGACTGGATGTATTAGGGGCTCTGCTTTTGTAAATACATTTCTGACTCTTTGTGTTTTGTTCTTCACTAATTATTTTTGACTTTAAGTTTTCAGGTGGCTTACATCCTCCTCAGCAGGAAGAAGAACCCCTCAACAAGAGGCTAGCCATCACCCCCATTAGTATATTCCTGAAAATTGCTAGCAAAGTAGATTTGTAAGTGTACTTACCCAAAAGGGAGGCATATGCTAATTGGCTTGATTTATAAGTTGTACAATGCATACACATATAAAAACATCATGTTTGAAATGATAAAAATGCACCATTTTATTTGTCAATTAAAAATAAATATGGGAAGGAGAAAACCACCAAAGTTACTGATTCCTTTCATTTGTTACAGGATTTGGATATTTTGGAAAGTTATGTCATTAAATTCAGCCATTTTATCAGGGGTAGAAGTCAGCATGAGACTCAACCAGTATATTCCCAATTATGAGAGTTTCTTGTATCTTCTAAAATTCCATTCTTTCAGAGATTTTAAAAAATTTTTCTGAAGGTGACTAAATAACAGTAACTGCATCTAGTTCTCCCTTTTCTCCATCTCACCAAGCACCTCCAATCTTTGATTCAGTGCAAATTTCATCCTTGCATTAAACCTTCAACAGTCACTTTAATGGAAATGTCTGTTTTCCCCTGACAGGTTATGTTCCTAGCCTAACATGGGCACTATAACATGAACCTGTAACATTTAGTCTCACAATTATATTATAAGTAAAAAAAAACTATATTATTATCAGTTGCTCAATAAATGGTAGATCAGATTTTATGAACATGCACGTATATTTTTATTTCTCTTGTGTTTTTAAGGATCTTGTTTTTCTATCTCAGATGACATCATATAATTGAATGCATGGGGACAATCATTTGTCAGATGAATTTAAAAAACATATAAAAGAAATACTATTTTGAGGTAATACATTCTTTTGAAATGACAACTCATTTGGAAAAACATTATAAGATTTAGCTAATTTATGAATATTATCATATAGTAAAAAAGCAAAAGACTACAAGAAGTAGTCTAAAAAATTAATCTCTTTAGATCTTTTGTAAGAATTGTAGCCAAACTCATTAATTTTAACAATTAATTAGTCAGAATATGCATCAGTAAAAGAAGCTATAAGTAGTTAAAAATCTGGATTTTGTCATATTAAAAAGAAAATCAAAGTTAGAAGCTAAAACTTAATTTCGCTGAATGGCCTGAAATAAATTGTGTAGGTAAAATGATTTTTATTCTAAAGGAGAAAAGACAAGGCAATCCCAATAACTTTTCTTTTATAATTCATAGAGACTTTTACACTGAACATCAAAGAAAACCGGGCTTAAATAACCTAAATCCAGCTCCATTTTCATCAGAGTTACACTGCTCTATTGCCATAACCATCATTCATCATCTAAGTCAAACAGTTTATAGAGAGAGAACATAAATTCTAACCCCAAGCCAGGAATGCTATCAATGAGTTTGGAAGTTTACATTTTGTTGGTGTGAGGTCACAATTTGCTGTCACTAGTGATCAATGACCCTTCCAATGTTCTTAGCCCTAGGCTATCTTAATGGGTTTAGCAAGTTTCCCATTTTAACAAGTTTACTTACTGATTTTAGAAAATGATTTTCTATTGAAATTCTTCAAATCACATTTTGGTGATTGAAAAAAAGCATTAGTAATCTAAATTAACCAGCCAAATGGTTGGTATTTTAGAAATATTGACTAATGAACATATAAGAAAGGATTATGTCTATAAATAAACAAAGACTTAAAAAACATTTTAGCAGGAACATCATATCACCCAGTTTAATCTTTGGTAACAACAGTGCTAGTGTCCTGGCAATTCGACATTGTCTTCTAGTGATTAGGACGTTATCCTTTTTTTTCCTGTATTGATATATATATATATATATATATATATATATATATATATATATATATATATAAAATTGTAAAACTGGGGCTACCATGGTTAATATTTTACTGAACTGTGGAAAAGTAGTTGATTTTTCTTAGTCCCAGTGGGTACTGACATTCTAACCCACTTATCTCTGATTTATTCAAGTTCTTGACAGTGCCAAAATAAGGACGTATTTTGCCTGAAGGATCTGTAGTTAAGGCAATTTGACATATGCTTTTCTTCTCTCTGAAGAGGGTGGTTCTGGCTGTTCATTTGTCATTTCATGGTACAGTAGCCATCAAGATTATTTCTTAGGTGATGGAGTTTTGTGCTATCACAGTATTCTGAAAATGTATAGAATAAATAAAATGACATTTTAAATTAATGTCCGCATTTATGGAACACTCAAACAATTCAAACTAACATTATATTCAGAAATTATTTAAAGAATAAATAAATTATTTAAAGGATAAATTTAAAGAAAATGCCCATTAATGCATGATAGAGTAAATATAATACCTATGGTGCTTATTAGATATTAATCTCTTTATCAATGCATGTATCATGTTGATTATATTTTTCTTTTGAGTTTCTAACCATAATATGAATACTTCCAGGGGAATTTTTTTTTTCTTATTTTAGAAAGGATACAGTGATAAGAAAAAGTATAATTACATGATGTATGTGAATTTATAGATTTGTGATTTATGTGATTAAATGGGATATCACCCATTTAAGGACAATACACTCCTTGTCTCTAGCTTTTCTATTTGGTCACCAGAATATTATCCCAGGAGGGTAAGCTCGTGTATGTTATCTTACTAAAGTGTGGTGAGCTTTGTTTTCAAAGCTCATAGGCATAGAAGATTTTTTCATAGAAAGTTAGTACCAAACTATTGTATGACACTGTGCTGTGCACAGGTCCAGAATGACAACAAACTCAAGGCCGCTGGCTAGCAAATGTTTGTTGTAGGTATAAAGTAACAGCATCACACACCTGAAGAGGAATAAATTCATCACTATGCTGGAGAAACAACTCAGAGACCTTACTTCACTAATAAGAGAATCAGAATCATCAATTTTATGTATTAAAAGATCATTCCAAGGTAATCTTAGCCCTTAAATTTTCATTGGGAGGTGTTTTGAAAAGCTCTTAATATGTTATTATGTTGTTTTCAGCCCTAGACACAGAAAGAATGGAAACTGCTAAGAGTTCAAAAAACTGATTTTTATTTCATTTTAATTTGATTTGTAGTAAAGAGAATTGCAAATATAATGTGTCTCTTCATTATTCATGATCCTCAGGACCCTCAGGAAGCACCACATGGATAAGTTATTTTTCTTTTGGGTTGTGATACTAAAATGAAGTGACTGCATTTAAAAATATATATGTATATTCAGGTAAATGTTGCACTTCCATGTGTCAACCTTCTGATTAATTTCCATGAGCACATTTATCTAATAATAGTGATAATCATTTTATTGTCATTTTTAAGTCATGTAATTATTGTAAGATTATGACTTTTAAAAATAGAAATATCACAATGTTTAAAAATAGACCAAACTACTAAAATGTATTTGGCTGTTATAAAAATAAAATTATTCCCAAAGAATAAAAAATTTGCAAGTGTGAGAAGAATCTCTTGAGAAACACCACAAATTCTTTTTTTTTAAGAAATATTTCAGTTAGTGGGAACATAACTATAATTGCATAGCCATTCTTGATGTTTAATATAAATGGGAAAAGCTAATTTCAAGGTGTTATATTACATTTGTTGAAAATTAAGTTGCTTTCTCATATATCACCTTTACTTTTCAGTGTGGGTGGTTTCATAATATGGATGCAAAAACAAGAGCTTTTCAAAAGATAACATTTCTGCCACTAATGAACATGAAGCAGTATTCATAGAAGCCACTAAGATTTCACTTTCCCTCAATCCATAAACTTTGACAAGGCTATTGCTTTTCCCACTCACCTGAAATGTGTCATCTGAGATATTTTCTTTCTTCACAAATGTCGTTAAGGTGCTGGTCTCTTTATCTATCTATCTATCTATCTATCATATGCATATACATGTACATATACATATACATACACATTCCTGAGTGGGCTTGGGTTTTAAGGGTTCTGGTTGTGATGCAGCAGGATCTGGAGAGGAGTAAGCAGAAAGGAGGAACTCATTAACTAAGGAAGAGTGGCACAGATAGGCAGGCCAAGAGAAAAGCCAAATGGTCCCCTGTTTTACAGGGCTGGCCTTCATGGGTGCATTCCTTTCCCCATTTCACTAATGATTAAAAACTAACATGTAAAAAGTGAACTTGGTTTTTACTCCCATACTGTCAGCACCACTTTTAAAAGAATATTTTTTTAAATGGGACATAAACTAAAAATTAAGTCCTCTAACCACTCTCATTACATATAGCAGATCCTTTTTATGCTCTTTCATCAACATACTTTCTGACATTACTTTTTTTAATGAAATTCAAAGGAAATAAATGTTTTATTAATTTTTAGATTCCCTTTTTTCCAAAATAAAAAATGAAGTTCACATAATGATTTATTTTATTCCTTGCTATATAATAATTTTCAAAATATGAGAGAATTTTCCATTCAACATTCCTTTTAGTAGATTATGAGAGGAGATAATTTTTTAGAGTATATTTTCTTTCATAGCTCATTAGTAATTGTGAAAGACCAGTGTGGAATTTTTAATTCCCTTTCTACTAATTTCTAAATCTCTGAAATTAATGGATCTTAGCCAATTAATTAATAAAATATATAAGATATTTTGTACATTTTCAAATATTTCCACATTAGAATAAAAAAGGTTAGTCCTTTAAAATGTTTCACATTTGGTAAATATATTAAAAATTACATGACCAATGTAATTCTACATCATGTACAACCAGATGAATGAGAAGTTGTATACTATGTCAAAATACAATCCACTATCATGTATAACTAGTAAGAATAAATTTTTAAAAATTGGTGAACATTAAATTTTTTAAAAAAATGGTTTCAGTTCCACTTTGATTTCAGAATCATGCACACTAAAGAAGGAAAAAGCAGAAAAAGTAAGAGGATGATGATGGTGAGACTAGCAGAAGGAAAGAGAAGAAAAGACTTAGGGAAAAAGTGAACAATTATAAGTCCAGAATGTGAGACACCACAGTAGGAAAATTAATAACTCTTTACCTATGAATAACTGGCCTTACATTCTGTTAGTCACCAGGGAAAGCAAATGTGATGACCTCTTTTATGACACTATTTGAGTACATCACATATGTACCTCATAATTTAACACAATTGCTGGTAACTGAACTCTAGCTTGCTAGAATAAATGTTACCAAGGGTCAGGATCAAAGTTCATTAAAAAAGCCTACTGATTGCAACAGCTGATAAATGCACTTAGGGGAAAGGGATGAAAAATCCTTTATGAGGATTAGTAGAATGTTAACACTGGATGGAACCCTAGAGGCTTGCACAGATACCAGTGCTAGCTGAAAGAGCCTGGAGTAGAACTGCAATGTATATCTTGATCTTACCAATCATTATTCACTACAGTCTACCCACTTAAAGGCATTGATTAAAATACGCCATATATACTGGACAATGTTCTTGGTACTGGCAATTCATAGCTCAAAATATACATTTCTCAAAACAGACAGACACACATACAAAACTGTAAGAAAACACAACAACCAAGAGAGAATGAGGACCCAAACTGTGGGATTTGAAAACATAGGAGTGACTTTAAACATCAAATTTGGTATTAGGATAAGAGGGGAATTCAGATTGTAATGAGGATGAACTTTAAAAAAGAAAGTCTGAAAGAATCCAATTTAAAAAAAAAAAAAAGGTTGACAGGTATAAACAGGCAAGTTCAGAGAAGAAGAAACTCAAAATATTTATTTAAAAGAAATATATTTCAACCTCTGTAATAAGAGCATACAGATGAAGACAGTAAAATTCCACATTACTTCCCTTAGACGAGGTCAGAGAGGGGAATCTGAAGCAATTGCTGTTGGGAGGATAAGGAGAAATAGAAATTTACGTAACCTTGCTAGGTGAAGGAAGGGAGTCCTTCCTACTCCAGCCTCCTCTGGCCTTCTTGTCTCACCTTAGAGATAAACAACAACAAACAAATAAAATACAGACCATCTGCTTCTGCAAAAACAAAGTAGACATGATTTTTCTTCTGCTACAAACCCTGACAAATGATGTGTAAAATCAATGTGTAAAACACCAAACTAAATAGCAATTGGAGAGGTTTTCTAAGGAAGAATGATTTTTCTGGGGGTGGGTGGGGGGATAGCAGAGCATTACAATGGAAATACAGTGCAACAATAAACTATGAGAATATTCAATGAGGTTGAGGCAACTGGAAAATTTTAAAGACAAAAAGGGAGAGAATTACATAAGTGACATAGTTACAGAGTTCATTCCTCTTGGGGACAGAAGGCTGGAGTTGGCATCAGCCCATTTGTGGAGGTACAATTGTTCTGTAGAAAGTAACTTTTCTAAATTGAAGCAGTCTAAAAAAATACTAGAGATAAACTTTGCTACAGAAATCTGTGCATAAATGAGAGGCCTACAAATCATGAACTGCATGTCAATGAGAAGGAATTTCTTTTTGGCCTTTAAAAAGTACTTGAGACAGTACTTAGGCAGGAAGGCCTGAGTTTTCCCCCTTCATTATTTCCCAGCTATAATTTGGTCTGCGTCTGACTTGAACAATTTCATCTTTGTATCAGCAATTTCCACAAAACAAATGCAAAGATACTCTGAAAAATAGGGAGAAGACAGAACAGCTAGACAACTTGGTAACTGGACTTGTGTTTTCTTCATATAACCAAAATATGGAACTGGAAAAATCAGCAGCATGGAAATGCTGAAGGGCAAAGACAATAAAAGTCCCAAGGAAAACAGTCCCCTAGTCAGAAGACCACAAAAAAAGGGCAGTGCAGCAAGACTGAGAACTTTAAGGCAATATCTCTCCATTCTAGACAAACAGAAATTAAAAAAAAAAAAATAGGTGGCCCTTATTACAATCATATCACCAGCCCCCATGTTGAGAGTCTTAAAATTCCATCCCTGCCAGGAGATAGTGTCTGAGAAAATCAAGTAGGGAGCCCTGACATTATTCCTTTCCTACTAGGAAAAAGCCCTCCCACCCTAAGCTGTTGGTAGATTCATCTTGGATTTCTATTCCTATCCAGCAGTAACAGAATGATTTTCACCATCCTTTCATGCATGAGTTTCAGAGGAGGCCTACCAGAGGGTCAGCACATTCACCATTGCCCAGCAGTCACAAGGTCACTCCCCAATAATGACCACAAGGGGAGCTGTGATACTTTTCTTACCCAGCACTCATCTGGAGTCATAGTGTCTTGAGTGGTAAATGTGGACTTCTACTGCAGCTGGATGTAATGAGGCCCCTACCAGATTGGTATTAGGAAAAGCCAGTAAAAACAGAAAATTTATATAAGGTATCAAGCCTTATAACAGTACAAATGTCCATACTTCAAAAGTAAATCACTAATCACAAAGTCAGGAGAATATCAAACTGAGTGACAGTTAAAGCCAATGCAAGCAGTTTGGTAAGACTTGACCTAAGTGATTGCTTTCTACAGTGTAATCTTCCAGATTGTCTGTGATGACCTGTTGGGTCATTCCTCTTGAACATCAAGATGCTGTGGGAAACTCCACTCTGTTTCTCAGTTTGTTTGTTTGTTTGTTTGTTTTTTAAGACTTTTGCACCACAAGAACAATGCATCAATTGATTGCAATCCTTAAGTTTCCAACTTTGACACTTGGACTCTGAGACTGATAAAATTTCTGCCATTGTTCCCTTTCCAAATGAGTCCCATTTTCTGATGGCTAGTCTGAGATTCTGGGCATGGATGTATTTAAAATCAGAAAAGGACAGAAGATGATGATATAGGTGCACAGTTCTCTTGAGGCCTTAAAATTATGGCCTAGTGCATCTTTAGTTGTCTCTCCAGCTGGTGAATCTTTGTTTCTTCTGCATCTTTGCACTTTGAGAAATTGCATTCTTTTTTACAGAGGTTTGTTTTGGCTTTGATCTTTATCCTGTACCCTCTCACAGCATTGTACCTAGCTTGAAAAGGGAAAATAGGTCTTGTCTTCAGGTTTTTAAATGATAGTCTCCCACAACCATCAATGCTGTTCCTGATACCTCAGTAGTAACTTTTGCCTGAAACAGTCCTCAAATCTCAGCCCAGGGTTGCAAATTGGCTCAAAAGAAAAGCTTCAAATTAAACCCAAGTAACTTTTGAGAGGTTTTCTTGGATCTGGAATTACTCTCTTTACTACTTGTTGATTCTGTACTTTCCTATTGCCTTTAAACATAGGATTTTACATGTCATCTGACTTTTCTCATTGTTAAAAGTGGATCTAAGTTTGCCATAAGTATTTCACATTTCCAGGTTTCCTCAGACAGACTGTTAGTTGGGCATTCACTCATTATCTTAGAGATTCAAACTTAAATAAATGACTATAATAATTAGAAATTTTCTATAAATTAGAAATTTCCCAGATGATATTGGAAACCAAGAATGAAGTTAATTCTACTCTTGCTTAGCCTTTGTGTGAATACTTTCTTATTGTTGCTGTTGTTAATGTTTTCTTATTCTGTATGTATTTAGGTCCCACAAGGCATTATCATTGTTGTCCTACAGTCAATATATATTTAGTTTAGTTTTGACTATATATTTGTGCATCTTAGTACTCCTCATTATTTCCTTACTTTCCATTTTATTTTTTTCTGTGACACATTTTCTTCTGCTTAAGGAATCTTTCTATTTTTGTTTTACAAATAGGCTTGTAAGGGAAAATTATCTATGGAATTTTCTTTCTATTTTCCCTCTCAGTTTACTGTACTTTTTCAATGTATGGCTTGAGAAACTTTTTAGTTTGTGAAAATATTGGCCATTAACTGTTCAGACACTCTGTTTTGGTCAGCCTTTTCATTGCTGTGACCAAAAGACTAATAAGAAAAATTTTAGAGAAGTTTATCTGGGGCTCACAGTTTTAGATGTATCAGTCCATAGATGGCCAATACCATTGCTGTGTGCCAAGATGAGGCAGAACACCATGGCCAAATGGTGTGGTGGAGAAAAGCAGTTCAGGATACAGAAATTAGGAATCAGAAAGAGCTCTGCTCAGAGAGACAAAATATAAACCACAAAGGCATGCCTGCAGTGAACTACCTCTCCAGCCACACTCTACCTGACTACATTTACTACCCAGTTAATCCCTCTCAGGGGCTTAATCCACTGATTGGATTACAATTCATTGTCTCACATATGAGCTTTTGTGGGTACCTCATGTCTAAACTATAACACATTGCTTTGAAATAATTCTTTCTCTCCCCTTCTCTTTCTCTTTCTTTATGGGACTTCAATTACAAAAATAACTCCCATCTCTTGTAAAGACAGATTTGCATAGGGGTCTAACAACCACTTCTCTACAGTATAGAGTTGCCAGCAATTTTTTGAATATTTTTTTTGTGTTTTTACAACAATAATTCATTATAAGCTGATTTGTGTCAGGTGATTCTGTCCAACTGGTTGCTAATATGTACAATCTTAAAATATTAGGCTAAACTATGATATTCACTAGATTAAGTATATTAAACATATATGTGATTAAACACATACATGATTTATGGTATTTTCAATTTACGATAGGTTTACTAGTACATAATTCCATGATAATGTGTGAAGTGTTTTTTTTTTAATTTCTTGTATTCTTTCATTATTTTTCATGTGTACAGTCCACACACATGCATTTAAAAAGCTTTTTAAAAATATTAATTTTTGGTACTGGGGATTGAATCTAGGATTTCTCTACCACTGAGCTATATGCCAACCTGATTTTAAAAAATATATTTTATTTTGAGATAGGATCTCACTAAGTGGCCAAGGCCTCCTGAGTACTTGGGATTATAGGTATGTGTCAATGTATGCAGACAGAAATTTCTAATCAATAAGTTTCTCCCTATATAATTTCTATTTACCTAATTTCGTATCACTAATTCTGTCTTTTGGTTTACTCACTCCCCTGTATAACCCATTCATTGAATTTCTATTTTTAAATAGTCATTTTTAAAACTTTAATTTCCACTTGATTATTTTTAATGACCCTAAGTCTTAGATATAATTCTATCTTTTTCATTTTTCATCAATTTTATGAAATATATTCATTGGTGTTTTCAAAGTCTATATTTGATAATTTCAATATTTAAATCACTTTTGAGTCTCTTTCTAATGTCTATTTTTTTTCACTTGTTCCCCTTCAATTTTCAATTTAATTCTGAAAATCACTGTGGAAAATTATAGTACCTCTGAATAATATTTTCTTCTTCCACAAAGTCTTCATCCTATCTTCTGGTAAGAAACGCTGTATGGGAAATAGATTATCATAATCCAGTCAGAGAGACAGTTCATTCAGACTTGGTTTGAGGTTATGTAAGGCTTGACTTGACTGTCTCACTCCTTCCTTTTTGAAGATGGGTCCTAACTTAGAGTTTAGAGTGTTTTCCCACAAACCTTAGTCTATGTTTACTGCTGAATTCGTGTTTTTTTTTTTTTTTTTAATTTTCACCTCAGTACAGTGTGAAAAAGCACAGCTAAACACAGTGCTTTTAGCTGAATGACTGCTTGTCTTCTTAGTTTCTTGCCTACTCATCTTAGGAATTCAGTGGATGACTCCATCTCAAATTCTCTTCTCTCTACTTTCCTTGGCCCTAGGATCTCGAGTTCATAGGTTCTTATTTTCTTGACAATCTTGTCATTTAAGTTTTCTTTCTTCAGAATAGTTAGATTGACAAATCTCTATAAATAACTTTCCTCTTTAAAGGTATTCTGACACCAATTTTTAACTTGTTCTAAAAAAAAAAAAGAAAGAAAGAAAGGAAGGAAGAAAAAGAACGAAAAAGAAAACAAAAGAAAATTGAGCATCAGTTTATTTTTCTGAATATCCTCTATTTCCCTGTCCTCAAATCCTGGCTGCCTCAATTGCTATCTGATGCCTTCAAACATATGTTTATGTGTTTATGCAAATACATACATACACACATACATATATATGCATATACTTATATACAATTTGATATAATTGCACATTTTTAAATAAATATTAAAATATGTGAGACAATTGTTTTGCTAGTAATTTGTTCTGCTACAAGCTACTTCACTATAACCCAAATGAAAATTTCCATTGAATAATTGTAAAGAAACACATGTATTTGTTTAGAAATACCAGGTTGATAGTAGGTTACATTCTGACTGTCCCACTGCTTTCTAAATGCTGTGAGGATGCTTTGTCTTATTGAAGGGCAGTATAGTATTCATTGGTTGATAGGCTTTGGGAGTAGATAAAGACATTGATATTGCCCTTAAAATTCTGGACTGCACTGGGAGGTCAAGATATGTATCTGTAGGGTCTGTTGAAAAATGCAAATGCAGAGCCCCTTTTTCAAAAGTTACTAAGAATTTCTAGACAACATCTGTAGAGGTTGAAA
Source organism: Urocitellus parryii (assembly GCF_045843805.1). NCBI lineage: Eukaryota > Metazoa > Chordata > Mammalia > Rodentia > Sciuridae > Urocitellus > Urocitellus parryii. The sequence continues at coordinate 56,166,923 of NC_135539.1, forward strand.
CAAGAGCACAGGCTACTGTACTGCTAGACTTAGGAAACTCTGAAAGCAGACTAGTTCTACTTCAGCTCTCCTTCCCTTTCACTTCTTTTGAAATTATAACTCTTTGGCAAGGTACAATTTATTTTGTATAATTGCAAAGATATAATCATTCATTTCTCTCTCTCTCTTTTATCTTTTGAAAACATCAAGCTGTTGATAAAAACGGGCAAACATATTTTTAATGTCATGTTTAGAAGAATTTATGTCTAGGACTGCCACCTCTAGCTATTGGCTGGAGGAATACTAAAAACATTATCCCCCGCATGGGAATAAATGCTCATAATATCATAATATGCAGTCATGAAGTCATGGAAACATGCATGAATATCAGTGACATCTGTGTCTCATCAAAATTTGCCTTATTGTATAAGGATTTCCTTAGTAATTTTCTAACTTATAGATACAGTTGTCCACATTTTGTGAACTACTAATGTCAGCATTCTGCCTCCAGATGCCTCATGCTGTTAACAATTCTGATAGAGGTTTTCACTGCTCAAGTGCTAAATTATACTAATCTGTGAAATAATAAAATGTGCTAAATGGCACACAGCATGATGCATTTGCATAATTCTTTTAAATGCTTCATGTCTTTTAAAAATAATAATGGAAAACTTTTTTACTCCTATTAGGATTTTAAACATATTTGTTTTAAACATGGGGATTGTAGCTTCCCTGCAAGAGTCTTCAGGAACCATTTTCAGTAGCTTGTTCCACTGAAGAAAACACAATATAAAAAAATCCATCATGAACTTCTAAAAACAAGAACATTCAGAGGGGCCCCAACCCTGATCCTTCTCATATGATTTCAACAGTATAGCTTAGTACTTGCTATACAATGAAATAGATATGCATGAGGCTTTGCATCTCTAATGCCAGAAAGACCCTGTGTTTATTTGTTATCATAGTATAAAACTTAATGATTAACTATTTTAATAACATGTCATACTTCTCATGAAATTCTGATTAAGCAGGGCATAGAAGAAGCAATAACCATCTTATCTATGTATCCTGGAATAATAGTCTTTTCTTTCAAGTGTTGTGGATCCTCAAGACATAATAAAAAATTTTCTCTGGATTCAGTTTATGTTTCAAGGCAGTTTTCTTTCCATAACATAAAATCACAACATCATTCTATAACAAAGCCTTCCAACTGAACAAAACCCAATCATCTTTTCATGAGATCTAATTTCTTTGAAATTAAGATAATATTCATGATATACTAATATAAAAAATAAAAAAGATTATAATTCTTTTATCTCTTTTTCTTAGTTTCACTTGTATTTCAAAATATCTTCGGTGGGAGGAGAACAGAGATAAGCATACATCCTTAGGCATTTAGTTTAATACATACAGAAATGTATTTTATTAAGTGAAGCACAGTTATTTTAATGGTATTATTGTCAATTTGTGATGAGAGATGCACTATATAGAATTAATCAAATTACAGATCATTCCTGTCCTTTGAGAAATGATCTCAACAATAGCAGATGTTAATAGTAGCAGCTGTTTTGCTTCATGAAAAACACATTTTCTTTGTTGTCTCAAACCTATCATCAATTTCATAACAGAAAAACATGAAAACTTTTCTTTGTAACCCTTCATCCCCATGGATCTGATATGCACACCACATATTAGTTTAATTTAAGCTATGTATCTAGCAATACAATAACTTGAGAGCTTAAATGTAAATGGTAGAAAATGTTAAGGTAGAGGTGAACTATCCTTAGTGTAAATCAAATTAATAATAAATGGAGGGATTATATTAGTGAGCAGAGTAGACTGTTTTTTAAAAGTATTTACCTGTTTTTTTGCTGATGTTGAAATTTATAAAAATTGATTATTTCTAATTGACATTGTCTTTTACTTCATTAGAGAATTTTTGTTTCTGTGTGCTTTTGTGTTTTGGTTTGTTAAGAAATTCTGGTAAAAAAAAAAGAGAGAGCCATTTGATTTTTATATAATATTCAATTGTGTTGATTAAGTAATCAATCCCTCTAAATATATGTTATTAAAATAATCTGCACTTCTTTAATCTTAGAAGCAGGTAAGTCATAAACTACCATAGTTATAAAACTCATTAAAATACCATGTATATTCTAAAACATATTAGTTAAAATACTTTTACAAGTACCATTTATTTAAATTTGTATCTTTATTGCTATTATTTTTATTCCACTTAAACTTAATTTTTTCTATTTCTTAGTAATCTTACCTGAATAAAATGAGAAATAAATGTAGATAAATCAACATCATAAGATCTTTATTAGTAATCAATTGTTTTCTTTAAAGGCATGGGTCCTGGTCAGGTTGGCAAAGTTCTTTAAATGCAAATCACTCACCATCATCCCAAACTTTTAACTTGTTAAGCCAAAATTGTGCCAAATTCATAACATTTACCATGTACATTTTTATATTAGTTTTATTTTCATGCAGTCCCTGTGTCATTCCCAAATGATGCATTTATTTCTATTTTCTTATAATGACATTAACGAGCTCTATTGCCACATTAAAATTTTGTATATTTTTTATTCCAATATAATTATTACATCATATTTGAGAATTTTTCTCCTAGAAATGAAGTTTAAAATATTTGGGTAATTTGCTTTCTTTGAAGATGATTACATGTTTTTTCTAATTGTTTGTTCTGTGTGATGATCAGTGCTAATTAACACTTGCACAGTGTTTTTCACTAATTAACATATGTGCAAAGCATTCTTAGCTGGGGTCCTTCATATATGGTAAAGGCTGATAAAATTTCCTGAGCTTGCCGCCTGTTTTATAAAGTTTTATTGAAGCACAGCCATACTCATTCATGTAGGTATTGTTTGGTGCTGCTGAACTAAATAACTCTGATAAAGTGTATATGAATTGCAAAATCTGAAATATACACTATGTATATACTTTATTTAAAATATTTTGCCTAACCCCAGTGTAAGGGACAGTTCTTATTTTTCTGGATTAATACAGGTTATTCAGAAGTCCCTAGGTTATCTATCTATCTATCTATCTATCTATCTATTTATTTATTTATTTGCTTTCAGGTTTAGAAAAAATCTCATTAGAGTAAGGATTAGGTAATTATTCACAGACTATTTCCATTTTATCCCAGTGCATGAAGTTATATTTTTCAGTCTTTATAGTTATATTAGTCATGTGACTGAGTTCCAGTTAAAGGAATGTAAGTACAATTGAGATTTGGACTATGATGTCAAAAAAAATTATTATACCTCTGAGTTCCAAGAGTTGTTTTATAGAGATTAATGCATTTGTAAACATATATTATTTAACAGAAGAAATAAAATTCCCATATAAATGAACATCCCAACTTGTGGCAAATATAAATTTGCCAATCTTTTATATTATAATCCTCTTTGTGCATAATTTATGTTAGCATTTTATTTCTTTTGATGATTATTGTGAGTACATGGTCTTTTAAAATTTAACTTTATCAATTAAATTTAATAATTATATAAATTATATTATTGAAATTTGTTTTGTCAAATATTATTTTATGTTCATACTGTTATAAATTGATTAGTATAATTGTATTTAAATTGACACTTCATATTTTCCCTAAAATTTGCAATTTGTCTTTGATGTTTTGTAACAAAATGTTTTAGCTCTGTTATGTTATTATTTTTTTCAATTCAAGACATGGAATCATCTAGCCTCAAGGACTCTGTGTTCCTTTTTACTTTAGTATAGTATTAAAATTAATATCCAAGTATTAGTGTTATACTAAGTAATATTGATTTAAAGTTTTTCTCCTGCTGCTTACATTTGTGAATTCACACTAATTTTTCCAATTTATCACATACTTCTGTACTTCTACTTCTACTATAAGAAGATGCATGGTACTCTACTGTAATGACACTTGGCTCTTTAGTCTTCAATGCTACAGTGCAATTTAATATTTAAATTAAATTATGTTTTAAATTCATTTTTTCTTCTTACTGGTTTATAATGGCCTCATTGCTTTGTTTTCAAAGAAATGTAGCAATAATACCCAGTGACTTGGCTTTTTGTGGATGTCAGATATGATTTTTCAGTTTTTAAAATAAAAATATATGAATCAGATTGAAATTTTAGTAGAGCTTTAATGTTATACATAGTAGTTGAGTTCATCCTGACAAACATATATATGCATGTCTTTGATTTGATCAGTTCACAATCTCCAGTTTTTCCCTCCCATTCTCCCTTTCCTCTCCTTCTCTCTGCTAGACTTCCTTTCACTATTCTGTTTGTTTGTATTTGATTCATTCTTTTTTACTTATACACATAGGAGAAATTCCCTGTGGTCTATTTATCTACGTATATAACATCTTTCATCTTATTTTTTATGGTTTTCGTTTTAGTTATACATTATAAAAGAGTATATTTTGATATATTTATACAAACATGAAGTACATCTTATTCTAACTAGGATCCCCGTCTTGTTTTACATGATTTGGAGGTTCATCATGGTGTAGTCATATGTGTACCTAGGAAAGTTATGTCAGGTTCATTCCACTCTCTTTTCCATTCCTGTTCCCCTCCCTTCCCTTCATTCCTCTTTGTCTAGCATCATTTTTAAATAATTCATTCCAAATTGCCTCCCCTTTCTCATCCCTCCACTCTCTCTTTCAATCTTCTACTGATACTCTCTAATATTTATGATATCATTTTCTCCCTTTCTCCTTTCCTTTATTTTATTCTAGCTTCCACATATGAGAGAAAACATTTGACCTATGAGTCTGGCTTGTTTCACTTATCACAATATTCTTCATTTCCATTCACTTACCAGCAAATGCCATAATATGTGTTCCTCTTTATGGCTGAGTAGAATTCCATTATGTAAATATTTCAAAATTTCTTAATTCATCCATCTAAGTATGGGAACCTGTGTTGATTCCATAATTTAGAGATTGTGAATTGTGCTGCTATAAACAGTGAGGTGACTGTATCACTATAGTATGTTGATTTTAATTCTTTTTGAAAAATACCAAGAAGTGGGAGAGCTGGATCATATGGTGATTCTGTCCCTAGTTTTTTGAAGATTCTCCATATTGATTTCCAGAGTGCTTATACTACTCTGCAGTACTACCAACAATGTACAAGTGTACCACCTTTTTTCCCCATGATCTTTCCAGCATTGTATTGTTGACATAGCCATTTGTATTCTTGACAAAGCAAGATGAAATCTTAGTGTAGTTTTGATTTAAATTTTCCTGATTGATAGAGATTTGGTACTTTTTTTTTCACATTTTGGGGGCCAGTTGTGTTTCTTCTTTTGAGAATATCTATTTAGTTCTTTGCCATTTATTGCACTTTGAATATCAACTTCTTGTTGGAGGAGTAACTGCCCAACATTTTCTCATATTCCCTAGGTTCTCTCTTCACAATTTGTTTCCTTTGCCGTGCAGAAACTTTATAGTTTGGTGGCATCCTACTTATTGATTCTTGGTTTTATTTCTTGCACTTTATTGTTCTTGTTAAGGAAGTCTGTGCTGCACCTACAAAATGGAATACTGACCCTGTTTTCTTTTAGGAGATGCAAGGTTTCTTGTCTAATTGTTATGCCTTTGATCCATTATTGGCCTAACTTTTGTGCTGCATGAGAGATAAGAATCTAATTTTGTGCAGGGTAAGAGATAAGTATCTAGTTTTATTTTTTTTATAGTTATCCAGTTTTCCCAGGACAATTTCTGTTTTTTTCTCTAAAATATATTTTCAGCACCTTTATCAATCTTTGAGTGGCTGTAAGTATGTGGGTTTGTCTCTGCATTTACTATTCTGTTCCATTGGTGATCATGTCTATTTTGATGCCAATACTATGCTGTTTTTGTTTCTACAGCTTTGTAATATAATTTCAGATCAGGTATTGTGATGCTTCTACTGATTTGCTTTTCTTGTTCATTGTTTTGACTGTTCTGGTTCTCTTAATTTCACAAATGAATTTAAGAATTAGTTTTTTTGAATTCTGTGAAGAATGTCATTAGTAGTTTTATGGAGATTGCATTGAATTGTTTTTGGTAGTATGGCCATTTTGATAATATTAATTCTACCTATCCATGAACATGGAAGGACTTTCCATCTTCTAAGGACTTCTGCAGTGTTCTATAATTTTTTTGTATAGCTCTTTTACCTCCTTGGTTAGATTCATTTCCAAGTATTTTATTTATTTATTTGTTTATTTGCTTGTTTATTTGTTTATTTGATTGTTGTGAATGGAATGGTTTTCCTGATTTCTTCCTTGGCTGAATCGATTTTGGAATATCAAAAACTATTGGCTTATGGGTATTGTTCTTGTATCCTGCTACTTTGTTGAACTCATTTATAAGCTCTAGAAGTCTTATGGTGGAAGTTTTGGGATTGTCTAGATGTGCAGTCATACTATTAACAAACACTGACAGTTGTTTTCTACAGATTAATGTTGGATTGTGTTCAGTGTAAGCCCTGTGCTCCTTGACACAATAACTTGTCCATGATAGCATACACTGTCACACAAGGAGCACTGGGAGTCTTTGCACTAATATACAGAGATGTGCGGTGCTCTACTTTGATAACTTACATGGGTTACCTTTATGATCACACACATCTTTGAAGAAAATAGATATTAAATATATAGCATCATCATTTATTATCCTTGGCTACCAGATCCCAAAAACCAACCTCTCCTCACCAGATTGTTACAGTGAAAATATTAGTAACATGTGAGCGTTGGGGTAATTCATAGCACTTTAAACTAAATCAGTCACAAAACAAACATCCTCATTTAATGAAAAAAGAAAACACTGAAGAGTTAAATTTTACTGAAAATATGGATAAGTGGAATTATTGCTTCATCACAACTTTCAAGTTTGGAAATGCTAGGGTAAATAAGAAGAATAAATATTTATTTTCAGTAATTACAATTTCATAACTCCAGAAGGATAAATGTTCTTCTTGTGTCCTGACTTTAACAAAAACAAATAGAGATATGAAGAATAATAAGCTGTGTAGTGTATATAAGCTGCAGTGAGAACACTGTCCTATTAAAAATTGAAATGATCCAGATGCATAAGATAGCACAGAATTGTGGAAACTTCTCAAATAATCATTTGAAATCCAGATATGTACCAAACCATTATTTTTGTAATATTGGATATATTTGCAAATATCCAATTATGAATGCATATATTTGCAAATATATCCATTCATAATTCTTAATTAAACCATAAGTAGTGCCTCTATATATTATTAGCCTCCATATGCATTTTGTACATACTTTCAAATGTATTTACATTCATGTTAACATTTCAAAAAGTAAATGATATATTATTTATTTGAATTGGGATTGACAAAATCTTAAATTTATCCCTTAACTTTTCTTTAAAATGGATTACTTTGAAACTCTACTGCCTTTTAGTGTTGAGGAGGGTTAGAATTTTTAAAATTTTGTAGGTTTGAATGGAAACATAGTTTTATTAAAATATTAAAATAATTTTATTCTTTTCATTATTTCCCCACCTTTTCAAGTTTTAATTTCTTTTTTTTTATTTTTTTAATTTTTTAATGGGTTATTCAAAACATTACAAAACTCTTGACATATCATATTTCATACATTCGATTCAAGTGGGTTATGAACTCCCATTTTTACCCCAAATACAGATTGCAGAATCACATCAATTACACATCCACATTTTTACATAATGCCATATTAGTAACTGTTGTATTCTGCTACCATTCCTATCCTCTACTATCCCCCCTCCTCTCCCCTCCCATCTTCTCTCTCTACCCCATCTGTTGTAATTTAATTCTTTCTCTTGTTTTTTTCCCCTTCCCCCTCACAATCTCTTATATGTAATTTTGCATAACAATGAGGGTCTCCTTCCATTTCCATACAATTTCCCTTTTCTCTCTCTTTCCCTCCCACCTCATGTCTCTGTTTAAAGTTGATCTTTTCCTCCTGCTCTTCCTCCCTGCTCTGTTCTTAGTTGCTCTCATTATATCAAAGAAGACATTTGGCATTTGTTTTTTAGGGATTGGCTAGCTTCACTTAGCATAGTCAGCTCTACTGCCATCCATTTCCCTGCAAATTCCATGATTTTGTCATTTTTAGTGCTGCGTAATACTCCATTGTGTATAAATGCCACATTTTTTTTATCCATTCATCTATTGAAGGGCATCTGGGTTGGTTCCACAGTCTAGCTATGAATTGTGCTGCTATGAACATCGATGTGGCAGGATCCCTGTAGTACGCTCTTTTAAGGTCTTCAGGGAATAGTCTGAGAAGGGCAATAGCTGGGTCAAATGGTGGTTCCATTCCCAGCTTTCCCAGGAATCTCCATACTGTTTTCCAAATTGGCCACACCAAGTTTTAATTTCTTCCTAAACTTCTTTGCCTTTCTCATCAATGGATTGGATTACTTATCAATTACTATTCCCCTATAAGGTGGTCAGAAGAAAATGTTCTTTATTCAGGTAAATTTAAAAAAATAAAAGCAGAAGAAATGTTACATCCTGAAGTTTATCTTGTATTGATATAAGCAGAAAATAATTGGATAAGTTTTCCTATAATAATGTTTTTGATAACAGCTTATAAGCAACTAAAATAATATTCCTAACAGGAAACAAAAACACTGTCTATACCTCGTCTATCCAACTTTTCTTTCTCTCTCACACACACACTATGTATACACACACACACACACACACACACACACACGCCCCTAAGAACACAATCTAGTGATAACACTACAAAGGAAAAGCAATGCACTTGGACTTGAAAATAATTATTTCTTCTTTATCATAATATCAATATATATTCCATCAACTATTTCTTTTGTGGGTATTAGAATATGATTCCAATGTGTGCACTAAAATGTCTACTTACTTTGACTAGACTGCAATCTGTATGAAGAGCTAAATTCAAATCTCGAAGATACTTCTTTGTGACACACACATTTTAGAAGTCACAGTGTAATGGGAAGGTAAAAGTAAGAAAAGTTTTCCCTTTGATATCATAATTCTCAACAAATGTAAAATTCCATAATATTGCATTATTCTTTCCAATAAAAGCCATCAGTTGTTCATCTTATACATAATAAATGTAGAGCAAAAAGATATTTTTATTAAAAGTATTTTATTAATTTTTTTATAAATAATGCATTTTAAATGCCAAAATCCTGATGCCAGTTTAAAGCTTATAAACTACATTATAAGATACTGCTTGAGATGACAATATTTTACTTAAATATGTCCACCTTTAAATTTTTCCTCATACTAAGTTAATTTTGTGTATGCAAAATTAACTAGTCTATTTTTGTTCTAAAATATTCATTAAAATTTTAATTTCATATGAAATGCCAATTCTAGCTCTAGTTTTTTTCCTCAGCAAGCAAATTTCTTAACTTCATAATTCTTTGTGAAGTTTTGGTCTCAATATATTGTATTTAAAAAAGACAAATAAAGAACACAAATTCGTTCAAGCTCTTAGAATGTTTGAGTCTGCAACTCTTGAGAAAACCTTTATCTAAAACCAATGAACTTTTCAGAGCTGTTGAGAAATGACCAGAGGGGCCAATTAACTGTTGCACAATTGGAATCTTCCTGACGCTTTGTCAATAATTTATAAAATGGAGAGGGCAGAAGGGGTCACTGTCACTGAGGGGAAGCTAAAATTAAAATATTTCTCTTGCACATTGTGCTCTAGAAAGCAAGAGGATACTTTTTTTCTTTTCCAGAGGAAATTCATTTTGCTGTAAAACTGATGATAAATTGTGCTTTATCAAAAGCCAACTCTTGTGCCGTAGCAGTGATCTGTTTTTGCATACCATCTTCCTTATCTGCCTTAGATTTTAAATCTCTAGTAGACATTGCAAATATATTCCTTCTAATTTTTTTTCATTGGTATTTCTACACATGCCTGGAATTCTACTAATTCCCATTGCTTCATTTCCTAAAAGAGAAACATAATCAATCTGTCCCTTCAGGTTCATCCCTTTTTTCTTCACTCAGTAATATAAAGCAGCTCAACAGACAACATTACTTCTAATTTACCTATGGGTATCTGGCTCCAGTTTCTACCTTACAAAGTAATGGATATGAATCCATCATTCCATTTCCTTTTTAGCATATCCTGAAACTGAGATTCCCAACCCTAAAGCTAACATTTAATTCAATTCTCAAACTTTGTGATTTTATGAAAAAAAAAGGTATGCGAAGTTTTCATTTTTAATAAATTCATAATAAGGTGTGATGTACTAAAATGGCTACATTTAAAGAATATAACTGAGAGCAAGTGTCTGATAACAAGGCACATTAATTTTGCCAGGATTTGTATTTAGGAATTTTTGATAGATAACAGCTTAGGGTCATGAGAACCCTGAGTTAAATAAAGACAAACCTTGAAAAGGTAGAATGGAGATAAGAGATGAAGCTGAAAATGATCAGATTCTAATGAACATCAAATTCTATGGATGCAAATAAATTTATGAACAGAAGAATTTTTAAAAACATGTTTTTCTATAGCTTTTGAACAGAATTAACTTTTAAAATTTCTTGCTATACTCTTGTCTCAAGTTTGATTAAAATCACTTTTTTTTTTCATAGAGTTAAAGGCTATTCTAGGAAAAATGCCTATGGAGGAAAGGAGGATTCAAGTACAATTGCAGATGCAGATCAGTGAAGATAACCACTCAGAAAAACAAAATATGCCGTGAACTTTTTCAAGTTATATTACCTCAAGTGCCCCTGGACTGTGCCAGAGTAACCTTGGCAAGATATAGGCACTATGTTGGGGAATGTCTTTCGTTAATTCAATCCATTGTCCTATATCCTTTTCTTTGAATCTATGTAGCCATGCTCTTACCCTTTACTTTTGTCACTTTTATCTACTTCTATCCTATTATAAACCACTCCTTTGTTTTCAATGAGAGATGGATATTGAGGACTCTGAAACATCTTTCAGCTCAGACCCATTAATCCTGACTCACTCAGCATTTTCTATATCAAATTGTGTTTAAGTACCTCCTTTTTACCATGCCTAAAGCAGCTGGTCTTTGTGAAAGATTTATGCAGATATTGCTCCAATGATGCCTATATTCCTGCCTGTTCTATTTCTTACTCTCAGTAAAGACTCTCTTATGATTATTTATCCACTAATTTATTTTCTGAATTCTTTCAAAGTAACAAATTCTTTTGAACATCTAAGAAATTATTGACTTGGCAAGTCATGAAACTATATTATAGATGAGATCTCAGCTTACCTTACTTCTGACTCCAGGTAAAAGATATCACACCTAATTAACAGATTTCAACTTCTTAAATAATGATAACTGATAGTGGTGCAGAATCTGGGGTTCTGCTCTTATGGAATGGGGTCATTATGCATGTCAATTGAGGGAGTTAAGGAGGTGCCATTTCAAAATGTGCAAATTGGTATATTGCTTCTTTCAAGCTGAAATCTCTTGAGGAACTGCAATTTTAGAAAGGGACACCAGGTTTTTCTTTTCCTATGTTCAACAAGCCACAAGATTCTTTTGGGAGGACTGCCTGAAAATAGCCTTCATCACCAGAAAAACTAGTAATTGGGGCTGCAATGAATCTGAATAAGTAAAATGTTGAAGAACTCTTTATCTTCCAAGAACTTCAACACCATCACTCCATATATGTTTTAGGAACATCCTTAGAATTTATCACCCTATTCCAGAGATTTATCTGTCCTGTAATTTCTTCAGAAACTTGTTTTTCTAAAATGTATAAATGCATCAAGCTTTTCTCATTTCTTCAAACTTTACTCTCTTGTTAAGATTCCCATGTACGTGTAAAATTATTAAAACACTTATGCTTTTTTTTCTGGTTAATTACATTTTTTATTTGGTCCCGAGGATTGAACCCAGCACACTTTACCACTGGACAATATCTCTGTTCCTTTCATACTTTTAAGTTTTTAATATTTTAAACTTTGAGAAAATATCCCACTAAGTTGCTGAGACTGGCCTTGAACTTGTCATCCTCCTGCATCAGTCTTCCGAGTTGCTGGAATTATAGTAGTGCACCATGACACCTGGCTTAATTAGCGGTAGTATTAATTTGGCTCCTATATCTAGCCAAAGGGCCTTGCTCTGGTTTGGATGTGAGGTGTCCCCAAAAATCTCATGAATGAGACAAGGCAAGAAGTTTCAGAGGAGAAATTATTAAGTTATAAGGGTCTTCACCCAATCAGGGAATTAATCTCATGATAGGGATTAACTGAGTGGTAACTGAAGTGGTAAGGAGGATTGTGGTAAGTAGAATTGTGGATTTGTTTTCATTTCTCCTTTCAATTTTTGTCAGTTTTTGCTTCTTGTATTCTATAACTCTGTTTTTTCAGGACATATACATTTAAGATTGTATGTCTTTATAGATCAACTATTTTATCTTTATATGTTGTTCTTCTCTGTCTCCATTTTCTCTTTTCTAATTTAATTTATTGGATATTAATATAACCACTTTGCTTTCCTTTGAATAGCTTCTGCCTACCAGTTCTTTTTTTCCATCCCTTAGCATCTTATTTGCCTTTATCATTATATTTGAAGTGAGTTACTTGGAGGTAGTGTATAGTCAAATCATGAGTTTTTATTGTGAATTCAATGATTTTTTAATTGACTCTGCTAAATTATTTCTTTTATTTAATTTATTTAGGTCTCTTACATTTAATGGGATTATCCATGTTTCAATGTTTAGATCTTCCATTCAATTTTTTTGTTTTCTGTTTGTTCTTTACGTTTTTTGTTTATCTTTTTATTGATTCCTTTTTGTTGTAGATCCTGTAGGTTTAGACCCCTCCCTCATAGACACACACAAACACACACACATGCACACATATACTACCACCCCTACCACCACACTCACTTATTGCAGTGTACTGGTGTTATCATTTTAACAGTTCAAGTGAAATATAGTAAGCTTCCTTATGTTTACCTCCTTTTCACCTCCCCCATCTATAGTTGTCTTAAATATTTCCTCTACAAATACATTTTGCTTCCAGTACCAAACATGTAATTGGAAAATTCAAGAAGGGAAGTAAAGTCTATTTTTCAGGAGCTCATCTGAATTAGATCTAAGCCCTCAGACTTTTCAGCAGCCTACTAAAGTAACAAATCAAAAACCACAAGCCACAGAGATATGGTTTTAATTACTTACTGTAACAGTATAAAGTAGAGAATCCATGGAACATTTGATGAGGGTTATGTGGATCACTCAGAGATGAAAGTTAATGTTAATGCAATTTTATGGAACCTGGGACTGTGACTGGGATAAGGGAGAAAAGTAAGGACTAGGACTAGAAAAGTACTGAGTACTAAATCAGAATGGGGAATAGTAACTTTAAGATTTTTTCTTCTCTTTCTGATCAGGTCTCAGCAGAAGTTCCTGAAGACATCTACCCAGACTTCAGATAAAGAGACCTAGGAATGAACACATTTTTTTTTTAGGAGTGCAAATGTGCATGAAAGTATGGTTTTTCAAAGACCTGAGTCCTTGACATTCACTCCACTTACAGATTGCAATGCATGTTTTTGCTCCAAACCTGGTGTGGGGAGAGCAATGCTCCTGAGAGGAGTCTATTAGGTAAGCAGTCCTAAAAAACAAAAATGACATACAGATTAACCAGGAGCTGAAATTCTTGGTGCTTCCCCATATTTTTGCTTGATATGTTCTCACTTCCTTTCTGATGATCCAAAATTTTTCTTTTATTGTTTCATTTGTATTTTAGAGAACTACCTTTCGCCTTTATTTTAGAGTAAATTTAACAGTGTCTTAGTTTTTCCTCATTTCTTCTTTATCTCTAAGATTATTTTCACTGGATATTGAATTCCAGAATGACAGGTCTTTCTTTCAGCAGTACTTCTGTCTGTCCTTTATGATTTCTGATGAGAAATCTGCTACCACTCTGTCTTTACTTCACAGGAAAGGTGGTACTTATTATCTTACTTTCAAGATTTTATTCTTGGGCTGGTTATGTGGCTCAAGCTGTAGCACGCTTGCCTGGCATGCGTGCGGCCTGGGTTCGATCCTCAGCACCACATACAAACAAAGATGTTGTGTCCGCCGAGAACTAAAAAATAAATATTAAAAAAAAAAGATTTTATTCTTTTTTATTGTTCAGAAGTTTTATTATGATATATGTGGACATGAATGTTTTTCAGATTTTTACACTGTGTTTTACTCAACATCTTGAGTGTCTTGTCAAAATTTGGCAAGTCTTCTGCCACTATTTCTTCAAGTTTTTCCTTCAGCCTCACTCTCTTTCCTTTATCTTTTATGGGACTTCAGTAATATGGAGGTAGATATTTTCTTCTAGTACCATGGATCCATGGATTGTTGCTCCCTTAAAAAAAAAAAAGAACTCCTACATTATTTGTATTTTCACAGTAGATAGTTTATATTTTTTTCTCTCTTAGGGTTCACTCATTATTTCTTTTATTTCCTCCACTCTGCTATTGATAGAAATTTTGCTGCTGATTGTTCACTGAACTTTTAAGCTAATTATATTTCTCAATTCCAAAGTTTTGCATTTGTTTCCTTTTTGTATCTTTTATTTCCTCACTGATATTTTCTACTTTTTAATTTCTTTAAGTATGTTTATTGAAGTTTTGGATTTTTGTCTGTTAATGTTTTTTGCAGTCTTAACATAGTTTACCAAATCTCTAGTTCAATAGCACCACACCATTTTTTCTTCCAGTATGGTATGGTAAAGTCCCAGTTTTTAGTGGACTTTGCTGTACCATACTTAGTGGACATTTTTTTGGTGATGGGTGAAATGTTACAGGCTCTCTTTTTGTATTCACTTTCCTGAGGTGGGATCTTCAGTCTTATTTAATTCACCCCAACTTTCAGAGAATCTCTTGCCTTTCTACTTTAGGATGACAGTGGTAGCTGTACATGTTCTTACCTTCTAATATTTCCTCCAAAAAAAAAAAAACAGAAAAAGCAGAAGGAAAAATAAAATTATATGAAGTCTATACCCTCAGTGTAGCCTGGAGCCAGAGTATGTCTAAACTTCAAAATAATTGTGGAGTTAAAAAACAACAACAAAAAATATCAGGAAAACATCCTGCTTTACTCCTGTAAGCCTTTATTTTGAGAAGGGGAAACCTAGAAAGGCAGTAGGTAGAAAAGGAGAGTCATCCACCAAGCTGTAGATGATTTAAATCCATGAAGACAACAATTAGAAAATAGAAGTAAATAAGTAGTGCTCTTCTAGATCAGAGCAGTATATAGCTTCCCAGGGAAGTATTTTTATGACTGCTTTAAAATCTTTTTCAGATAGCTGTATCACATCTATAGTTTTACCTAATTACATTGAAAGATAATCTTATCCAAGACTCATGATGATAAAATAAAGATATGAGTAGAAACTTGTGAGCCATTAAACAAATATGTTGGAGAAAATTTTTTAAAAAATGAAAGTTATCATAAAATTTATAAACACTTTGCAAACTTATCACACTCTTAGGTGAGATGACAGGAGCTTCACACAGACCAAACAGCTGAACAAACACCAGGAATGAGTACTGACAAGTGTGAATGGAGTCATTATCTACCTTAAAGAAACATATATGTTATTGAGAGAAATTAAAGACATGTTTATATATAAAAAGGATAAATATTATAAAATAGTTATAGAGTTGCAAAGTAGTCTGCAAACTCAGTACAATTTCAAATAAGATTAAGAAAGAATCAGAGTAGATATTGAGGAGCTTATTTTAAAACCCAAAAGGAATGTAATAGTTTAAGTACAGACATGGCATTCTTGGAGAAAAAAAAAAATAGTGCCTGACATGATAATCTAAAGTAAATAGGATAAAATAATGCTGGGAGAGAGAGAAGCAGAGGGAGAAAGAGGACAAAAGAAAAAAAAAAGAAGAAGAAAGGCCAAAAGGAAATAATTTTCCCTTGGAAAAGATAGCCCCCAAACTGACTTACATATATGACCCATGACTTGTGGTCTTATACTGCAATTAGAAAAGGGCAGTCTTTTCACTGCATGATTCTGAATCAGTTGGATATCTACATAGGAAAAAAATATCTTTGTACATTAAAACAAACCAGAATGAACAAATAATGAATATAATAATTAGTACAACCATTATTGAGAATATTTATGAAATTTCTTCAAAAATCTCAAAGTATTATGTCCTTGATATCTAACAATTCCACTGCTGGATATGTATCCAAAGGAATTAAATCACTATATAAAGGAAACAACTTCATGGCCATGGTCATTGAAACACTATTTATACACAAGAGTCAAAATATAGAATCTAGTAATATGTACACTGACAAATGAATTGTTAAAAGATGCAGTATTTATACTTAAGTAAATAATATTTAGCCATAAAAAAGGACAAAATCATGAATTCATGTTATTTTCAGTAACATAAATGGAGGACATTATATTAAGGGAAATAAGCCAGGCACAGGACAAATACTACATTCTCACTCATTTATGAAAGCTAAAAACATTGATTACATGAAAGTAGAGAACAGAGATTATTAGAGGCTAAAAATGGAAGAAGGCAATGGGTATAAAGTAGATAATGATTGATGGTCATAAGAGGATTAGAGCTAATATTATATAGCACAATAGGACAAGTGTCGTCTGTAATATTTATACATTTCAAAATAACTGGAGAATTTAAAGGTTTCCAGTACATAAAAATGATAATGTTTGAGGACATGGAAATGGTAATTGCCCTGATTTGATGAATACACATTTTACAACACACACAAACACACACACACACACACACACACGTGTGTGTGCATATATATGTGTATATTCATATATATATATATCACCCCATAAACAAGCACAACTATTATGTTAATAAAGTATAATTAAAAAGAGAAAAGAAACCATAAAATCATCTTCAGGATTTTAGAGTAGGAAATTCGTTTTAAAATAGAACACAAAAAGTGCTAACCACAAGGAGAAAAAATGCTGAATCAAACTATAGTTAGGTGAAGAACTTTTATCAAAATGTTCTATTGGGAAAGTGAAGACAGGCCACAGTGTTTACATCTAAACTAAAATCTTATATCCAGAATAAAATATTCCTACCCATTTAAAAAAATAAAAATAGAGTGAAAGAGCTTCATTTTGAAATCAGCAAAAACCTGAAAAAATACTTTACAAAATAAGGTGTCAACTATTTAATAAACATATAAAAAATACCCACATCTGGTATTTGTTTTATTCAGCTTTTCCTTGCTGCCAAGGACAAGGTAAAAAAGGAAAAGTTTACTTGTGGCTCATGGTTTCAGAGATCTCAGTCCATAGATAGGTGTTCATGTATAGATGACTCTTCATCATGACTCTTCATCCCTACACAGACAAATCTCTTGCTGTGGGCCCAGCATGGTGGAAAGGCATGGCAAAGGAAGGTAGCTCAGGACATGGCACCAGGAAGCAGGGGAGAGAGCGGGAGAGATAGCACTCTGCTCACCAGAGACAAAATATATGCTCTAAAGACATACCCACAGTGACCTCCCTTCTATAGTCACATCCTACCTGCTGACATTTACCACTCATTTGCCAACTTCTTTTCTTCCCAGGGACTTCTGTCTGTCCATAGAAGATTTGCTTTCTTGATCTATTCCACAGATAGGATTCTGGAACTTCATTTCACTTCACTTCTGGATTAGGTCCAATCTTTCTTTGGTTCTACATATTCTTCCTTGGTTTATTACCTTCTTCTTCAAATAACTGATAACATTTTTACATTTCTGATTATTGTTATACTTCTGTGTCATTTCAGATTTGGTTGTCACTTATTTTTTTGTAAATATGCTTTCCAAAAGACTAATCTGAAAGGTTTTTGTCTTTTCAATTGGCTAATTAATTAATTAATTAATATATTAAAAATATATTCTTGACCACCAATAAAAATAAATTGTAGACTTAAAAAATATATATGTAGCTAACTGTTATATACTTCTAATCATATCCTAGCATGGTTCTGAGCTATTTGTGTATTAACTTATAAAATCATCACAGCACCACTGAGAGATGCATACCATCATCTCCATTATAGAAACAGGTACCCAGAGGTGGTGCAAGGGCCAATTAAGCTTTTTTCTCTAAGTGACTAGGAAACTTAGTTGCTCTTGTAAGATTTCTGAAAGGTTTTTCTTGTCTTATCACATTTAATTAACATATGTCTCTGCTTTGAATTATCTTGAAGTTTCTTTCTTGTACTACACATTTGTCAGATTATGATCACCTGTAGTTTATAGCAGTTTAAGTACATTGTTGACAGTGTTTATCTAGAAATATAAATAAGAGCCAACACATTGTATGTAAAAGGGAAAAATACGTTTATAAGCATTTACATTTCATAAAATACATATCAATATTGTTAGGGGACAGATAAATGAGGATGATGGGAACACAAGGTTAAGGGAATAATTCTATAAAATAGGCCCGCCGTTCTGACTTCCACATGTTTCTTTGCCAAGAAATAATTTACCTGCAGCCCTTCCTGGCCTAAGTGGACAGAATATGTTAGGCCCAAAATAATGTTAATAAGAGGAACCCAAATTACACTGAAGGGAGAGACTTTTGTGACCCGATCTTGAAACTCTCCGAAATAAGGATAATTCCTCCTAACCATAAAATCTGTAACAAGGTATGATTAAAAATCTGATTAGAACTGGTCAGCATGGAGTTAGGTCATCTAGAGTTGCCATGACAGTGAGTACATGAAAGTCTGCTATCTCACTGTCAGTCAAAAGGTGGACCAGAGCAAGATTCTGGAAACTTTGCTGGGATCCCCAATAAAACTGGAGTGCATAAGAAGCACTGTTGTTCCTCTATGCCTTGAGAAGACCCACTCTGTTCCTTGACAATGTCCCTTTCCCATTTCCCATTTAAAACTCATTTGGTTACTCTGAGTGACATGTCTGAAATCTTTCTGACTTGATTGCAAGAATTAGTTGTAAAAAGTTCTTCACTGCCAAGTCTTCTGGGAGACCCCAGCTCTGTAATAATATGTTATAGGAAGCTCAGATTAGGAAAGGAAGGGAAAATAGGCAGAGCAAAGCCCAGTCTCTCTTTGGAGTTAAGCACTAGGCCCCTTCCTTTTCCTTTGCCTGTCTCAGAGGCCCACTGGTCTGCCTGTAGTGACACCTGCTGGGACAGATCTGGCAGACGGACTTGCAAATTTGCCTCTGTTCAGCTATTGTTTCTGTGAGGCCCTGAATCAGCAACCCATTCTGATGCTTGGACAGCACAGGTTTGAAAGATGTTCCCCTCCCTGAGGCAACTGCTTTCCAGTTCATCATTCCTAAGGGAGAATGACCTACATGTCAGAATGACAAAGATTTAGAAATTTAGAGCAGCTTTATTGTAAACCTAAATCCTTAAAAGAGACTCAAACTTCCAAAATTAAATGAAGAGAGAGGTTTTGCAGGAAGTTATTAAAATAATGAATTATTCTGTTGGATTTTGAATTATTTTCAGTCTCACTTAATGGAAAGATTAATTATCCTTACAAAATAACATTTTTGTAAATTTACCATTTACATCTTCACATGAATAACTATCTCTATGAGTTATCACTGAGCAGATTATAGGTGGCAAGCCAATGCTATAGTTTTTGTGGCGGGGGCGGGGGGGGGAGTGTGGGTACTGGGGATTCAACTGAAGCTCACGCAACCACTGAGCCACATCCCCAGCTTTATTTTGTATTTTATTGAGAGACAGGGTCTCACTGAGTTGCTTAGCACCTTACCATTGCTGTGGCTGGCTTTGTCTCAGCCTCTCAAGCCACTGGGAATACAAGCGTGGGCCACCATGCCTGGTGCAAACATATATTTCATAGCTAAGAGAATTTGAAGTATTTTTTTTTAATTAAGGCAATGTTAACCAAACAAATGGTATCTTTATGATTATAAAAATGCTTCATCGCATTTCTCTTTCAATATTGATAGGTTCTTTTATTATATATAAGTATTTTGATGTCAATCCAAACTTCATCATTGTCTTTGTAACTATTATTTGACTAAAAACTGACTTGAAATTTATAGCTTCCAAGTTTGAAAATTCTTTGTAGTTTCTTTTACCTTCCATAGAAGCTTTAGGAATTTGTTGTTTTTGCTGTCTGCTTTATTTTTATTTGTTAATTGATACTAAACAAGAAATGGAGTCCCAAATCTACTTATTCAGTTCTTTTGACATTATGCCCTTTCTACCTTCCAGATTTTACTCAATCTTTTAAATGCACATATTTAATTATACAAGTTCTTACAAAGTACTCAAAAAGTGAGATAAAGCATATAAAATAAAAATCTAAACAACAATTTTATCATAAAATTACTATCCACAAGATTTTGCCAAATTACCTTTAAAAATGGACTTTAGCATGAACTAGTTATATTTCTATGCTCTAATGTCTTTGTATCAATACACTTTTGTCATTATTTTTCTAAACATAATTTTCATGTGTGAACAATACTAAATTTTATAAACTTGTAATCAAATACTTATCTTGTCAGCATTTGACTGTTTTCAACTATTTAGTATTCTAGTAATTATTTTTCTAATACTAGTAATGATAGAATGTTATTATTGTCATAAACACATTGTTAGAATAATATCTTATTGCTCATTTAACCTAATTCCATTCTTCATGAACAATTATGTTGGGCACATAGAATATAATTGCTTCTGTTTCAACACTTGCCTTTTCTGGTAGGAATGGCTCTCAGATTAGAGTCAGGGAGAAGTTATCGATTGAGATGATACAAAATTCAGAAAGAAAGTGTTTTTCTCTTCACTCGGTGTTTTATAATACTATAAGTAAAGTGACAATTTTTTATTGGTTTTATTATTATTTTTAAATACATGAAAACAGTGGAATGCATTACAATCCTTATTACACATATGGAGCACAGTTTTTCGTATCTCTGTATATAAAGTATGTTCATGCCAATTTATGCCATTATACATGTACTTTTTTTGCATTACAATTCTTAATACACATATATACGACAATTTTTCATATCTCTGTTTGTATATAAGTTATGGTGACACCCAATTCAAATCTTCATACATGTACTAAGGGGATTAGAAGCATGGTGGAATGTGATCATTATACAAAGTAAAGTGATAAATTAAGGCAAGAATTTGTGTATTAAATGTAAAAGTATCTGAAACATTTTGTTCATGGCTTGATAGTCTATCCTTGTCTGTCTGCTATCGAGAAATATTCTTCTTTCTTTCTTTTTTCAGGGAGAGTGGAGGGCAAGGAAACAAAAATAAAATTTTAGAAGTACAAGGAATTATTTTGTAATCCAAGTCCAATAATTCTGGACAAAAAAGAATGATAAGTTTCTTCATTACGGAAACTGTTCTGGGTGCTGGGGTTGTGGCTCAGTGGTAGAGCCTTGCCTACCATGTGCAAGGCGACGGGTTCAATCCTCAGCACCATAAATAAATAAATAAATAAATAAATAAATAAATAAATAAAGGTACTGTCCTGAATGTCTCCATGACACTGGAGGTAAGGAATTTCTCCTTCACCTCCTTCTTCTTTCTCCTCCTTCTTTTTCTATTTTCAATTATATCTACTCCAAACATATTTTTTGCCAAGGTCAAAGAGAAATTCATTGTGACAACTTTAAGCAAAAACTTGAATTCTTGAAGTTTGAGAAGCACTTCTCAAATATTGGGAAAAATTCCCACTTCAAAATCAATATTTATCTCATTTTTCTCCTTTACTCATGATCTCATGGCATACTTTCCTTTACAATACTGTGCATTGTTTTTGTTTGTCTAGTATCCCCAAATTCTTTGTGGAACGTGAACTGGTCTTGTTCTTATTTTAAAGTATCCATGACTTCAACTTGTCACTTGTGGGAGGCCGACAAGCATGTGAACAGCGTTTGCTTCCCCTCCTGATCATTGTGGCACTCTTGGTCACCCAGTGATCTGGTTGCTTAAGTAATGGAAGACTATAGCCCTGATCTTGAGGGTAGAGAAGATGCAAATATGTCTTCTTGCTTGGGCATGCCTTCCTACATCCCCAGGGATTGAGCTACACTTACCTGTTCCTTTGTGATATTACCACTGCCCTGTTTGGCATAGAATGTTTCTTGGAAACACCCTTTATGTGTCTCCTTCTCTTACTGTGCCCTTGGGTGTGGCTTTCCTAGATGTCAGTCAACCTGCTAACAGCAGACATCATGAAGCTAGACTCAGCCCCTTGAAAGTTGACCCCTTATCACAACTACCTTGGACCATATATAGCTTTGAAATAAAAGGAAAAAATTCTTGGTTTCTGACATCATGCACCAAATTAATCCTTAAGAGACTTCCAGCTTCTTCAACAGAAGAAAAACTTTTATCTAGTTGAGAGTGTTACTTTGTTTCGCCATTGTTATTTCATCATAACTTAACCTATTCCAAAATGACACCTTAGACCTATCTTGCAATGATGGATTTCTGTCATAATGCCCTATGGTCACTTTGTTGCTTTGATGCTGTGTCAGATACATCAGTTTCTCAAAGACAGAACCTGGCTTGGTTTAAACTTCTTTTCAGGAAGTGAGACTTGACCTTTAAATTATTAAAGCCAGCGTATATCTAAAAAAAAAAAAAAAAAAAAAAAAAGAAAGTTGACCCCTTGTCTCATTTGAATGTCTTCTTCTCAATAAAAGGGATCAGCATAGGCTCTCTTTTTCTGCGGATCCTTAATGTCAGAGGAACCATCATAGCACTCCCAAAGGAAAAGGTATTTCTATCTCTTATGTGGTTATTTCATGAAACCCAGTTATTTCAGTTCCCCTGGAGTGACCCCTCAGTGTTTCTGTCACGTGGAATACGACACTCACCTGGCCCCTAGTCTTGCCTTCAATGTTCACTTCTAACTGGTCCATTGATGATATCATAACCTACAGTCATTACTCCATGCATTGAGCTGGCAGAATCACATCTTGGAATATATATATTTTCACTTCTTCTAGGTGCAACTTGGCCAAGTAACTAATTGTACATTCCTTCCATTTACCTAAGTGTCAGCTACCTGAAACCCATTTCTTGTTGTACTACAAAGAAAAAAAAAAATGACTGGCTCAAATTCTATAATTTTTAGTTCACCACATAGATTAAAAGTAGAGATGTTCTATGACTGCATTAAAATATTTTGTTGTTTAGAATCAATGCCTAGACTTGTCAAAAGCCAAATGAGAATTGATTCTATTGCTTGTTAAAAATAACAGTTTAGTTGAATTTAAGACCTACCCAGGTTAATTTATGTGAACAATTTTGGCATAATAGGGCAGCTACTTAACATGAGCGACTTTGAGGAGATAGGTGTAGAGGAGAATTTGAGTGACTCAGGTTCTCCTAACCCTTAAGCTGTTGAGCGTATTTGATTTTGTTTCTGTTTTGCTCAATGTCTCTGTTGTAATCTTTCCTTTTGGAAATATCTTACAAAGGAAAGTCAGTTTTATCCTATAACACTCTTACCATTTTTTTCACTATTCTTATGACTTCATGTATATCATGGAATAGAAAATTTTTGTTGTGAAATAAAATGATGATAGTTTGTATCAACAGTATCTGAAAATTGTGTGGAAATTAATGCTGTTTCTTATAGGCTAAGGAAGGGAAAACATACTTTTAGATTTGGTTAAATAATTGACATGATCCAGGCATAAGAGATTTCAAGTTTACTTAGGCAACGGTGAGAAAGAAAAAGATATTTTTTATTATTTCTCATTATTTGCAAGGTAAACTAAAAATTTCACACATTAGTGACTTTCTCTAGATTAAATCTATACACTTAGATTTCCTTAATGTATTTTGACACTCAAAATATTAGAGACAGAAATATTAAAATGAATTTATCATATGTAATCTTTTTATCCACACATGGTTCATATAAAAGATAAAAGTAATAACAATGTGGCCTGGAAATGTAATTCCTTTGTTAAGGTCTTAGGAATTAGATTGGTAAGGAAATGTCCAATAACTTTCAAAAGTGCATTAGTGGCTATTTTTGAACATGCTTATGGAAAAGTTTGACCAGTGATTTCAGTGGTCGTAGATGAATAGGTGACAGAGGCTAATCAAAAGAATGCTAGGAATGGTTAATATAAAAGGCTAAAGGGCCAACATCACAATAACTGTTCTGATCTACAGAACTATTTGATGAATTTTGATCAATCATTTGATTCAATACCATTCATGGTCTAATTGGGAAAACAAGCATCATTGGAAATATTTATAGTTTATATTTACAATAGAGAAATTTTAATTCAAGGACTTGGTTATAAAGTAATAGAGTTTCTAGGAGACAATCCAGAGATTACCCAAAAACAAATGTCAAGAGTTAACTACTATCAACTAAATTTTGCCTCAAAATAGATTTAAGGGAATACCTCCCCATGTAATAATTATTTCTTCAATGCTAAACTATACATATAGACATGATTTCCTCAGGAACTATCAGAATCCACAAACTAAAACTCAAGTAAAACTAAAACTTCCTACTAAATATTGTAGAACAGGTTCAGTAATATTGTGATCCCCTATAACCATTAAATCAACATCAATAATACTGGAGTTAGGACACATAACATACTCAGGTTGATGGTTGTCTCATGGTCTGAGTGCAACAAATGTAATTTGTTGTTATCTTTGCCATTATTATTACTTTTATCTTTGAAAGAGTTACAGAAAATATTATCAGCATTAACTATATAAAACAATGTATAAGTGGTGATTTTTCCCATATTCCTAATTAAGTTTCTAGCTTCACTAATAAGGATTGGATATTAGAAAATTATAGTAATAGTGAGCTTAATGAAACAAATTAAAAATTCAAATGTAGTCTTTGGTACCTGCTAAGAATCTAGGCAGATTATTTTTCTATATATTTAATTTTATATTTAAATATTATCTTTACCAGTAAAGGTATAACCATTCTTTTCTGTATTACAATTTTGTTCTCAACATCCCTGGCCATCTCTTCAGCCCAGATTATATAACTTGGGCATATTTACATGGATGGTATCGTGCCCATTATCTCTGGAAAAAAAGTGACAACTACTTTAGATATCTTGGAAAGACATATTGGAGAATGATAATTTTTTCACATTTATATTAAGTCTAACAATCCAAAATATAGATATTTGGTCATAAAACTTTCAAAGGGAGGGAGGTACGCTAAGAGGAACACTTTGTGATCTATTTTAAATTTTTAGAGGTGAACTGTAATGTATTTGGATTTGTATTCCAATTCATGTACAGAATTCAAGATAGATATTTGGTATCAATGGGACACAGAAATATAAAATTTTAAGGTATAAAATCCTTAATACATGTAGATCTGCAGTTTTTCTTTAGTGGAATCCATTGTTTCAGATACTGTGTAGATAGAATTTCTGTATGGAGCCAGTGGCAAGTCCTCCAAGGAGAAACACAGTGAAAGTCACCTCATTTGGAACAAAAGGCCTCACAAGAACAATTAGAGGAGAGAAAGTTTCTTTTAGGACTCATAGTTTCAGAGGTCTTAATCCATTGACAACTGACTCTATTTTTGGTGGTGGGGGGGGGTAACAAAGAAGAGTATGGAGGAAGAAAGGGGCCCAGGACATGGCAGGAAGATAAGATATATAGCAGAGAGATAAGATATATATTCCAAAAGCAAGTTACCCCAAGACCCACATCCTCTAGCCATAACCTACATGCCCACAGTTACCATCAAGTAATCTCTATCAGGGGATTAATGCACTGATTAGGTTAAAAATTTCTCATAGCCCAATCATTTTGCTTCTAAGTTTTCTTGCATTGTCTCCCACGTGATCCTTGGGAAACACCTCACATCCAAATCAAAACAAGGCCTTTTGTAAAAATTATTCTATTTTTGAGGAACAATGAATGTGACACTTGATTACTGATGAGAAGAAATGGCTTATAATATAATAGATGTAGCTCATCATGAACTGAGCAAATTAAATGCAAAGCAGTCTTCTATCATCATGCAGAAACTGTGTATATAGTGCTTTCCTGATCAGTTCCAGAGGCATAATGTAATGAGCAGATTACTTACATTTTCAACATGCCTCCATTTGAGGACTCCCCCCACATCTCTCCATATAAATTAATGATTCATGAAGATTTGCCTATGAGTAGAAGAGGAAAACAATCTGACTCACAGATAGCCCTTTATATTACATGTTTTTCTTCTGGAAATATATTTTGCAATATTCTGTCACTACTCAAGGGTGAGCCTTTTGGACAGGAAAGAAATTCTTCAAGTGGGTAAGGATGGTAGAATTTCATTTGTTATTTTCTATAAATTATCTCTACCAATAAATGTGGAAGACCTTCTGGTTTGATCTATTAGAGATTTGGAGTGATCAAAACATTATCAGCAGGCAGAGAATTAGCCTCATGGGAATGAGGCTAATGAAGTTATAATATTCATGTACTTACCCCATATTCTACAACTACTGCAAGAAAGGTGTTTTGCCATGATAGCTAAATTTCAGGTAAATGTCAATCATGTTCACGACAATCATTTATCTCATGGTTGGTATTTATCTTTTTTATCTGGAAATTGTAGTCATCAAGATGCTTTAAGTATATTATCTTGTTAATAGAATTATTTATAATCTTACTGTTCTCTCATCCCATTCTGGGTTGCATTGTGTCCTCAAACAGATATGTGAAAACCCTAGTCCCCAATTCCTGCAAAAGAACTTTATTTGGAACTATGCTCTTTGAATATATAATTAAAATGAAATTTAAACAAAATCATGCATAATTTGATACAACTAGAATCTTTATAAGAAGGGGAGTATATGGAGGGAGAGCCATATTCGTATGGAGGCAGAGAACAGAATGTTGTATCTACCAGGCAGGTAATGCCAAGAATTGCTAGAAACTACATGGTTTCTGGTCACATGATGATAAAATCAATTAATAGCAGGTTTCTAAAAAAGTACACAAATGCAATAACAACAACCAGAAATCAACTTTCCTTCCGTGTTTTCTTCTTTCTTTAAATAACTATCAACTCTCTTCTCATCTTATTTTAAAATCTTTAGCACACTGCAATTTTGCTTCAATAACTAGTTATCTTTTTGAGTGCTATTATTGAAATTATGAATGAATTCTCTGTGATCCACAGAACTTTCATGTGAGTTTCTTAATTGACATTCTGCCCTTCTTTACACTGTTTTTCATAAATTTCTTTCTGCTTTGACTTCCTTAAGCCAACTATTTTCTGGATCCATGTTTTGTCTTTAACAACTTCCTTGCTGAATTCTATTTTTATTTCCCCTGTGTCAATACTGACCCTAAGAAGTATTTCTTATCCTATTATTCTGCACCAATGTTTCCTAAATTGAGAATGATTTTCATGTAATGTGCTCATGAAATACAATTGTTTGATAAGTTTGGGATATTATGTATGTCACATACCTGTCAAAATACACGTAAGTGACTCCAAAAAACTTTTCATTCAAAAAAACTTATTGACTTTCTTTAATCAAAGTTGCCAAAACTTTTTGACCATGGCATCTTTGTGTATTTGTGTGTGTGTGTGTGTGTGTGTGTGTGTGTGTGTGTATAAGTTCCACAGTACTTTGTGAAACAATGCTCTTGCATTAGTCAGTTTTGTGTCTCTTACCAAAATACCTGACAATATCAACTTAAAGGAGGAAAAGGTTATTTGGGGCTCCCATTTTCAGAGGTTTAGTCAAAGGTCAGCCAACTGAGTCAAAACACCATGGTAGATGGTGCTGGTGAAAGAATGCTGCTCACCACATGAAAATTGGGAAGCAAAGAGAGAAAGGAGAAGGGGCCACTCTGAAGATAAACCCTTCTCAGCCATACTCCTAGTAACCACCTCCTTTAGCCATGCCTTGCCTGCCTATAATTACTACCCAGTTGTCCATTCAAACTGATACAGACTGATAAGGTTCCAGTTCTCATAACCTAATTATTTCATCTTTGAATTTTTCTGCATTAACACAAGAGCTTTGAGGGGATGTCTTATATTCAAACCCTAACAGTGCTACACACTATTCCTGTTTTTATAAAGTCCATTTCTACACTTCCAAATTTTCTTTTAATCATTGATTTTCAATATTTTTTAACTCTAAGTTTCTCTCATGGGTTCCAAACCTATATTTTTAAATGTCAGTTGATTCTTATCATTTTCATTCACTACTTGCACCTGAAATTTTACTTATTCACAAATAAGTTTTGTATGCTAGTGAATAAACCTATTTCTTTTAAGGATTTGCCCTCCTTTGCTAACACTAGCAATATCAAACTTGTTATCAAGAAAGCTGAGAATATTTTGACTTATCCTTCTTAATGAATCATTAAATTCATCTATTTCTACCTTTAATTATCTTATTATATCTTATTATATTAAGCTGTCATTTCTCTTTTGTATCATTGCTGATGTTTTAATTCAGTCTTTCATTGCATCAAACACATATGATTATAATAGTTTTTGTTGTTGTTGTCGCTATTGTTTTTTGAGATGGGATTTTATTAAGTTGTCCTGGCTGATCTTGAATTTGTGGGTTTGAGCAATCCTCTCTCCTTAAATATCAAGCAAGGACTATAAGCATATACTACCATACCTGACTTGATGGAAATAATTCTACAATCTTCTAAATGGAACACAGACATCTTTCTAGAACAAAAATGTCAGAAATTCTGTATACATAGTACACTTGTAAAAACCATTTGCTTGTGTTCCATTAGCTGAGTTAGAAATACAAAAGTCAATGATATCCAGGGACATTATTCTCAATTATCTACTCTTTGCTTCATAAAACCCACACTGTAACCACACAGAGACAAGTTATGTTCATTCAAAGATACATACTATTCCATACAACTCTATTTTAGTCTTTCAATTTTCTTTGACCTTGCTTATTCCTTGATAACTTTGGTTCAATTTTCTTGGTTTAATTAAAATGTTTTCAGCAGTATGAAGCATTACCTGATAAAAAGAATGAGATACTGTTTTTCTTTCTTTATTAAACTCTCTGAATACCATGTAACTCCCTCTATTGAGGCACTTACCAGAAAAAACTGTAACAGACGCTGAAAAAAGTAAATGCATAGTTGTTAAATAAATATATTATAAAAATTGATATTAAAAAGTGAAAACAAGTCTTCGGTGTTAAATGTATACGATTTAAATCTTCTTGGAAGTAGTTAGTCATCTATCACAAAGAAAAGTTAATAATCCTTGGATGATACTAAATGTCAAAGAATTTGGCATTAATCTACATAATCACAAATAAAATTTAATTATTGTGAGAAAGAAACAACTGTTGTAAAATTTAAAGAAAACAACTTTTATTTTCATCATTATGTTTGTAATTATTATATCTGATTCAAACCATTATTTCAAATTTTTATGCCAAAAATGACCTTCAATTAAAATGTATCCCTACATTTAATTTTTAAAAAATTCTATGAAAGCTGTCATATAACATTCAAAATTTAATATTTAGAGAAATTAAATACTGAAGTTTATTTTTTGTCATTTTTAAATACTTCTTTTGCTTTTCCCCCCTTGATATGGCTGTGGCCCATTATTTCTGTTGAACATAGTAGAATATGAATGTTGGTTCAGCCTCTCTACTGGATTTCTTTATAAAAGTTGTCTTAGAATTGAACAAATATACTAGTTTCAGCTTATCTCCTTTGTCTTTTATTAAAAGTTATAAATCTTTTTTCTTTCACATCCAAAAAACCATAGAAGGACAAATTTTGTATTTGTACTTTTTTACTTTTATGAAGAAGAAAATAAATAGCTAACTATTTGAAATTGAGAACCTGTTTCCTGAAGGATTAAGTCACTTTTGTTGAAACTTGCACATGGATGGGTGGCATGGTAACTTTAAAAGACCTGGCACATACTCTTTCATCAGGAACAATTTTTCTTCCACCTGCTTCTTTAGTTTTGTTTTAGCAGGTGTGAGTGGTTTGGAGTTTATTGAAAACAGAATGAGTTACAAAAGCCCCCCCCCCATCCTCCCACCCCACCTTTGAAATTGAATTTGCCTTTGAATCAACCTTACATTATGGATTTGATTATTGGTCAAAACTATCAGGGAGAGAACATCTCCATGTTTTTGTATACAAGGATCTCTCAATAATAATGAACAAAAAAGCTTGATTAAATAGGAAACATTTAATTTGCCTTGTTCTTTAACATTTTTCAAATCAATTCAGGTCATTTTAGAGGTTTTATGTTTGCTTTCAGCTGTTATTTTTGGTCTGGTCTTCATACAATAGGCCTTTAAATGATGAATTACTATTTATATTCCATTGTTATCAATTCATATATGTATATGTGTGTGTATTTACATATGGTATGCCTATACATATACCATATATGTTAGTATATGTACATATGCATATTTGTGCATGTGTGCACATACATAAATATAATGTTAGCATTTCTTTTTGATTCTATTCAACTTAACAATGACCCTATTGTGGGTTTTTTTTTTGTTATTGTTGTTGTTCTTAATGATAAACCTACTCATATAAATAAACTTATACTCAGTAAAATCCTTTAAGGAAATTGCACTGAAATTGAATGTAGGCTTTACTTTTTTAAAGGTCAGAATAAAATTACTTAATCTTTTCAGAATATCATTCTTAAAACATTCAAGTTCCATTTCTTAAAAAAATAACACAAAAGATAGAAATGAAATGGATCTTTATAAATTACAAATTTTTAATTCCTTTTACTATTTCTTAAATTAGAATTAATATTTTTTACCTCAGGTATTTTCAATTCTCTCTTTGAAGAATCTCAGCACTATTCACAACAGCTAAGATACAAAATCAGTGCCCATCAACTCAGGGCTGGATGAAGAAAATGGGGTTACATAAATACAATGGAACACTGTTCACCAATACATTGCAGTAACATGGACTTTGAAATCATAATATTAAGTGAAATAATCCAGGCACAAAAAGACTAACTATACATGATTCCACTCATGTGGAATCTAAAAATATTGACTTCATAGAAATAATAGTAGAATAGTGATTATCAGCGTCTAGGGAGGAGAGAAGTGAATGGGATGAGGAGGTATTGGTTAATTGTACACAGCTAGAGAGAACAAATAAGTTATGGAGTACTATTCCACAGAAAGGTAATTATGGCTCACAACATTGTATAAATAAAATAGCTAGAAGAGAGGGTTCTTATACAAAGAAATGTTCTTATACAAAGACATGAAAAATATTTGAGACGATTGATAATTTAAATTGTCTAAGATGATCATAAATAATGTATACATATACCAAAATATTACAGTGTACCTCATAAATATATACTATTATCTGACAAATCATTAATTAAAAATAAATATTCAAAATTTTGAGTGCTGAAAAAGTAACCTTTAAACATCTTACATATTAAAATAGTTTATATTTTACAATATTCTCATGGATATAAAAGTATCACTAATAAACCAATACAATAAGCCTACTTAAATAAATTTACAGAACATTTTTTAAAATACCTGAATATAAAGGAAATCATTTAATAAAATGCCTAAAAGGTTAGTTTTAAAGGAGATCTTCCAGGCATAAAGCTCTATGTTGTAGAGTGAATGGAGATCATACTTATTTAAAAGAGTTTATTTCTTTTACCTTTATTTATCTGAGTTTAGATTTTAAATTATTATATTCATGAAACGTGTTTATCACAATGCCTATAAGACAGAAAATTTAGCTATTATTTATGATACCTCACCAGTGCTCAAAATTAAACTTCTGAAATCTAGAATTAATTTCTTGACTTCAACTAATTGTAGCAATAAAATGTTGAAATGTTTTCCCAGAGAGACTTACAGAGAGAGACTTGTACAGAACAGTAATCCAGTAAATCACAGCACTTGTTACTGGGTGGTGCCTGTCAATCTAAGAATTTGGGAATATTCAAAATGAATTAGGAAAGTTGTTTATAGTTAAGAAAATGATTGCAATCTCAGAAAGAAAAACTGGGTTTAAATTACAAGAGTTTATAAACAAGACAGTTGTAGGAGATAAAAGGTAGAAAAGAGGCATTGATTTATTTAACTTGTAATCTTCCATGACAGTTTCTTATGAATTTATTTCACTCAAATCTTATCATTGAAAAGAGAAAAAAAAATTTATTTTATAAAATGTCATCAAAGTGATAAATGTCTCAACCCATCCACAAAAAGGAAAATAAGAAGAAGTATAATAAATTTTAAAAAGACAAAGTAATCATCTCAAATTAAGAAAATATAAAAAACTCAGAAACTATAATCCACATTTACAAAATATCGACTCTTGGATTGTCAATATATGTTATGTGTTATGTGGTTAAAAAATGCCTCCGAATGTGCAGAAATAAGTAAATTACAATAATCAATAGGGTGAGTATGAATAAATAAACTAGAAAATGATGAGAATAGGAATGAATTTAAAATTAGAAAAAAGGAAAAAGTTTTAATAGAATAAAATATGTAATTTTAAATTTAAAAGTAAGCATTTTTTAACTAAAGATCTTCATTCAATATAAAAATAACAAACCTTATATAAGCAGAACAAGAAAAATATTTTTGGTTCTTAATATGTTTCATGAGAAGTAAATAAGTATGATCAGATTATAAAGAATAAGTAGCTATATAATTTTTATAAAAATCTAACTTTGTATCTTATATATATAATATATATATTTATATATATATATATATATATATATATATGTTGTTTATTTTTTTTAATATTCTCAGAAGAAACACAGTGGGAATCTGACAAAGACATCATCCAGAATATATAAAAAATTCTGAAAATTGTAGGAAGAAGGCAGTCTAATGACAAGTTGGGGAAGAAATTTGAATAGATACATGAATTACACATAAACTCTGAAAAGATGCTAGCATTTTTGATCATCAAGGACTGGAGCCTAAAATAATAATGCATTACCATTATATATAGCTATAATGAGCACACAAAGGAAATAACAATAGCTAATACTTGAGGAGACTTTGAACACTGAATTCTCATGTACTGATGGTATGAAGTGATATGATCAATTTTGATAACAGTTTGGAAGACTTTTAAATAAATGTAAATAACTACTTATCATTTGACATAGGGTATTCAATTCTTTAAATATTTAAGAGAAATAAAAGCATATTCATATAGCTGATATAGCTTCTTTACTTTTGAGCCAAGAACTGAAATAATTTTCAAATTTCTATCAACTGGTTCATGGATAAATATACTGTGCTATTTTTCTATAATTAAGAAAAACAAAAACAACTACTGGGTTTTGCAAATAGGGGAAAATATCTAAAACTATACTGAGAAAATGATAAAAAAAAGTCTACATATCATACAATTTTACTCTTATGAAATGCTGTCAGCTGAAATTTATGGTGACAGAAATGTTTGTTTGGGTCCAGAGGCTTGGGAAAAAACTACTGAAAATGAATATTAAAAATTAAAGGTAATAAACATCTTTAATACATTTGAATATAATGATACAGAAATGCATAATTATTATGCTTAATTAGAATTTGTTTTGTACTCAGATTAAGCATTACTTAAGCTAATTTTTAAATTTTGATTTCAAAAAATTAACTTGCATTCAATCCATGATAGTTTTGCACAAGTTCAAAAATTCTGAAATTTCAGTCATGTGAATCTGATTTATTCCTTAATTTAAAAATTGTGTACTTGTGAACTTAAAGGGAGGTGGTCTGTACATGTAAAGAGGACGTGAACTGAAATATCCTTGATCCCCTTCCAAAATCTGGGTAAAAGACTCTATTATGGGGAAATGATTCAATAGTTTTGTTTCATTGTGTTGAGTGAAACTCTTTTTATGTTATGAAAATAGTATTTTTTAACTGGAGATTTCTAGCTTTCAGAAAAGATGTACTCAAATTGTGATTAACCAATGGATTAAGAAAGCAGAAGCAAATCCAAAACATGTCCCTCCTGATGACAAATGATATAGGTTTTGTCACTATCGGGGAAGACAATTAATTGGTATTGTTTCAAATCTAATTTTATATTTTTACTCTTAATTAGGAAGCTGTTTATAATTTTCAAATCATTTTAGGAACTTCTTTTCTTTTCAAATGAGCCCTACAGCAACCTTATGAGAGAATAAGAGATAGGGTTATTATTCCCCATTTTACAACTGAGTAAGAAGAGTCCAGTTAAATTGTTGAGCTCACATTTGTACTTAATTTCATGTTATCAGTCTTTGATACTCTAGGCTCTTCCTACTCTGCTCATCAATTTAGAAAAGCATTTACTAAAGTATATAATATTAAAAAAATCCGTCTGCTTGAAAACAGAAATAACGAGAATTATGTAAAATGTATATCACCAAGTTTAGAAATGAGCTTATAACGAATTGCCATGTTTATTTCCCTTTATTATTATTGAATCATAAAATGCAGAAGAGGCACTTTTATTTCTAATTATTTAAAAAGAGAAATGTGAAGGCATAACATTTTATTTTAGGTACTGTCATAAAATTTCCAGCTGATAAATCTACAGGATAGTGATTTCAGCTTCTATCTATAGGAAGCTTTCTGACAACTCTACAGGGAATATGAAGTAACACTGTATTTACATAGGACAGTCATTCAGGCATAATTCCAAGATTTACTAAAGAAAACTGCTCAAATATTCTCAAAGACCATGTTATAGTACTTTGGGAAGCAAAATAATGCTGCAATATGTTTTCATATTTTATTGACTCAAGCAACATTATCAAAAAGTTGTGTTGTTTCTACATGTGTCAAGCTATATTTTATTAGTTGTAATGCATAAAATTTCTGAAATAATGCATATCTAGCAAATGTTTTAAATATTGCATAAAGACTCTGTTTCTTATAGTCAAAAGAAAATGAGCCAAATGCAGTTGTCCAAGAAAATCTGAAATGATTTTTAAGTGAATCCAACCTCATGGATTTGGTTTTTCTTACCAAATCAAATTATCCAAGGAAATCCGAAATAAAAATTACTAAATTCAACCTCATGGATTTTTTTACTTAGTATATTGAATATGTCACCTTATATTTTTCTTACCCTGACCTACCAACTTTTAATTAAATAACCAGATAAGATTTCATCTAATAGAATTACCTTTGCTTCATATTAATGCTTTGTTCTACTATATATCACCTGCCCTTGTTTCCATTGTATGCATGTCTACAAAGAAGTGTGCTGTAACTCAAGTATAAGCATAAAATTCTCCCATTGTTATAAATCAAATTAGTTTAACACATGATTGAGTTAAAGGTGGCCCCAGCTTTCTAATGACTCTGGTCCCTGCTGAAAATTGCTAGGTTGCTCTTTTTTCCTATCACCTTAACTAGATTCTGAGGCCATCATAAATCCAGAGCAATGACAACTTAAGCAACCGTGGTTTTCTTATGCAAATTAACTGGCCAGATGTACTTAATAGAGCCAAACTTTGCTTTTATATACAAGGGCATTTTAATTGAGGTATTCTTTTTTTCTCTTTTTTTTAGTTTGCAGGTATTGAATTTCTTCACAGTTCTTTATAGTCATCCATATGGTGTTCATTTTAACTCCTGAATTATTTAATTCTTTTTCTTGGTTTCCCAATGAAAATGGATGGAGGAAAAATAAATGAACCTACATATTATAATCCTAAAATTCTACTATTGTGGACTATTATAGTCATTTGATTTTGGTGTTCATTGAACCATATCTCCCTTCAATAGTAGGACAGTAAAGATCTTCTTTTTTTCACAACTGGTGAATAGTGCAAAATACAAAAAAAAAATTGTCAATGTATACAGCTCAAGTAAGCATGCATCTAAGGGAAAATTATTCTCCAATATAAACAAGTCATATAGAAAAGAGGTAGCACAGAGAATACAACTTGAAGCACAGAAATATATTCAATTAATTGAATAATAATATTTGATAAAAGTATCTTTTATGAAAATGAGTATTTTATGCTTAAACAGGTATAACTTAAATTACTCTTGTAGTCTCCTGATACAATTTTTTTACAGCTGTGCTTAATAAACTGAAGAATTAGAAATAAGAAGAAACACTTTAATTAATGATCTCTTCCTGAAAAGCATATTTACAAAGTTCCTTTTACTTCTTTTTGTCTTTTTTTCTTCTTCTATTTTTGCAGTATCTAGAATCCATTTCAGGGATTGCCTTGTGCTAGGCAAGCACTTAATGACTGAGCTTCATCCACAGGCCTTTTTTTTTTCTCTTCAAAATAAGTCTTAGTTGCCTGCTTTAATTCTTTCATTGATAATTTCATCAAAATACTTAAGAGAAATTTAAGATATAACCTATATAGGTATATCCTTAGCTTAAAGCAATAAAGGATTATTTTTACCCTGGCACATTTAAAGGTAAGAAAAATGATTCTAGGTAATAAATAGCAAAACATTTATTTTAGTCATGCAAATTTTTATAAAAGTTGTTTGTTGATACAGTTCTTTAAGACTTTTTTGAACTTTGAAAAAACAATTTCCTTTATTAATTGACTATAATACCAGATTTCACCAACATCTGATCAAAAAACCAGAAATTATCATAATCATAAACAGTCTATATGAATAAATAAATACTATGTTTAGTTTTACTTCTTTTGAATTATACCACTTTGATACATATAAAGAAAATATGTAGAATTAGACTAATACTTTTTACTTGGGGAAAATAATAATAATATATTGATTATAATAATGAAATTACATTAAGCTCTCATTATGTGCTACACACAGTTCCTTGGACAAAAGTTAAAGTCTTATAGCTAGACATGGCCATTCATCCAGAAATTAAATGATTTGATAATTACTAGAGAAGAGTTAATATACACATGTTCAAAACTGACCTTCCTTTTATTCCTAAGTGTTTGAAAGCATTAGATTTACAGATCCTGTTAACATGTAAAAAGAAACATTTCAAGAAATTACCTTTAGCTACTTAGATTCTTTCAAAACTTACCTCTTAGGTTTTGAGATAGAAAAATTTCACACAGATGATTTTCATGAAAAGTGTCTTTTGTGTCATTTTGAAATGATAGTTTTATAAGCAATGCATGCATGTGTGTTCTCTGCATAAAATATAATGTGTGCATGTGTTTATTTGTTTCTTTATTTAGCTATATCATTGATGGGAAATAAGTTTCTGAAAATGCAGTGGAGATGGGGTCCCCTCTTGGCTATATTGTGCATATTAGGGAGACATGGAGAAAGTCATCATTATAATCTAATGATCATTACATAATTTCTTGTCATAGTCCCAGGATGAAAATTTTCCTTAACACCAAGACTTGTTCCAATAAGTACCATTTTATTATAATAATATTTTCCCATGATAAATTGATTTGAGCATACTGTTCTTTTCTTGTAACATCTGCAAAATTTTTGTTTCTATGCTATGAAAACCTTAGATTTATTTTCAATAATTCGATGTAGAAAAATGGAGCTAGAGTAAAACAAAGGAAGCAGCACAGGAGAGATGAGGAGGATCCCAGAATGTAACATTTAGACAGTAAGGAAGACTAGCTGAGGGAATCCCCAGGGCACTGCTTTTCTTCTGTCCAGTGGGTAGAATTGCTGAAAGGTAGGCAAGTGCCTCTGATGGATTTGGAGCATAGTCTAGTTTTGTTCTTTTTTTTCGAATGAATCGAATAATCTATTGAATGTCCAATGACTTTCTATTCTGAGGAGGGAGGCTGAGAAAATTCTGTGGTAAGTTGAGATGTTTTGAGTGTGACCAAGTTTCTCCATGACAGTCATGTAATTTTGGTAAAACAATGTGAGTCACAAAATCAGAAAGGATGAAAGATATTTTCATTAAGATAAAGAATGACCACTGTAGTTGGTGACACACACCTGTAGCTCAGCTACTTGGGATGCTAAGGATGCTAAGAGCATCACTTTAGAACAAGAGTTTGAGGTTGGGCTGGCAACATAATGAAACTGTCATAACCAACCAACAAAACAAACAGAAATTGTTTTTCTCATTTCATTCTTCAAATGTACATATATATTACATATGCATAACAAGACTGGTTTCAGGTTGATCTTCAGGTCCAGGGACAATTTATATTCACTTTTAAAATTAGTGCTAAATTTGAAATTCAAATTAAATTTATCACGTCATTGTGTTGGTTTTTTGATAATATTAAAAACTGCTGATCCAGTGAAGGTTATTATTTGAACATTACAATAATTTTGTGTTCCATTTTAAAATTTATAACTTTTCAATTCAATTCAACTTGACAAATATTTATTGAGAATTCAGTAGGGGACTTTTACAACTGCACTGCTGTTGGTTTTGAAGACAGAATATGACCGTTTCTACAGACAAACCAGAAGTCCAGACAAATAAGTTTCCATGTTATTGAGGTTAAGAATAGAATTTTGTTGATAATATCACAGGTATGGTTAACTGAAATTAGAAAAGTTGAATGATGAAGTTGGTTTTGGATAATGGTTCTGATTCAGAACAAAGGAATTTTTGTGATATAAAACATCACACATACACGGAGAGGCTCACATAAAACAGGTTTTCTTAAAGGAAGTCAAGTTGTGGTAAGGGGCAGGTAAGGAGCAAGAAGCACACTAGGAATAGTTCATGAGCCCTTTCTTCATCCATGGACAATATGGTGTCAAGAAGTTGCTTGTAGCAAAGAGGTGCACAAAAAAAGAAGCAGATTCCAAAGATCTCTCTTGAGTGCACCTACCTTGTGGAAGATGAAATCATGGACACTGCCAATTTCAGCAGTTTCTCCAGGAAAGTATCAAAGTGAAGGGAAGAACCAAGAATCTGGGTGCAGGAATTGGGTCCATGGAAAAGAGCAAGCTCAATCTCACCATAATGTCTGATATGGCATTTCCCCAAAAAAATATTTAAAATATTTCAACAAAAAATGCTTAAAGAAAAAAGTCTAAGCTATTGTTTGCACATAGTTGATAATAGCAAAGATAGTTATGAATTATTTCCAAATTAGTCAGGACAAAGAGGAGGAGATGATTAAAAGGGGAGATGATTAAAAAACCTTTGTGTAGAATATTTTGTATGAGCATTTGAATAAAATTTGAGAATCAAAAACTGATTTTTTAAAAAAAATCTAGTATTTTTAAAAATAAATTATTTAAAAAATAATTATTTTTTAGAGTGAGTGAGGACTTCAATGAAAATATAAAATCTTCAATGTATTTTAGAATTTCTCAATGGAGTTACAAAACCTATTTTAATTAAATGAACTTGCTAGAAGCAATTCTCTGTGTCAGTGCCATGACAGAGAATTGCATCAGAATGTTAACAAGTGAAGAATAATTGGCTAATACATTAAAAAAGTGGAGTTATAGTCTGAAAATTTTAAGAGTCCTAATTTTTCCATATCTATTTCATATTAACTATGAGGTATGCATAAATAGTATAGATTCCTAGATGTCACTGCATGTCTATATAATGTAGGTCAATGATACTTGCTCTAACAACCTAAAATAACTCCTCTCCATATGGGATGGTCAAACTGAATAAGCATGTAAAGTCATTTTATAAATTGTAAGATATTCTCTTATATGGAAAAGGAGATTACAGCCCTAACAAAAATGCACCTTATAAAAAATTAATTGTAATAGCAGGGCTGACCATTAAAACCATAATCTTCTTATTCTTATCCCTGTGCTTATTGTTTGTCCAAGGAACAACTTTCGTCTCCTACATGCCTAACTGTCCATTATAGAGTGGGAAACAAAAACACAGAATTTTAATCCCTGTGTAAAGCAGAAACACTCTGCGAAATTCCAGCAGTATTAGAGATTCTATATTCCTAAAACATTTGCTATCAGGATATCAATATATTTATAAGAGATTGGGATAAGAGAAAGAATGTTCTACCCAAAACATTGTGTTTAGAAATTTGAGGAATGTCCCAACAACTGCAACAAAAAAATTTGCTGCCAAATTCAGGCTCCTTTTACTTTCTTCAGGGTTTTCAGCATGAGTCATTCTTTCAAATTAAAAAAAAAAAATCATTCTATCTCATGGACTTTGTGGCAAAGACTTCACCAATATTGCCTGAGAGTTTCTTGATTATCATCAGTCTTGATTTCTTCTCACTTCAAAGGCAGCTGACCTCTTCTTTCTCCTCCAGAGCAGCTTGGGTTTCCTCTACTTCAGTTTTCTTTGACAAGGAGAGCCACCCTGTTTCTACTCCAACCACAACATTAGGCATAACATCTTCAAGGTTATTAAGTGAAAGAGATAAAGGAAAATTACACTGAGCCACAAGTAGCAAAATGCATATATGCATACATACATACATATACGCATATGCCTGTGATTTCTGACAAAAATAACCAGTTCCACATCAGAAGGAATTTCTCATTTCCATCTTAACAATTTATTCTTGTTACTTCTTTTCTAGTCTTATGTTTTAGTCAACTTTTTTTGTTGTTGTGATCAAAATCTGACAGGAAGAACTATTTATTTGACTCACAGTTTCAGACACCTCAGTTCATAGATGGCCTTCTCCATGTCTGAACTTATGGTTAGGTGGAACATCATGGTAGAAGGGTATAGCCTAGAAAACAGCTCCGAACATGGCAACCAGGAAGCAGAGAGAAATTTCTAATCATCAGGGACAAATATAAACCACAAAAAAATTCCTCCAGTGATCTTGCTCCTCTAGTCACACCCTGCCTGCCTTTAATTGCCACCCAGTTAATTCCTATCAGGGGATTAATCCACTGATTGGTTTATAACTCTCACCATCTAATCATTTCACCCAAGCTTTCTTGCATTGTCTCCCACATAAGCTTTTGGGGGAACTTCATATCTAAACTATAAGAACTTTGCGTAATTGTATCTCTGTATCTGGGTCTGCCGCACCTCCTACTGAAGCCTTGCTATTTCTCTTAGTTTATTATAATAGGTTACATACAGTTCACTGTTTCATGTTAGTAATGAATCGGAAAATCTTATAAAGAGACTGTTGAGTATACTAGCGTTAGTTTGTCTAGGGTACTGGAAATTATGCTAGGGAATTTAAATTCTCATCAAAAAAAGTCCCTTGATGATGCTTTTCTGAACAATAGAACCTTTTACCTCAGAAGTTATTTATATATTAGTAGATCATTTTTTTCATTAAGCCAGTTAAATTATATATTAATTAGATAATCTTTGTAAATATTTTAATATACTAATTTATTTGTTATAACTTATGTCATCTACTCAGGAAGATAATTTTATGAGTAAATGTAATCACCTCACAGTTCAGTAGAAATTGTTTGTAATAAGAAGCAATACCTTTTTATGTTTTGATGCCAATACTGAGCCCTGAGTAAAAATAAATAAATTAACAAAATCATTT
The DNA here is from genome assembly GCF_045843805.1 of Urocitellus parryii. Lineage (NCBI taxonomy): Eukaryota > Metazoa > Chordata > Mammalia > Rodentia > Sciuridae > Urocitellus > Urocitellus parryii. Next base: position 56,208,349 of record NC_135539.1, read on the forward strand.
TTTACAGATTAAGTCCAGAATTTGTTTATTATCTTATCTTTTAAGATGTTTTTGACTTTTGGTTAAAAACAATCACATATCACACATTAATTCATATTTTCAATTTCTATCTATTTCTAATTATTTCTTCTGTGCACTGATTACTCATTAAAGAGTTGAACTTCCATTTACCTACTTAATTTTATTTATGGGTCAGATGAGACAACTGCATTTAACTTCACACATTCTCTTGGTGACTTACTCCATTATTAAAAAAGTCTTTCTGAAAATCAATGTAAATAATCATCATGTGATATTCTTTATGATAGGACCCTATTGTTTATTTTGCTCTACTTTAATAAAAAGAACTATTCATCTTCTATATGCACAAAGTACATGTTTGTGTAGGTACAGTCCTTTTATTTATCTTTTTAAAAGTTGTTCTTAGATATTGCCCCCAGGGATATTTTAAGCTATAATTGAAAGGATTTAGATGAAAAGAAATGTTCCTTTTGACTTATAATGTGTGTATGTATGTGCCTGCCTGCTTTTAGTAGTAGAAATTAAGAGGAATATCTATTATTGTTGTTTTGTTCTCTATGTTTATATCTCATCTTCTATACTGAATGTAGTTTGTAAAGTTTTTATGAAAATTAAATATTTCTGAATTACATTTTAATTTATTTACTTTTTATTATAAAATTACATAATCTCAAAGTAAAAAGAATGTTAGAAAATATAGAATGATGATTAATAGTTTTTTTTTTAAGGTTTATTTATTTTTTATTAGACATTGATGGACCTTTATTTTGTTCATTTATTTATATGTGGGGCTGAGAATCAAACCCAGTGCCTCACACATGCTAGGCAAACACTCTACCACTGAGCCCCAGCCCCAGTCCAATAGAGTTCTATAATCAACTTAAATCCTTTTTCTCACTTTCTAGTTACATGATCTTAGATAAGTTACATAAATTATTATCTGTGTTTAGTTTTCTTATTTGTAAAATCGAAAGAATAATAGTGTTCATCTCTAGGACAAGATTGTGGTGAGGCTAAATACATGTAGGCTAAATATGTGTAACAAGCATAAAGTTGTGCCCAGGACACATTAAGTTTCTCTGTGGGTGTGTGTGTCTCTCACATATATGTGTATACATATATAGATAATTAGATATGTATATGTATGTACATATATGCATACATATATGTATATATGTGTGTATATATACATACATAAGCATGTATACATGCGTGTCCTATATATACACATATGTTCATATATTCATTTAAAATATCTATAAACTCTTCTTTTCATATTAAAAATTATTGGCGTTCTTTTGTAGATCATTCTTATAGTCATTTGCATACATAGTTGTATAGATAGCAAAATATTTTACATGTATTATCATATGTGTAAAAATTATAGAATATAAGCATGTATAACATTTATTCTTCATGATGAAAACAGAACTGCTCTGATAAATGACTACACTTGGAATATTACAGCCATTTCACTAAGTATTCTACATGAAGTTATCTTGTATGCTAATAGGAGCTTAACTATAAGATTTTGACTCAGCTGGATAAAATTTCAATATTTAGAAATATATCATAAAAATATAAATATTTTATATAAAATACTATCAGTTTCCAGATATCATTACATTGTTCTAATGCTAAAAATAAAAAAATAGTTTATTTTGAAGATAATCGCAGAATAAAATAGAGTATATTTTTAATTTTTTTTATATGTAAGAAATAAATTCTAGAGAGAACCAAACCCTTCCGAGGAGGTCAATGATCTGGAGTAACTGGAAGTGTTTCTAATTCTGAGCATATATGGGAAAAGAAGTCTTTATGGATTGAGATTTTTTTTCTTATGTTAAGAAAGATCACTTATGGCTAGACTTCCGGAAACCATGTAAGCAAAGTTATCTTTCCCTTTTCTCCTATTATTTTCTCACAAAATAAAAAAAAGTTCAAGTTAAACAGAAAATTAACAACTGTCTAAGGAAGTTGGCAATATCAATGTTTTGAAGGACTTATAATGTATGTTGAAGTAAAATATATGGAAATATTAATAAAAAATGAAGGGACATAAAATTTTAATATTGTCAGAGTCTTATATTATTCATGAAACTATACATAGCTCAATCAATGTACATTACAATGTATTTAAAATGCATCATGTAATCTCCTAAGTAAAAACTAGTAAATACTAAAAAATATCTATAGTTAAAAAAACAACAGAGGAGATAAAATGAAATAATGAATTAATTCATCTTAAAAATATATATAAACAGATGACTCAAGAACAAGTGGAATAAACAATAAGATGACAAGCTTAATTCCAAACAAATAAATAATTCTATTAAATGTAAATGGACTAAATTCTCTAATTAGTATAAAATAATTTTCAGAATAGATTCAAATGAAAAGCATCTAATTTTATATGTTTTGCAAAAGACTTGCTTAAAAAAATAAGGACACAGGTAGATTGAAAGTTAAATAATGAAAAAATACTATGAAACCCATAAGAAAATTGGTATGGCCTAATAGAAATGCAGATTAAAATCACAATGAGACATGAATATTTATCTATAAAAATAGATTAAATTTTAAAAGTTAGACAAAAGCAGGCAATATCAAAGATATACCACAAGTAAAATTTTCATGTACTTCTGTTAATATACAAAATAATACAATCTCATTCAATGTCCTCTTGCAAGATACTAATATGATAAAACTTTTTCTTATCTAATATTAAAACTTATTTATATTCTATTACTCTTAAACCATTCCTAGGTATATTTCACAAGCCATCCATGGGCTGTGTGTATGAGCTATGCACATTTGAGCATATGAGGGGACTGGTTTGGCATTGTACACTGATTGGGCTGTGTGATGCAAATGTGCCTTTCCTCTTGCTCTGCCTGTGATCCCATATAGTACCTGAGATGGGTGTGACTTGCCAAGATGTCAATCAATCTGTTGACCACAAGTCATCACCAAGCAAGACTCCACCCTTCAAAACCTTACCCCTTGCTTTATTTGGGTGGAATATTATATCAAGCGTCTTCTCCCCAATAAATAGGGGGGTTTCAGAAGTGCTCACTCTCTTGCTTTTTCCAACACTGCCCAGCATGGAGCTGACCCTTGAGGTCACCGAGCCATCCTGCCCTCCTTCTTAGAAACTCATGTTTGTGTACTGCATGGTTTCTTCACTGTTTTCTTAGTTATTGATACATCCCGCTCCTTTGAACCCAGCTCATCTTTCCAGTCTGGCCAGCTGATGATAGGTACACATGTATGAAAAAAATAACATATGCCCTCCCACCAAATATTTGTATTGGAAGTTTGGTTGAAGTTTATTTATAATATCCTCTGGGGGGACCTGTATATCCATTAATTGGGAGGTAATAAATAAATCCATACAAATAAGTACTGTATAGCAACATAAAAGAAGAAACAGTTGCTACACAAACCATCAAAGATTATACTCAATACAAAAATACTGAAATAAGCTAAGCATAAAATAATATAATATGGTTTGGATGTGAGGGGTCCCTCAAAACTCAAGTGTAAAACAATCCAATAAGTTTTGGAGGAGAAATGATTGGGTATTATAGTCTTAACCTAATCAGCGAATTAATCCCCTGATGGGGATTAACTGAATGGTAAGTAAAGGTGGGTAGGATGGGTGGAGGAGGTGATCACTGGAGGAATGCCTTTGGAGAACATATTTTGTATCTGGTTAGTGGAGTCTCTCTCTCTGCTCTTTGATCATCATGAGAATGGCTTCCCTCCACCACACTCTTCCACCATGAGGTCCACCACACTCTTCCACCATGAGGTCCTGCCTCACCTCCAGCTCCAAGGAATGGAAACCACTGTTTGTGGACTGAGACCTCTGAAACTCTGAGCCCCAAATAAACTTTTCCTCCTCTTCAATTGTTCTGGCTATGTCTCTTAGTCACAGCTGGGCAAAAGCTAAGACATAATACATATTTAATAATTCCACATGTATGAATTTCAAAAATATGTAAGTCTAATAGATGATAAGGCTTGTATAATCTACTATATATGAATCATAATATCACTAAAACCCAAAAGAAAGTAAATATTTTTCAGCAAGTGAATCAAGCATAAGATTACTTGTCCTCAAAATCTGGTGTTTCTCCAAAATTCCCTGTCTGTAAAAGCCATTAGTATCCTTCCAGTGATCCAGGCTCAAAACCTCAGGATTCTATCAAATTACATCCTATGCTCCACTTTTAAATGACCATTGATTCTCATCAATTTTTCCTTGTGATATTTGCTAATTGTGTGTCATATTTTTTTTCTTTTAGAAAAAGTAACTTTCTCCAGCAGTTCAGGTGGCTAAGGCAGGAATATTGCAATTTCAAAGCCAGCCTCAGCAAGTGAGGACCTTAAATAACTTAGCCAGATCCTGTCTCAAAATAAGAAATAATAATAACAAAAAAGTTCTGCAGATGTGGCTATGGGTTAAATGTCCCTGGGTTAAATCCCTGGTACCATTTTTTAAGTCAAAATTTAAAAACAAAAAATAATTTCCTAGTTTAAGCTTCCTAGGTTAATTTAGTCTATTTTAAGAATATTTCATTGTTCATTGATTCACTTTTATTTATTCTGTGTTACAGTATTTCCTAATTTCTACTGATAGTTAAGTTTTCTAAAGCATAAATATCTCATTAAGTCATTTGCTTGTTCAAAAGCTTTTAAAGTCTCTTCTTGATTTAGAAAGTAAAATTATAATGCTTGGCAAATGTCGCTATAAATTATCTTTCTATGTTTCTATCCTTTGCTCCAGTATTTTCTTCTGTGGTCATACAAAGTTATGTGGTCATGGTCAAAGTTATATGGAATTAATTGTTTGCTGAATAGAGCCAATCATTTCTAACTAAAACACATTTACTTAAACAAGCTGGTCACATGGAATTTCTTATCTTCCATGTGAATTTAACTTAGAAAATTTGGTAATATATCCTTTAAGAAGATGTCCCTGCACCCTTTTGAAACCAGTCGACATCTCCTGAGATTCCACCAGGTTTTATTGTATATGTAATATTTTTAGCCTATGCTTCATTTTAGTCTGCCTTATATTTTGGTTGGCTTCTTTGTTACAAAATAATAGCATAACATGTACATGTTTGTACTTCCTGCTGTTTCACAGAGTACTGTGCACATATCATTTGCTAAATTAATTTCAAATTGAATTAAGTTTATTAGTAAATTTACCTATCAATTGTTCTTTTCAAGTATTTTTCTTACAATTATCCTTGCCTTGATATATTTATTTCTAAAAAAAACCTTAATTTCATTTTTATAGTAATGTTTTTCAAAACAAAAGCAAATTAAGACTCATGACATTCTCATTCTCATTCTCATTTAAGCTGATACTTAAAATGGTATATCAATTATAGAAAGAAAATAATTCTTATGAAAATCAAGAGAATGGATCTCAAATAGTAACATGAGTAAAAGTAGAGAAAATTGTTTACAATGTACGATTCTAATTTCCAAGATTACTGTTTTTCATAAAAATGACCATATTTATGAACATTTCTTTTTTGTCTCTTCTCATATTGATTTTACACATAACATGAAATGCAACTAAAACTACAAAAGAAAGGAGAAAAGTGATTTATTTAAATTCAGTATTTTCTTTCAATAATTTCTTGCAGTGAATTTCAAATTAAACTAGAATCATTCTGTCATCTCCAGGAAAAACCCAGAGTATACCAATGTTCTTTTCAGTCCAGGTTGAATTTGATAAAATTAAAGTTTGTCCTGAATTATCTGTTGTGTCAGTCTTTATTAAATTTCAGAATTAAATCTTGTAGTTTTCCCTTATTTTAGCTAAGTTTTTCTTTCTTTCTTTCTTTCTTTCTTTCTTTCTTTCTTTCTTTCTTTCTTTCTTTCTCTCTCTCTCTCTCTCTCTCTCTCTCTCTCTCTCTCTCTCTCTTCTTTCTTTCTTTCTTTCTTTCTACCTATGAACACATGTGGCTAGGAAAATGGCTAGAAATTGTTAAAAGACATGAAAAAGAATTATTAACTATCACTTGTATTATAAAATGGGTTTAAGTGAAAACTTCTGGCAAGTGTATGAGAAAAAATATGAATGTTGTTTATTACCTATGGAGATATGTAGATCTTCAAGGAATAATTTTGATTCAGGTAAATAATTCTACTTAAATTTTTAAAGAGCTTAGTAACATAAGCAAATGTTTTGACCTTCTGAACAAGATTCTTAGAAAAGAAAGAGTGAAAGAACATGATTAAAGGCAATTTAAAAAAGTAGTTCAGCCTGTTTTTAGTCATAAATGCAATATTTACTTGAAACATATGGTTTGTTGGTATCATTTTTCTTTAGCTGCTAATGATTTTTTCTATTTTTGCTTACTTATATGTTGCTTTTATACTTGGGGCTAGAGTTTGAATTGAAGAAAAAAAAGAGATAAAATCATTTCACACTCTTTTTTAAATTTCAATATTAAAATAGAGATTATTATTGCTGTATGAGCAATGTGATTCTGCAACCTGTACACTCAGAAAAATGAGAAATTATACCCCATCTGATTCAAGTGTATGATACGTCAAGATCATTGTACTGTCATGTGTAACTAAAAAAAAATAAAATCTAGAAAAAAAGAATATGTGTATTGACTCAAAGAAGTAGGATTTAAGTCTCATCTTAAAACCTGACAGCAAAGAAGATATAAAAATTAGCAATTTTTATAAGAACCAGCATTTAGAGAGCACTGAACTGTAATGTACAATCATTTCACTTTTTACTTTTCAAATATAAGTTACTCCCTTAACCAAAGTTCTTATTTTTCTAACCAGCAAAGTTATAAGTACAACTTGTCACCCATAGATTTAATATTTAGTCCAGCCTTTTTCATTTGCCTTTGCATTATGTTTACTCTCTGCTATATAATAGTATTACTGTTCTTATTTTGTTTTTATTCCTCTGAAAAGCATGTTCTCATTTAAATGGGAAATATATTCTTAAAGAAGAAATTGACTTATGCTTAGGTATGTTTTTTATTTTTAATTGTTGAGCTGTCCTGAGGCAATTTAAACTACACATCATGGAACTCTACTAAAAATGTCACCATATAATATAAAAGACATAATTCCACATTGATTCAGATTCATCAAGGTGTCATAACACAATTAGAAAATCATATAAGAGAAGTCCCAGAAAAAATACATGGGTGCAGTTATGCTCCTTGGATTTGCTTTTCTTGGTACTTGTTTTAGAAATTCATGCACTGTGAAGAAATTTTTAAATTTGATACCATCAAATATGTTAATATTTGATTTTACTTTTTGTGTTTCTCTGATATGTGGAAGCTGATCCAAAATATGGGATGAGTGAAAAAAGAAATAGAAGATGAGTGGAGCAGACAAACGGGAAAGAAAGGAAAGGAGGAGAGGTAAAATACAGTATGTAGTTGTATAAATACTCTACAGTGAATCTCACCATCATGTATATTAATAAGACACTAATGAAAGAAAAAGCAATAAGTAAATAGCAGAAAAAGCAGTAGAGTAGAGGGGAAAAAACAGGTGGAAGGAGGAGGGAAGGGAAAGGGGAAGCACTAGGGACTGATTTAGAATATGCTTCTATAATTACATCGGAATTTAGTTATGTATAACTAAATTTAGTTATGTATAACTAAAAAGAAGCAATAAAAAATAAAAATATTCATGTACTGTCCTAACCAACCAACTAATAATGATTACCTGATCCTGGCATTACTGTGCAATCTTTTAAATTTCATTAACTCTTGTAACTACAAGGAAAAAATCCAAAATTCTAAAAATAATACAGTGTAGATATTTACACAGCCAGAGTAAAAATTTCCAAAAACTTGATAAAAAATAACTGCCATACAAATAAAAAATGAAAGTGTATCAAATTTTATTTTACTTATTCATGAGGAAGCCAGTGACATGGGAAAAGAAAATAACTCATAAACTTTTTATTTAAAAGATAAGTTAGACTAAGAAAATTATGTTAGAGTCAAAACTGGTTAGTATCTTCAATAAATAGTTTGGTAAAATTGAACATACTTTGTTAAAGAATAAAGTTGGACCTTATTTTAGATGATTTAAAAATTCAAAATAATCACTGGCATAATAATAAGAGTCCAAACTTATTAAAAATAATAAGTAAACCTCTTAAAAATAATATTTTGCATATGATGCCAAAGGCAAAGATAATCAAAGAATTAACAGACAAATTGTACTTAATTAAAACTTTGTGTTATAAATTACATTATCAATAAGCTTAAAAACAACCTAATAGGAAAAAATATTGATAAAAGATACACCTGATAAGTGTTTAATATCTAGAATATATGAAGAACTTATGCAACTCAACAATAAAATAACCTATTTTAAAAACAGGCAAGGAATGCTGATATATATTTCTCTTACACAGTCATACAAATATCCAATGAGTACATAAAAAGTTGCTTAATATTGCTATCTATTAGAAAAAAATGATAAATTACTTCATAACGATTAGGGTGACTATTATACTTATTTTTTTAAACCCAAAACAAAATGAGTGTTGGTGAGGATTTAGAGAACATTTGTGTCCTGCAGGTGGGAATGTAAAATGGTGTAGATACTTTAGAAAAAAGGTTATATGTCTTTTGAATGATTAAACACACAGCTATCTTAAGATCCAGAAATTTCTTGCCTAGGTACTCCTCAAAGATTTTAAAGCAGATACTCAACTACTTAACATCAATGTTCATAATAGCATTATCCCCAACAGTCAAAATGGAGAAGCAAATTAAATGTCTATCAATAGAAGAATGGATAAACAATATGTGGTATACTCTTACAGTGAAATTTTATTTAGTCTTAAAAAAATAAGATTCTAATGCCTGGTACAACAAGAATAAATCTTGAAAATAATATACTAAATGAAGTAAGTGAGGTACTTATTTAGAAGATAAAAATAATACAAAGTACTTAGAATAGGCAATATTATAGAGACAAAAAGAAATAGAAGTTACCATGGGCTGAGGTAGGGTGAAATGTTAGGTTTTAGGGGCATAGAGTTTCTCTTTAGGAAGAACAAAATATTTCAGAAATGAAGAGTGGTGATGATGGCACTATATTGTAAATATACTTAAAGCTCTTGAATTATAGGCTTTAAAATGGTTAAAATGCATATTTTATGTTATGTGTACTTTACAATGATTTTAATAAACCAAACAAGTGAAAAAGAAGAAAAAATATCTTCCCAAATATAATGTTTATGGTTATTGATTATAAATTTTGAAGTGTATTAGAAAAAAAGATATTGGACATTTGATAAAATGTACTACAATGATGCATATGGTAAAAATATTCAAGGCCAACTTTTCTGTTGCTGAAAATCTTTTATCGGTTTTGTACAGAAACTGATTAATGTCCCTCAGGGCAATGGAACCATAATTTAAAGTTGTCTTTTCTACTATAGAAAGGTAAATTAAAATGCAATTTTAATACTAATTTCAGAGTCCAGGATTGATTTAAATACTGTATAGCCAAGTTAAAAGGGACCAAATAATCTTTAAATTGGCCTGTTCATACCTTTCAATGTTACATTATTTTGAAAACATAAATCTTATGTCAGATGTTGAAGATAATTTTTCTTAGCAGTCTCCTACCACAAAATTTGTTTGGTTAATACTAATTTGTAATGAAGTTCCCTCATCAGTTTTTAAATTTTTATTCTCGAAATGATAATCTAAATGGATAAAAAGAAGTTTGCTCGCTCTCTCTCTCTCTCTCTCTCTCTCTCTATATATATATATATATATATATATATATATATTTGTAGGAAGAGTAAACATGCAGCTGAGTTTTCCCTTCTTCAGATTCTCAAATGTGCTGATTCATGGACTTCCTTATCACCTGTGAGCCTCAAAACCTAGAAAAGATATTATCAGTCTTTTTCTAGGAATATTTGGTAGGTATTACTCAAAACATAAAGGGAAATTATTGTTTCTTAATGGTCAGATATCTGATAAAAAGGAAATGTACAGTTTTGGTCCAATAAATTCCAGAAAAAGAGACAGATTCTAAATGAAGCTATCCAAATAATATGTTAAAATAAAAAGTAAGAACACTCAATAAAAGCACATATTATTGAATTCTCAGAGAAAACTGAAACCCAAATACAATTTGTATGATGTATTTCAGTTAAAAAACAGTCTGAGTTAGGCATGGTAGCAAATGCCTGTAATCCCAGTGGCTCTGGTGGATGAGGAAGGAGGATTGAAAGTTCAAAGCCAGCCTCAGCAAAAGTGAGGTACTAAGCAATTAAGTGAGACCCTGTCTCTAAATAAAAATTACAAAATAAGGCTGGGGATGTGGCTCAGTTGTTGATTGCCCCTGAGTTCAATTCCCAGCACCAAAAAAAAAAACACAACAACAACAATAAAACACAGACTGGTAAATTAAGAATCAGAGATAAAAACAAAAAGAAAAGATCTCTTTCATTGTCAGAATATAGAATGTTTAAAACAACATTGCTTTTCCAGACAATTACTAGTAAAAATTTAATTTCCTTCACAAATTCTTTTAAGTTTTTATGATTAATACTCATTCTATTGCATCATAAACCAGCCCTAGGTTTTCATAAAATCATCTACTTATGAACCAAAAATTAATAACCTTGAGAATATAAGATTTAAAATAATTGGCATGGTTGGGATGTAACTTAGTGGTAGAGAAATTTCCAAACATGCACAAGGCCATGAATTTTATACCCAGTACAAAAAAAAAAAAAGCAAGAGTAATTGATATGGGCCACCATGTCACTCAATGCTGCCACTGTGCCTCCATTTTCCATCACTGTCTAATCTCCAAACACAGCTATCTTCATCTAGGGACACAAGCACTACTACCATCACCATTTCAAGACAAGGCAGCCTCTATCTTGAGTCATCAGACATGGCCTGGGAAGTCCCTTATCAAGGTTCTATAGGTTTGGTTACAACTGAGTTCTTCCTGCTAGGTGTGCTAGTAGCCACCATCTTGCTGTAGAGGCAGGAGAATGAGGCTCTTCCAAGCTCTGTGAGTACTGAAGCATGAGGGAACAGACAGGGCTGCCTACAGCAGGTTGGAAGGTTTAGAAGAGGGTGTGAGGGCATCCTGCTCTTGGTTCACTCATCCAGCTAGTCTAACACTCACCAAGTTCCCAGGGACCACACTTGAGCTGCAACATGCTGGATCCCAGAACCAGCCTGGTCCCCGCCTCCCTCCCCAATGCTGTCAGAGATCTGGCTTCAGTCTGATACTCAACAGGGCCCTCCATATCCCCAATCACAAGTCTCCCAACCCCTTTCTAGCAATAATTCTGGCACAACACTCCCAGATATGTGGCCAGTCTGCAGCTCTAAATGCCTGGTCTGGATCTGCCTAATATAGAGCAGCTTTCAGAAACAGGTGCACAGTTCCTAGCACTCAGTCACTAGGACATCCTGAGAGAAAGGTGCCTGACATATTAATAGAAGCTATTTGAATTAGGGGTGTATATTCTTTACATTGGGTGTTGTTAATATTGATATCCCCCTTAAAGGTGAGGTATTAGAAACCTTCAGGAACACTATAATTACACAGGGTAGAAATTTTACTACTTCAGATCTACACTGATAGATGGGAAGACACACTAACAACATGATAAAAAAAAAAGACCCCAAACAAACCAAGATGCTTCAACAATAGAATTCATTGACAATCCAATAGAAGAAATGTCAGAAGAGAAGTTCAGAATGTATATAAACTGATTTGCAATATAAAAGATGACATAAGGAGTAAAATTAGAGATAAATTTCAGGAGGAGAAAGATCACTTCAATAAAAAGAGAAATTATGAAAAGAAATCAAGCAGAAATCCTTGAAGTAAATAAATAAATTTAACAAATTAAAAATCCAATGGAAAGTATCATCAACAGACTAGACCACTTGGAAAACAGAACTTCAAGCAATGAAGACAAATTATGTAATCTTGAAAATAAAGTTGACTACACAGAGAAGATGGTAAGACACTATGAAGAGAACTTCCAAGAATTAAGAGATAACATGAAAAAACCAAATTTAAGATTTATAGGGATAGAGGAGGGCATGGAGGTACAAACCAAAGAAATGCACAACATTTTCAATGAAATAATATCAGAAAATTTCTCAAACTTAAATAATGAAATGGTAAATAAAATATAATAGGCTCACAGGACACCAGATGCACACAATTAAAACAAACCTTCACCAAGCCACATTATAATGAAACTGCCTAGCCTAGAATATAAGGATTTATTTTAAAGACCATAAATGAAAATTATCAGATTACATATAGGGGGAAACCAATCCATATCTCAGTTATTTCTTAATTCAAAGATAGGAGGTCCTGGAAAAGCATATAGCAAGCTCTGAATGAAAATGGACCCCCAATAAAGAATTTTATATTCATTAAAATCAAGTTTCAGATTTGAAAATAAAATAAAAACCTTTAATGATAAACTAAAGTTAAAAGAATTCAAAACTAGAAAGCCTATGCTATAGAACATTCTCAGCAAAATATTCCATGAGGAGAATATGAAAAAAAAAGTGAAAACCAGAAAAGGGAGATACTACACTAAAGGAAAAGACAATCAAATGAGAAACTAACTCAAATAAAAAACCAGAAATAAACATAAATGAGCAGGAATATAAGTCAATAATAACCCTAAATGTCAAAAGCCTAAACTCATCAATCAAACTACATAGACTGGAGACCCACACCAGAGCCCAGGCCCCAGTCCATTCTGCCTCTGCCCACCTATTCAGGAGCCCTTGTCCAGGGTAGGTTTGGTCCACCCTGTCAACTGACAGAGTCAGGCTGGAGCTGAGGCCCCAGCCAGGACCATCTCTGCCAACTGGCAGACCCACGTGGGAGCTGAGGCCTTGGCCCAGGACTGCCTTCACTGACTTGCAGGGGAGCCCAGGCTCAGGCCATCACCATAACCCTCCCCACACAGTAACCTCCACCTTGCAACAATATACCTGGTCTAGAAGCAGGTGAATCTCAGAACAGGAATCCCAAAAGCTAATGTAAGGCCCACCCTTTCAGCCCCATCTCTGAAAGAGTTTTCATCCATCTTGGAACATCTCCACTGCTATCTCAATTTACCTCAGCTATTGCCACCACTACCTATAGTTGCAGTGCCATTTATCACAGGTCACTGACAGAGTCTGAAAGCCCAACACCAAAGTGAGGTACAGATAATCTGCATGGATACTACAAGATTATAGGGTAAAAACTGTAATAACTTTGATCCAGACTGCAAGAAAGGAAGACACATAGACAACATAAAAAACAAGGGATAAAAGTGTCCCAAACAAACCAGAATACTACAATAACAGAATCTGTGGACTGCACAGTTGATTAAATATCAGAGAAGTAGTTCAGAAGATACACAATTAAACTGATCTGTGAATTAAAGAATGACCTAAATGAGCAATACAGGCAAAATTGATCACTCCAACAAAGAGATAAAGGAAGCAAATACAGGAAGCAAAAGATTACTTTAAGAAAGTGATAGAGATTCTGAAAAAAAAATCAGAAATCCTTGACGTGAAGGAAACAATAAAGACTTTAAACCAAATAAAAACCTAAATAGAAAGCATCACCAACAGACTAGATCATGTGGAAGATAGAACCTCAGATAATGAAAACAAAATGTACAATCTTGAAGATAAAGTTGACCACATAGTTAAGATGGTAAGAAACCATGAACAGAACATTGAAAAATTATGGGATATCATTAAAGCCCAAATGTAAGATCTATTTGGATAGAGGAAGGCACAGATATTTAAACCAAAGGAATGAACAATCTCTTCAATGTGATAGTATCAGAAAATTTCCCAAACATGAATAATTGCAAAATCAAATACAAGAGGTTTACAGGACACAAATGAAAAAAAAAATTACCACAGATCTACAGCAAGGCACATTACAATGAGAATACCTAGCACAAAGAAAAAGGATAGAATCTTAAAGGCCCCAAGAGAAAGAAATGGATTACATATAGTGGAGACCAATTAGTATCTCAGCAGATTTTTCAACCCAGACCCTCAAAGCCAGGAGATTCTGGAACAACAATATACCAAGCTCTGAAAGAAAATGGATGCCAACCAAGAATCTTATATCTAGCAAAATTAAGCTTCAGATTTGATGATGAAATAAAAACCTTTCATGATAAGCAAAAGTTAAATAATTTACAGCAAGAAAGCCAGCACAGCAGAGCATCCTTAGCAACATATTCTAGGAGGAGGAAATCAAAACAACAATTAAAATCAGCAAAGGGAGGAAATACAACAAAGGGAAGGCCAATCAAAGAAGAAACCAAGTTAACTTAAAAACCAAAAATTAATCAAGATCTTCAAGAATATAAATCGTATTTCAGTAATAACCCTGAATGTTAATGGCTAAACTCATCAATTAAAAAATACAGACTGACAGATTGGATTTAAAAAAGACCCAACAATATGTTGCCTTCAAGAGACTTATCTCACAGGAAAAGACATCTACAGACTGAAGGTGAAAGTGTAGGAAAAAAATCTACTACTCACATTGACCACATAAACAAGCAAGGGTTTCCATCCTTGTATCAGATAAAGTGGACTTTAAACAAAAGCTAGTGAAAAGAATCCCCCTTAAGGGATTCATACATTAATAAGACATAACAAACATAAATATCTATGTCCCAAACAATGGGGCAACTATGTTCATCAAACAAACTTTTCTCAATATCAAGAGTCAAATAGACCACAACACAATAATACTGGGTAATTTTAACACACCTCTCTCACTGAGGGATAGATCTTCCAAACAAAAATTAAACAAATAAACTACAGAACTCAATAATACAATCAATAATTTGGACTTAACAGACATATAAAATATTCCATCCATCAGTGAGAAAATACATTTTCTTCTCAGAAGCACATGGATCCTTTCTAATAGATCACATGTTATGCCAAAAAGCAAGTCTTAACAAATACAAAAAAATAGAGATAATACCCTGCATTATATCTGACTATAATGGAATGAAATTAAAAATCAATGATAAATTTGAAAAGAGAAGCTACTTCAACACATGGAGACTAAACAATATGCTATTGAAAGATCCATGGATAACAGAAGACATCAGGGAAGAGATTAAAAAAAAACTCTTAGAGGTAAATAAGAACTTTGATACAACTTATCAAAATCTCTGGAACACTATGAAGGTAGTGCTAAGAGGAAAGTTCATTGCATGGAGTTCATTTATTAAAAAAAGAAAAAGTCAATAAATAAATGACCTGACATTACAGTTCAAAGCCATAGAAAAAGAAGATCGAACCAACACCAAAAATAGTATAAAACAGGAAATAATTAACATTAGGGCAGAAATTGATAAAATTAAAACAAAAAAACAATTCAATAAGTTGACAAAACAAAAAGCTCATTCTTTAAATAAATAAATAAAATTGACAAACCCTTAGTCACTCTAGTGAAAGAAGGAGGGAGAAAAATCAAATAACTAAAATTTGTGATGAAAAAGGAAATATCATAACAGACACTACTTAAATAGAGAAGAAAACTAGAAACTATTTTGAAAATTTACCCTACAATAAAAAAGAAAATCTTGAAGTTACTGACAAATTTCTAGAGGTATATAATTAACACAAACTGAATCAAGAGGACATACACAATATAAACAGATCAATTCTAAGCAAGGAAATAGAAGATACCATCAAAAGCCTACCAACCAAGAAAAGCCTGGGATCAGATGGATTCAGAGCTAAGTTCTACAAAACCTGCAAAGAAGAATTGATACCAATACTCCTCAAATTATTCCATGAAATAGAAATGTAAGAAACCCTTCCAAATTCATTCTATGATGGTAGTATCATCCTGATACTAAAACCAGGCAGAGACACATCTAAGAAAGAAAACTTCAGACCACTATCCCTGAAGAACACTAGTGCAAAAATTCTCAATAATTTCTGACAAATTCCATATAAAAAGTATTTAAAAAATAGTGCACCATGATCAAGTGGGGTGCATTTCAGGGATGCAAGTTTGCTTCAATATATGGAAATCAATAAATATAATTCATCACATCAATAAACTTAAAGATAAGAATCATATGATTATGATTATATCAATTGATGCAGGGCAAGCACCCTTTCATGTTCAAAACACTAGAAAATCTAGGGATACTAGAAATATATCTCCACATTGTAAAAGCTATCTATACTAAACCCAAGGCCAAAATTATTCTAAATGGAGAAAAATTGGAAGCATTCCCTCTAAAAAACGGAAGAGGACAGGGATGCCTTCTTTCATCACTTCTATTCAACATAGAACTTGAAACTCTAGTCAGATCAATTAGGCATAGAAAAGATATTAAAGCCATATGAACAGGAAAAGAAGAACTCAAATTATCATTATTTGCTGATGATATGATTATATAGATAGAGGATCCAAAAATCTCCACCAGAAAACTTTGAAAATTAACTAATAAATTCAGCAAAGTAGCAGGATATAAAATCAATACCCATGAATCAAATACATTTTTATGCATCAATGATGAATTCTCTGAAAGAGAAATTAGGAAATCTACCCCATTCACAATAGCCTCAAAAAATAATAAAATACTTGGAAATAAACTTAACAAAAGAGGTGAAAGACCTCTACAATGAAAACTGCAGAATACTAAGGAAAGAAATTGAAGAAGATCTTAGAAGATGGAAAGATCTTCCATGCACTTTGATAGCAAAATTAATAGTCAAAAAGGTCATATTAGGGGCTGAGGATGTGGCTCAAGTGGTAGCGTACTTGCCTGGCATGTATGCGGCCCAGGTTCGATCCTCAGCACTACATACAAACAAAGATTTGTGTCCACTGATAACTGAAAAATAAATATTTTTTAAAAATTCTCTCTCTCTCTCTCTCTCTCTCTCTTTCTTAAAATAAAATTCTGTCCTTAATTATACAAGGTACTTGTTCAAATTATTCCGCAACAATTCTTGCTCCTATACATTATTCTTACATGTTAATATTGAAAATTATTATTAAAGTTATATTTGAAAAAAAAGTCATATTATCCAAAGTGCTATACAGATTCAATGTGAGTCCAATTAGTATCCCAACCTGATTCCTTATAGAAATAGAAAAAGCAATCATGAAATTTATTTGGGAAAATAAGAGACCCAAAGTATCCAAAGAAATCCTTATTAAAAAGAGTGAAGGGCTGGGGTTGTGGCTTAGCAATAGAGTACTTGCCTAGCATGTATGAGAACCTGGGTTGGATTCTCTGCACCACATAAAAATAAATAAATAAATAAATAAATAAATAAATAAAGGTATTATGTTCAACTACAACGAAAAAATAAATATTAAAAAAAGAAGAAGAGTGAAGCAGAAGGCATCACAATACCAGATCTTAAACTATACCACAAAATATAGTAACAAAAAGGGTATGATATTGGCACCAAAATAGACAGGTAGACCAATGTTACAGAATAGAAGACACAGAGAAAAAACCAAATAAATACAGTTATCTCATACTAGAGAAAGGTGACAAAAATATACATTGGAGAAAAGATAACCTTTTCAAAAAATGGTGCTGAGAGAACTGGGAATCCATATGCAGAAAAATGAAAATAAACATCTCTCTCTCATCAATCACAAAATATAACTGAAAATGTATCAAAAACCTAGGAATTAGTCCAGAGATGCTGCATCTAATATAGAAAAAAAGAAGTAGGCCTAAACCTTCATCATATTGGATTAGGCCTTGACTTCCTTAACAAGACTCCTAAAGTGCAAGAAATAAAACCAAGAATTAATAAATGGGATGGACTCAAAGTAAAAGCTTCTTCTCAGGAAAAAAAAAAAAAAAACAACATCATCAAAAACAAAAAACAATCAATGAGATGTGCAGGCAGCTTACGTTTGGGGAGGAAATTTTTACCACACACACACATGCAAGATAGGGCACTAATCTCCACATTATATAAAGAACTCAAAATAGTTAAACACTGAAAAAACCAACAACCCAATCAATAAGTGGGCTAAGGAGCTGAACAGCCACTTCTCAGAAGAAGATATCCATTCAATTAACAAATATATGTTCAACAGCTCTAGTAATTAGATATATGTTCAACATGTTTAGTAATTAGATAAATGCAAATCAAAACTGTTCCAAGATTCAAGATTTCATCTCATGTCAGTCAGTATGGCAGTTATCAAGAATACAGAAAACAATAAATGTTGACAAAGATGTGGGTGAAAAGGCACACTCATACATTGCTGCTGGTACTATAAATTGGTGTGAATAATCTGGAAAGCTATATGGAGATTCCTTAGAAAACTTGGGATTAACTACCACTTGACCAAGCTATCCCATTCCTCAGTCTATCCCCCAAGAACTTAAAATCAGCTTACTACAGTAATGCAGCCACATCAATCTTCATAGCAGCTCAATTCACAATAGCTAAATTATGGAAGCAGACTAAATGCCCTTCAATAGATGAATGGGTTAAGAAAATATGGTATATACACACAATGGAATGTTACTCAGAATTAAAAGAGAATAAAATTATGGCATTTGCAGGTAAATGGATGGAGGTGGAGAATATCATTCTAAACCAAGTAAGCCAATCCCCCAAACCAAAGGCCAAATGTTCTCTTTGAGAAGTGGATGTTGATTCATAATGGGGAGAGGGGAGTCATGAGAAAAATGGATAAACTTTGATTGGGCAAAGGGGAGGGAGAGAAGGGAGGTTGTATAGGGGCAGGAAAGATGGTGGAATGAGATGAACATCATTACATGAAGTACATGTATGACTGCACATATAGTGTGACTCTATATTTTGTATAACCAGAGAAATTCAAAGTTTTGGTGCAGTTTGTGTGCAATGAATCAAAATGCATCCTGCTGTCAAATATACCTAAATAAAATAAATTCATTAATGAGAAAAGACAAAGATTGGCAGATTGAATTAAAAAGCAAGACCCAACAATATGCTGCCTTTAAGAGTCTCACCAAATAGGCAAATATACCCACAAACTAAAGGTGAAAGGATGGGGAAAAAATATCACTCACATGGACCACATACACAAGCAGTGGTATCCATCCTCATTTCAAATAAAGTAAACTTAAAGCCAAACTTAGTCAGAAGGGTGAATAAAAAAACTTAGAAGTAAATGAGAATACTGATACAACATATTAAAATCTCGGGGACACTATGAAGGCTGTGCTAAGATGAAAGCTCATTTAATTAATCTCATTTAATAACAGGCTAAAAAGTGAACAAATGAATGACCTAACAATACATCTTAAAGCCCAAGAAAAAGAACACATCAACACCAAAAGCAGTGGAAGATAATAAATAATTAAAATCAGAGCTGAAATCAATAAAATTGAAACAGAAGAAATAATTTTAAAAACTGACAAAACAAAAAGCTGTTTCTTTGAGAAAATGATGAAAATTTATTAACTCTTAGCCATGCTAAATAGGAGAAAGAGAGAAAACTCAAATTACTGAATTTCATGATGAAAAAGGAAATATCACAGTAAACATTACTGAAATACAGAAGGTGATTAGAAACTGTTTTGAAAATTCAGACCTCAATAAAATAGAAAATCAACAAAGACATCAACAAATTTCTAGACATGTGGTCTATGCAAACTGAATCAGGAAGATACACACAATTTACACAGAT
This sequence comes from Urocitellus parryii, assembly GCF_045843805.1. NCBI lineage: Eukaryota > Metazoa > Chordata > Mammalia > Rodentia > Sciuridae > Urocitellus > Urocitellus parryii. The sequence goes on from NC_135539.1 coordinate 56,228,119, forward strand.
CAAAGCCAAGCATGAAATAGAAGATACCATCAAAAGGCTACCAACTAAGAAAAGCCTGGGACTAGAGAGAATCTCAGCCAGGTTCTACAAGACCTTCAAAGAAATTATTCCACGAAATATAAAAGGAGAGAACACTACCAAACTCATTCTATGAGACTAATATCACCCTGATACCAAAACCAAAGACACATCAAGTAAAGAAAATTGCAGACCAATATCCCTGATAAATATAGGTGCAAAAATTCTCAATAAAATTCTGTCAAATATCATATAAAACATATTAAAATGTTAGAGCACCACAATCAAGTGTGGTTCATCCCAAGTATGTAAGGTTGGTTCCAATACAGAAATCAATAAATGTAATTCATCATATCAATAGACATAAAGACACGAATGACACAAGCATCTCAATTAATGCAGAAAAAGGTTTTGACAAAATACAGCAACCTTTTATGTTCAAAACACCAGAAAAACTAGGGATAGTAGCAACATAACTACACATGCAATACCCAAGGCCAACATTATTCTAAATGGAGAAAAATTGAAAGTATTCCCTCTAAAAACTGGAAGGAGACAAGGATGCCCTCTATCACCACTTCTATTCAACTTGCCTGGAAACTCTAGCCAGAGCAATTAAACGGAAGAAAAAAATTAAAAGGATAACAATAGGAAAAGAAGAACTCAACCTATTTCTATTTGCCAATGACACAATTCTATATTTAGAAGATTAAAAAAAATCTCCAGAAAACTTCTAGAACTAATACATGAATTCAGCATAGTAGCAGGATATAAAATCAACACCCATAAATCAAACATGTTTCTATACATCAGTGATAAATCCACTGAAATAGAAATTAGGAAAAGCACTGTATTCAAAATAGCCTCAATCAAACAAACAACAACAACAGAAACAAAAATAAAAAAAACTTGGGAATCAATCTCACAAAATAGGTGAAAGACATCTATAATAAAAACTGCCAAATACTAAAGAAAGAAATTGAAAAAGATCTTAGAAAATGGAAAGATCTCTCAGGTTCTTGGATATAAAGAATTAATATTGTCAAAATTGCCATACTACCAAAAGCATTATACAGATTTAATGAAATTTCAATTAAAATGTTAATGACCTTCTTCATATAAATAGTAAAAGAAATCATGAAATTCATTTGGAAAAATAAGAGACCAAGAATACTCAAAGCCATCCTTATCAAGAAAAGTGAAGCAGAAGGCATCACAATACCAAACTTTAAACTCTACCACAGAGCCATACTAACAAAAACATTGTGGCACTGGCAAAAAAAAATGCAGACTTGTACACCAACAATACAGAATAGAAGACACAGAGACAAACCCATATAAATACAGTTATTTCATACTAGACAAAGGCCCTAAAAACCTTCATTGGAGAAAAGGTAGGCTCTTCAACAAATGGTGCTGGGGAAACTGGAAATCCATATGTAGTAAAATGAAATTAAACCCCTATCTCTTACCCTTGCATGAAACTGGACTCAAAATTGATCAAAGACTTAGGTGTAGAATATAGACCCTGCATTTAATGGGGAAAAAAATAGGCCCAAATTTTCACCATGTCAGCTTAGCAACTGGCTTTCATAATAAGACTCCTCAAATGCAAGAAATAAAATCAAGAATCAATAAATGGGATGTGCTGGGGTTGTGGCTCAGTGATCAAACACTTGCTTAACATGTTTGAGGCCCTGGATTCGATTCTCAGCACCACATATATATATATAAATAAAGATTCAACAACAACTAAAAAAAATGGATGGATTCACACTAAAATGTTTCTTAGCAAAGGAAAGAATCAATAACATGAAGAGAGAGACTACAGAATAGTAGAAAATCTTTACCACATGCACAGCAGATAGAGCATTAATCTCCAGAATATATAAAGAGCTCAAAAATATTAACACTTAAAAAAAAACAGTTAACAAATGAGCTAAGGAACTAAATAAACACTTCACAGTAGGAGAAATACAATCAATCAACAAATATATAAAAAAAGTTCAACATTTCTAGCAATTAGAGAAATGCAAATCAAAACTACTTTAAGATTTCATCTCACCCCACTCAAAAATGACAATTATGAAGGATACAAGCCACAATAAATGTTGTTTGAGGATGCGAGGTAAAAGGTGCACTCATTCATTGCTGGTAGGACTGCAAATTGGTGCAACCACTATAGAAAGCAGTTTGGAGATTCCTCAGAATACTTGGAATGGAACAATCATTTCATCCAGTTATCCCACTCCTTGGATTATATCCAAATGACTTAAAATTAGCATAGTACAGTGAGGCAGCCACATCAATGTTTAGAGCAGCTCATTTCACAATTTCCAAACTTTGGAACCAAACTAGACACCCTTCAACAGATGAATTGATAAAGAAAATGTGGTTCATGTACACAATGGGACATTAGCTTAAAGAGCAATGAAATTATGGCATTTGCCAATAAATGAATAGAGCTGAAGAATATCATGCTAAGAAAAAAAATCTCCCAAATCAAAGGCTGAATGTTTTCTCTGATATGCATCTGCTAATTCACAGGAACAGGGGGTGCTATGGAAAAATAGAAGTACTTTGGATTAGGCAGAGGGGAGTTAAAGGAGAGGAGGCGGTATAGGAATAGGAAGGATAGTAGAATGAATCAGACATTATTACCTTATGTACATATATTATTACAACTCTGATGTAATCCAACATTGTGTTCAACCAGAAAAATGAGAAAGTATACTCCATTTATGTATGATGTGTCAAAATGCATTCTATTGTCATGTATAACTAATTAGAACTAATTAAAAAAGAGTAATTTATATGGTCAGTACTTTATAGCAGAATATTTAAGCAAATACAAGAAATCAAAAACCATCTAGAGATAAGACAAATTAATGCTAACCAATATTATCAAAATGAAGGAGAGTAAAATTCTGCATTAAGGTGCAATGCAGTATTATTTCTTAAATATTTGATCAAGGCTCCTCCCAAGGGCAAGAATATTTGCAATTTCAGATTACAATCTCCAATCTATTAAGTAATGTATATATTACCTAGACATTCATATTTATAATACTTTCTCTATGTAAAATTATCCAGGAAGGCTATGCTCTATAGATGTGACAGCTCCGCTCATGTAATTTGTACATATAACTTGGAACTAATAATAATATATGGAGCATGACAAAGAAGCTAATCTCTTTTATTATAACTCATTTTATAAGGTAGAAATCTTAATTTTTTCCAGAAGTCCCCTAATAAATCTAGATATCTTTAAAAAATCATAATTTTTATTTCCTGTACTGGGACACAATTTGTGGAGAGCAAAATTTGAAATTGTTATTACAGGAGATATGATCACTTCATTAAGGTAGAGTTATAGGTGCTGACAATCAAATGTCATCAGCTTACTGTATAGTAATCAAAGGAATAATACAAAATTCTGAAAGAAACATGAAAGGGGATTATAGTCACAAGGAAATACATCCTTCAAAATTCATAACTTATTATACACAATTTTCCTTATATTTATTTCTAGCTTTACTGAAAAGACATAAAAAATTGTATATATTTAACGTTTACAAAATGCTGTGATATTCACATGATATAAAATGTGAAATGATTAGTGCAATTAACATTCATCAAATCTTACAGTTGATCTGTGTGTGTGTGTGTGTGTGTGTGTGTGTGTGTGTGTGTGTGTTGAGGATAATCAAAATGTTTGCTTAGAAAATTTCTAAGGTCCTGGACTTTTATTTGATGGAAAGTTTTTGAATACTGACTTAATCTTCTTACTGATTATTGTTCTTTTCAGATTTTCTATTTCTTCATCACTTAGTCTAAGTTGTATATTTGTCAGAAGTTATGATTCTTTAACTTTTTCAATTTTTCATAGTTCACAGTATATACTTATTCATAGTATTCTTTTTTAATCTGTTGCCAAAAATAACCCTGAAAGATATAATTCCAAATACCATAATCCCAAATGTTAAAATTTGGAAGGATAAAAATTCCTATAGTCCAAAATCTCTCAAGATTAAAATATTGATAATCACATTTTGAAAGAACAGAATCCCTGCTGTGGAAATTCTAAATCAGAAATTCTGAAAACTTTGATTATCCCTAGGAATAAAACACTATATAAGAGGGCAGAAAGCTCAATTTTGCATAACATATTTGTGCATTTTTAGTTTTACACAGGATAGTGCCCTAGTCGTTGAATTGTGTCATAATTCTGCCCATTCATGCAACCCCATGCTTGCCTTAAAAAATATTCTCTGCATTGGAGAATAAAAATAATTTGACAAGCTCAGTGACCTTATGACACAAAGACACTTGCTGATGTAAGGAGTCCTCCTCCAGTGTTGAAAAACTTACTGAATATCTAATTATTCTTAGTTGGGAATTTAATTGGCAAAGAAAATAGACATTTTATATTTACCTAGCATTAAACCTAGCGCAGAAAAACTGGACCATGTTTTTTCACTTTGGCTAGGGAATGTCAGAGGTAGGTACTCACTCACTGAACAATCACATTTCTCAATGGGAGAAATCAAAAGCCAAGGGCAACTGAGCTATGCCACCTTTGGGAAAGGTTGACGTGAGTAAAAATAAAATTCTCTTGCCTCCTTCAATGGATCTATTATGGTCAGAATTTTTGCTGTTGTTGTGTGCTGGAAACTATGTTATACTCAGACTACCACAAAGTTATTGTTGTCGGCAAGTATTTGTCAAAATCAATGCTTCTGCAGGAGAATAATGGTGGAAGCCCATATTCCTCAATCTTGCTTGATGTAATTCCTTCTCAAGCATGTTAAAACATTCACTTCTCAATAGGAACATTCTTAAATGGTAAGTAATGATCCTTTGCTACTGCTTTTTGCAAAGTATTACCGTATCAACTTGTTACTTTAATAGAAAACCCAAATTCAATTATTGTTTAGTACAATATATAACATATATCACTCAATCTTTTTATAAATAAATAAATATATTAAATAAAAGTCAATTTGTTCACATTTCAGTACATTCAAAATTGTCTTTCAGACTTGTCATTTTAGATCTTATAAATCAGGAAAAGTCAACATCACTTGTTGAAGATTTTGAAATCTTTGTTCATTGGGAATATTGATCTGAAGTACTTTTTCCCTAATGGTTCTTTATCTGGTTTTGGTATCAGAATAATACTGACTTCATAGAATAATTTTGGAGTGTTCCCTCCATTTTTATTTCAAGGAATAATTTGAAAAGTATTGGCATTTGTTATTTTTTAAGTTCTAGTAGAATATGGCTGAGAATCCATATAGTTCTGGACTTTTCATTGTTGGAAATCTTTTTATTATTTTATTATTTAAATTCCATTGCTTTATGTTAAGGTCTGTAAACAAGTCTGGATGGCACCTGGCATTTTGCCAGAGGGAGTGGTTTGTGAAGTAATGTCAGTGAGCCATTAAGTGTGGAGATTCCTTATTGGTTGACTGCTGTATCGAGTTTATGTTAATTAGATAAGCTATGTGGAATGTATAAATACCTCTGTTGTCCTACAATAAAGGGCTCCCACTCCTGCTGTATCAGTCTACACAAGTTGTTCGTCACCCCCCAGTTATTTTGCTGCAGCCGGACTGCAGCAGCTTTATATTGGTCTGCTGAGGTTTTCTATATCCTCTTGGCTGAATTTGACTAGGTCATATATATCTAGAAATTTGTCAATATGATATAGAATTTCCAATGTATTGGAATATAAGTCTTCAAAATACTTTCTAATGACCCCTTTGTTTATTTTATCCAAGAACAAACTATTTATTGCAGTGTTCATTTGTTCTTTTATTTTCAATCTCATTAATTTTGTTTCTGATCTCAGTTATTTCCTGTCTCCTACTGGTTTGGGAAGTAGTTTGTTCTTGCTTTTCTAGGACCTTGTGATGTAGAATTAGATTATTCTATCACTGTTTTTATTTGATTCTAGAATTTGTTAAATCACTCCTCTGATTTTTTCTATGGTCCTTTTCTCATTTAAAAGTATTGTTCAAATTCAATGTTTTTATGTGATTTCTATAAATTGTCTTCCTGTCAATCTCTAATTCTTTATGTTTTGTTAATGTGCACAGTATAATACCATAGCTTCATAATTTCTAAAGTTTGCTTAGTGTATTAAAATATAATTCATTTTGGAAAAGTTTCCAGGAGTTGCTAAGAAAGCATGTTCGATTTTTGTTGGGCAGACTATTCTTTAGATGTTTGGTAGATCCATTTGATTTATTGTATCATTTAAGCTGGATGTATCTTTATTTTCTGTCTGGAAGACCTGTCAATTGTTGAGATGGGTATGTTAAAATTAGTAACTATTATTGTCTTGTGGTCTATCTGGGATTTAAGAGCTCAATAAGTGCTAATTTTATCTATTTAGGTGCACCAACTGGTGAAACATACATATTTACTATCATTATATCTTCTTTTTGAATTGTTTTCTTTTTATAGATAGAAAGAGAGAGAGAGAGAGAGAGAGAGAAAGAGAGAGAGAGAGAGAAAGAATTTTAATATTTATTTTTTAGTTTTCTCCAGACACAACATCTTTGTTTGTATGTGGTGCTGAGGATCGAATCCGGGCTGCACGCATGCCAGGTGAGTGTGCTACCGCTTGAGCCACATCCCCAGCCCCTTGAATTGTTTTTTTTAACAGTATATAATGACCTTGTCTCTTTTGATTGCTTTTTTGCTTTAAATCCACTTTGTAAATATGAGAATAGCTACTCTCGCTTTTTTAAAACTCTATTTGCATGAAATAGTCTTTATATATTTTTTTCAATATGTGGATATCTTTGCTTATAAGATGAGTCTGTTGAAAACAGCATGGGTCTTTCTTTTTTTTAATCTATTATGTCAGTCTATATCTTTTAATTGAAGAGTTGAGACAACTACACTTAGAGTTACTGTGGAGGGGTGTTTAATATTTCCAGTCATTCTGCCTAATTTCAGATATTTAATTTGTTGTTAATTTTCATTTGCTTAATTGCTTTTGTGGAGAGTATCATCCATTTGGGGAGCTCTGGTGTTTTGTTTTTGAGTTCTTCCTTTCGATTTCTTTAAATTTATTTTAATGTAGGTTTAGTTGTCATTAATTCTTTAAAAATAATTTTTAGTAGTAGATGGACACAATAACTTTATTTCTTTGTTTATTTTTATGTGGTGCTGGAGATTGAACCCAGTGCCTCATGCATGCTAGGCAAACACTCTACCAATAAGCCACAACCCCAGCCCTCATGGATTCTTTTAGTTTGTCTTTACTGTAGAAAATTTTTATTTCTCAATTGATTTTGAATGCTAGTTTTGATGAATATAGCAATGATGGCTGACAATTGTTCTTTGCTAGGATGATCTTATTCTTAGACCTTCTGGCTTTCACAATCTTAGTTGAGAAGTCTAATGTGAGTCTTATTGTTGCACCTCTAAATATGATCTGACAGTTTTCTTCTGTGACTTTAAATGTTCAATCATTATTGTCTATGTTAGGCACTTTAATTATGATGCATCATAGAAATGTTCTTTTTTGATCTTGTCTATTTGGAGTTCTATAGTATTCCTGTATGTATGTGTACACACACACACACACACACACACACAATTTATACACAACCAAATGACAAGGGCAGGGATGGGGTCCAGAGACTGGCATTAAACAGGAAGAAGGACTACTTTTTGCCCTGCCAAGAGGGAAGAAGTCTTATTGGATTGTAATTATTTTTACAATGAAATAGAAGCTGGGGTTACTCTGGGGAAGAGAGCAAAAGAGGCAGTGGAACAAAGATCAGAAGAATGCAGGTACTCTATGAGACAGCTCTAGTAAAGAAAATTAAAAGACTTCCCAGAGAGTGCTGAAGGAGTTGAAGTCACAGAGCATCACATTATATATATATATATATATATATATATATATATATATATATATATATATATATATTTACATTTGTGTATATATATTTATATATGTGTATATATACACATAAATATATTTATATATAAATATATGTACACATATATGTATATATATAAATATATGAATATATATATATATATATTTAATTTCTAAAGTTTGCTTTGTTTCTTATAATATAATCCATTTTGGAAAAGGTTTCAGGGGTTGAGATATATATATATACATATATATATATATATATATATATATATATATATATATATATATATAATAACACTTGGAATCATTTCACCGAACAATTCCTTAATGCCTTTAGCTTGTATATATATGCTTTCTTCTACCCCAGTGAATCTTATGTTTGGTATCTTACTGTTGTCCTAGAGTTCCTATATTTTCTTATCATAGTTTTTAATTTTTACCCCTTCACTCTTTTGAATATTTCAACTCAAATATTCTGTCTCCAAAGTCTCAAGTTCTGTTTCCTACATAATCTAGTTTGTTTGTAGTATTTTCAAGTTAACTTTATTTTGGACTATTCTCTGATTTTTCTGTAGGAGTAGATGTCCAAGAATAGGACCTGATATTCCCCATAGCTGTTCTTACTTAGAGTTTAGTTATTGATTTGTGGCTTTCATCTCTCATATTCTATGAGCAAAATAATTGTTGAAGTTTGAGCAAGGTTAGTATGTTTGTGGAGGAAGATATATTGTCACTTTACTGAGTTGTGGGTATGGTTCATTCATGGACTCTCTAACCTGTGAACTCATAGTTCTTCCCATCCCCTCTCAGATAAAGGGGAAGAAACAATAACAACAACAGTAGTGATCTCTTTGCCACATTAGAAATTTTTCAGTGGCTACTAAGACATGTACATCATTAATTAGTGCAAAAAGAGGAATCATAGGGTCAGCATTTATCAACAAGAACAATAAATGGCTCTGAACTAGATCTAGCATTAAAGTAAACAGCAGGTATCAACTATGTCCTCCCCAGTACTTCTAACTGCAACAACATGACTGATGGGGGTAGTAATTTATATAAATGTTATTACATATTGCAAAATTATAGTACATAAAGAGAAGAAAAATGGGGTAGGTAGGCAAAAGAAAAATTTAAAAGTGAACAGAGGGAAAGCAGGAGAGAGGTAGAAAGTGTTGGCTGGCGAGATGGAAGAGTAAAAAATTACTAAAAGCAACAGAATAATGAGAGGAAAGAATAAGTAAAATTTTCTATTAAAGGAGAATGAAAGAAAAGAAGGAATTATAAGAGAAACAAGAAGTAAAATGAACAAAAATCCAAACCAAAACAAATCAAAGAGCCGATCAGCATAGTTAGAGCACATGCATGCATGCATGTACACACATTTGCACTCATAGTTTATAGAAAAGAAAAAGAGGGAAAAAGTATACAAACATGGCAGATATCAAATCAAATGTATAAAGAATCATATTAAATGCATGTGGTCTAAATGTACTGAAAGAGTTTTTTACAATATAAGAAGACACGATACATCAATATATAGTGTATATAAGAAAGCTAGATTAATATAAAGATGTTTGCAAGGTGAAAATAAAGAGGTAATGAAAGATATTAAACAAAAAGAAAGATGAAGGGCTCATCTGCTTGTACATGATTCAGATTCACATCATTTATGCAATCATACAAGTACATATGGTAATAATTACCATCCCATACCACCATTCTTCCCATACCCATACCCTCTCCCTCACCAATCCCGTTCCTACCCAATCCAAAGTTTATCTATTCTTTCCATTATCCCCCACCACACCCCATTATAGCTCAGCATCCACATACCAGAGAAAACATTTGGTCTTTGGCTTTGGGGAATTGGCTTATTTTGCTTAGCATGATATCCTCCAGTTCCATCCATTTACCAGAAAATTCCATAATTTTATTCTTCTTTAAGGCTAAAAAATATTTCATTGTGTATATATACCACAATTTCTTTATCCATTCACCTATTGAAGGACATCTATGTTGGTTCCATATTTTAGCTATGTGAATTGAGCTGCTATAAACACTGATGTGATGGTGTCATTGTAATATGATGATTTTAAGTCCTTTGGGTATAGACTGAAGAGTGGGATAGATGGGTCAAATGATGGTTCCATTCCAAGTTTTCTAAGGAATCCCCATACTGCTTTCCATGGTAGTTGCACCAATTTGAATTCCCGCCAGTATACCTTTTCCCCCACATCCTCACAAACATTTATTGTTGCTAGTATTCTTGATATTTGCCATTCTTACTGGAGTGAGATGAAATCTTAGAGTAGTTTTGATTTACATTTCTCTAATTGCTAGAGATTTTAACATTTTTTCATACATTTGTTGATTAATTGTATATCTTCTTCTGTAAAGTGTCTGTTCAGTTCCTTAGCCCATTTATTGATTTGGTTATTTATTTTGTTGGTGTAAAGCTATTTAAGTTCTTTATATAGTCTGGAGATTAGTACTGTATTTGATGTATGTGTGGTAACGATTTTCTCTCTCATTCTGTAGGCTCCCTTTTCATATTACTGATTGTTTCCTTTGCTTACAAGAAAGTTTTTGATGTGAATCCATCCCATTTTTTGACTCTTGATTTTATTTCTTGCAATTTAGAAGTCTTGTTAAAGATGTCAATTCCTAAGATGACATGATGAAAATTTGGGCCTACTTTTTCTTCTGTTAGGCCTAGGACTCTGGTCTAATTCCCAGATGTTGATCAACTTTGAGTTGAGTTTTGTGCAGGGTGAGAGATAAGGTTTAATTTCATTTTGATGCATATAGATTTCCAGTTTTCCAAGCACCATTAGTTGAAGAGGCTATCTTTTCTCCAATGAATGTTTTTGGTTCCTTTGTCTAGAATGGGATAACTATTTATATGGGTTTGTCTCTGTGTCTTCTATTCTGTGTGGTTGGTGTACGTTTCTTTCTTTCTTTCTTTCTTTCTTTCTTTCTTTCTTTCTTTCTTTCTTTCTTTCTCTCTCTCTCTCTCTCTCTCTCTCTCTCTTTCTTTCTTTCTTTCTTTCTTTCTTTCTTTCTTCTTTCTTTTTGTGCCAATACCATGCTGTTTGTATTAATATGGCTGTGTAGCATATGGTTTAAGGTCTGGTATTTTGATGCCTCCTGCTTCACTTTTCTTCCTAAGGACTTTTTTTTTTGTGTGTGTGTGTGTGTGTGTGTGTGTGTTTTGCTTTTGGCTTTTTTTTTTTTTTTTTGCTATTCTGGGTCTCTAATTTTACCAAGTAAATCTTATGTCTTATGATTGATTTTTGATTTTTTAATTTCTACAATGAATGCCATTGGGATTTTAATTGGAATTGCATTAAATCTATATAATGGTTTTGGTAGTATGGCCATTTTGACAATATTAATTCTTCATATCCAAGAACATGGGAGATTATTCCATTTTCTAAGGACTTTCTCAATTACTTTCTTTAGTATTCTGTACTTCTCATTTTAGAAGTCTTTCACCTCTTTTATTAGATTGATTCCCAAGTATTGTGTGTGTGTGTGTTTGTGTATTGTGAATGATGTAGTTTTTTAAATTTCTCTTCCAGAGGATTAATCAGTGATTTATAAAAATACATTTGATTTATGAGTATTCATTTTATATTCTGTTAATTTGTTGAATTCACTTATTATTCTAGAAATTTTACGGTGAATTTTTTTTTTGATTCTCTAAATATAGTGTCATGTCATTGGCAAATAGTGATAGTTTGAGTTCTCCTTTTCCTATTCATATCTCTTTTATTTCTTTCATGTGTCTAATTGCTCTGGCTAGAGTTTCAAGGACTATGTTGAATAGAAGTGGGGAAAGAGGGGAACACCATTCTTATTGCTGAGGATTGAAGCTTTTCTATCTAGGATTAGGAATAAGGCAAAGACTTCTTCTTTTACCATCTGAAAAATGGTAACACTACTTTGGAAGACTGATTGACAATTTTTTTACAAACAAGAGTCCTACCATGCAATTGTGTTTTGAGATAATTATCTACCTTATCTGAAGACTAATGTCCACACTGAAACCTATACATGAATGTATACAGCTGCTTCACTAGTGATTGCCCTCAACTGGCATAAAAATGGGTAAAGATGTACTACCACAGATAAATGGATTTTAAAAATGTGATATATCCATTTAAGAGATATAGCAATAAGTATACCCAATACCAAATCTTGATTTCTCATACTCCAATAAAGGGAACTAGGAATTCTTGTATACATAAAGAATTCTACAAATAGAAGAGCAAAAAAAAATTCACCACTAGCCTTGAACATTTTGTCCCAGAAAGTGTGAAAATGTAAATATCAACAACAATAAAACCATGGTGAAGATGCTTCCAATGTCCAAGAATGGACAAATACGAGCAACAAAATAAATGAAGTAGTATTGGATTATAATCAAAGTTCTAAAATAAGTATCCATGAGTACAGCAAAATAAAAACTTTACAAAGGAGAAACCTGACAACCAGTTTCTTAGCTGAGTGATCAAGATGTCATGGTGATAAACTTGTGTCCTTCAAATGATAAAAATGAAACTCCATCTACATGGTCTCCTTCCCCCAAATTTAAACCCAAGTTTAATGATGAGGAAACAAAAATCCAATACATCTGAACAGAAAGTAATTTTAGAAAATTTCTGACCAGTTTTCCTCAGAAGTCTCAAAGTCATCAAAAACAAAGAAAGTCTGAAAAATGGTCACAGTTAAGAGGAGACTAAGGAGACCCCATGGGGTTTACTGAATGATATCCCAGAATGGAAAAAAAAAAGATATTAAAAGCAAATTGAGAAAGTATGAGTAGTATATGAGCTTTAGTTAATTATGTACTAATATTGGCCATTTCAACAAATTTAAATTATATTAAATAATTATATTAATAATAGAGAAAACAGGGTAGAAGTTATTTTCTTTACAATATTTCTCGAAACCAAAGCCTGTTCTTTTAAATAGCTTGTTAAAAATACATTTATAGATACTTCTTTCTGATGTTTCTCTAAATATATCATAGTCCACTATTGCTAAGGATACTAAGAATGATATGAGCCAGGCTGTTGGGGCATATCTGTAATACTAGAATCTTGGGAGGCTGAGGCAGGAGGATTGTGAGTTCAAAGTCAGCCTCAGCAATTTAGTGAGGTGCTAAGCAAATCGGTGAGAACTTGTCTCTAAATAAAATACAAAATAGGACTGGGGACATGACTCAGTGGTCGAGTGTCCCTGAGTTCAATCCCCAGTATCAAAACAAAATAATGTGAGCCATTGAATTAAGCACAGATGCTTGAGAACTGTCTTCTAAGAAACTTTAATATGAATTACGGAAATTATAAATCTCTAAGTGGGCTTATAGTATAAAATATCTAAATTATAAAATCATGAAACAACTTCAAGAATTAATAGTCTGTGAAAAACATTTCAAAAAATGCTGATGCTTTCAATTAGTTTATTTGCAGATGAGTAAAATAAATTAATTCTTATAACTTGCTCAAGCCATAAATTAATTGTTATATATTATCTATTATTACATAATGTTTTATATGAAACATGTATTAAATATATAATAATAATTACATATCCAAATCCAATAGCCCACCAACATATCAGCTTTGTAATTCCTAAATTCAAAATATCATTTGCAGATAGTAAGAATAAGTTTTATGTGTAGAAATATATAAATGCAAAGCTATAGCTTTTTGTATTTGAAATTATATGTATGTATGATTTTACAAATTAAAGCTTGTAATTTCTTTGAAATTTCAGCAAATATCTTATGAGTTACACATTTCATAATTACATTTTACAATGTTTCTTCTTTTACTGAGACAACTATTAAAATATCACTTTCACTAGTAGACTTCTTATATAATGACATGAGATATAACTTTTTCCAAAGAAAGTCAGAATAGGAAATTTCCACAGACAAAGTTAAAAAAAAAAGTCTAGATATTTCAGTTGTTTAATAGAATCATGCCGTTGAATCATGCCACTGAACTTTTGACAATGATGAAAAACCCCAAAATTTAAATTTTATAAGAATATAATAAAAATAGAGTATGTTATAATAACAGTGACATTCTCAATTTATTTTATACCATCAATGTGTGTTGTACAGAGCTGGTTGCCTATTTTACAACAACCTTGTAATTAACTCTACATCAGTATTGTACTGAAGCCAAAGTACTGGCAAAGAAAAGCTAAGTAAAGTTTAGTCTTATACTGTTATGTATAAGGAGTCTTTTTAAATTTTTTTTTGTTGTTGTTATTATTGTTGTTGTTGTTGTTGTTTGGTACTGGGAATTGAAATCAGGGGCACTTGACCAATGAGCCTCATCTCCAGCCCTATTTTGTATTTTATTTAGAGACAGGTTCTCACTGAGTTGCTTAGCATCTTGATGTTGCTGAAGCTGACTTTGAACTTGCAATCCTAGTGCCTCAGCTGCCATACTAGGTAAAGGAGTTTGACTTTTATCCCACTGGCCTTAGGAAAAATCTAAAAAAAAAATTAGATGGGCTAAAGCTCCAATGTCAGCTTCCTGAAATTCAAGCTTGTTAGATTTTAATAGAAGATTGATGTTGAGCGCTTTCATTTTAGTAATTTTTTTGTACTGAGGACATTCTTTCACTGAGATTCATCCCTAGTCCTTTTCATTAATTTTTTTTAAAGTTTTGAGACAGGGTCTCACTAAGTTATTGAGGTTATCCTCAAACATGAGATCCTCCTGCCTCAGTCTCCCAAGTCACTGAGATTAAAATTGTGTGTCATGGAACATGGCTCATTTTATTTTAGGAAATCACACTAATGATCAGGCATATTGAAGAAATTAAACTTTAATAAATCGATACAATTCAATCTGTAAATATTTGTGTATTCCATAACAAAGTGGCAGGTGGCAGCCTCAATGGAATTATAGATTTACTGTATATACTTACTCCCTAAAATTGTAATAGGAATATTTCCTGTGAGAAGGGCTAAAGCTTCCATGTCAGCTTCCTGAAATTCAAGCTTATTGATCCATCCAAAGTGAATTTGGCTGTAATACAAAAGAAAGACACTAACATTTGAAACAAAATTACTCTGAATGGGAGTCTAGAACATGTATCAGCTACAAAACTAATGCCTAATATTGTGTTATCTTATATATGAAACAGGAAGTTCTTCAGAATCCTGACATTGTGATTGTTACTAGAAAATGACTAAGGATAGGTCCCTCTCAGACCTATTGTGCCAATTTTGAATGATAAAACCTTCCCACTGAACTGAGATGATAAAAGAAGGCTGAATTCCAGGAAGCCAAGAAGAGGTCAGCAATCAGGAAGTAAAATCAGCTGAGGCAAACAATACAAAAGATAAGAGAGTGGATAATCAGTTACTTCTTGGTGCTGGCAATAGGGCATGGAGATGGACAGGGAGAGAAAACATTTTGTGGAGTCAGAAAAATATGAGATCCTATATTACATGAGTCAAGAATGCTCATTATTATGCCCTATGAAGTTGAGAAGTGCAGTCAAAAGGCAAAAAAGGGCAATCAAAAAAAGTACTAAGCTGAATTCTTAACATCTGAAATAAGTATTAGATTATACTCTAATAATTGCTGAAATGCATGGGAATGTGACATTATTATTCTTAATGTTGCTCTTTAAGAAAAATGTTAATAAACATGTATAACATCATGTTAATATATGGATTTGTCACTAAGAACTAAACATAAAGCAGACAAACAAACAAAAAAAAAGCTCTCTACATTAAAATCTGTATTGTGTGGAAAGGAGTCTACTACATTTCTTGTACTTGAACTAAGTGGGGATTTTAACTTCCAGGTCTCAATTTTAAAGGTGTGACTTCTCTTTCAGAAACCATTAGTTGTATCTTATGACTTTCTGGAGAACTTTTTTCATGATCTTGAGATACTTACTGTTAAAAAAATAATAATTTAATTATCAATGTTCTGAAATGCTTGTGTGAGAACATTTTGACTTTATTCACCTCTTTGAATATTAAGCAATGCTATCATTGTGAATTATAAAGATTACAAAGTAACTTACAATAAAATTAACAAAAAATTTCTTCAAGCCCGAATGGAATTATATACTGAGAGGTTAAAATAGGGAACAAGGATATTAGAATATAAGAGTTTTAAATTGCAAGAACAGCTTAAGAAAAAACAAATGAGTTTGGTGAAAACAAATTACCTTGATTAATAGTGCAAATCAAATAGTTCAAAAGAGTGAATGCATGCATACTTTCAATTGATAATACTGAAGAAAATGGAAGGGAAATCTTGAATGGTTAACCTCTAAGTATAATAATATACTAGAGTGGATAGAATTTAATGAAGATTCTATCATATTTTTATCTATGGCATCTAAATAAGAAATACTGCACAATATGTTAGAGTCAGAACTGAAAAAAGGTGGAAAAATAAGTTTCTCAATTTTTGATCAATTCAGAAACAGAGAACTATATAATTCTCTGGATATTTAGCAGAAATAAAATATGTATTTTAATTAAGTGTATATAAAATTTTTAAATTAGTACACCATTATTAAAAAAAAATTGTAAATGACTATTTAAGTCTAAAATGAAACATCACAGAAGAACTTTAACACAGAATATGTGTTACTAAGTAATCATTATGTGTTTCCCTGGCTATACTGTATCTGCCTTATTGTTCTACTTAAAACTCAGACTTGAATTCCTACATGCAGAAATATTTCTAGCATATATTTATGACAAATATTGTTTGCAATAGTAATCATAAAAGTTCAATGTTTGGCAAAATTCACTTAATATAATTAACACAACTTGAGACCACTTAATGATATATATGAACTTACTTAAGTATGTGCACATATTATAAATATACATACATATACATCTATATGTTATGAAAAAAATCCTTCAATAACCTTTTAAGTGGAAAAATTTGAAAACAATGAATTATATATAATGTGACATCATGGGTAGAGTGGAACCTAAAACAAATATGACCACAGAGAATTTATGTGTTGATCAAAATAGTCTTTGACCTTAACTGTGCAATATTGTAGTTATCAACCATGTGTGACATGTAAGCACTTGACAAAGGGGCCAGTACAAAGGAGGATCAGATTTCTAATTATATATATAATTAATTTAAATTTATATTTAAAGAACAATTTTAACTAACAGCCCAATACATTTTGAAACATAGTTCTAGAATGTAAATTATATTTCTGTGTTATCTACATTAAGATATATTTAGAATATGGACAGTTTCATACATTTTGTAGTTATGTAAGATAATCAATAAAAGGATAGGTAGAAATGCAAAAAATAAATTGTTTGTAATGGTTTTCTATGTGTGATGGGCCTATGAGTAAACTTTATTTTATTCTTGAATCTTAGTAATTTTCCAAGTAGGCAAAATAAGTCATATATATATATATATATATATATATATATATATATATATACACACACACACACACACACACACACACAAACAAACACACACAGATATAGATGTGCAGACATTTATATGAGGAAGAAACAGTAGCAATGAGGAAAAACTAAATTGACAATAGAATCTATCAATCACCCCAAATCAATTTCTAGGGAACAAACAGACAAAAAGCACAAATCATATTCAAGAATCCCTTAAGAGAGGGAAGATAGCAGAGTAGAGGAGGTTGCTTTCCAAGCTGCTCTGTCTCCCGTGAAACTGGGTGAAAAGAGGGAATTTACTTGGCTTTAATACTGGACTCTCAGAACAGTTTAGGAACTCAGGATTTTGAATATAATAAATAAAAGATTAAAATCCATCACAGGAACCAGCAGCCACAAGAGCAGGTCCACCATGGGCAAATCAAAGTGGGGGATTAAGAAAACCCACACTTCAGGTGACACCATGGCATGTTTTGTTACAGAGAAATCAGAGATCAATAAAACTGTCCTTCTGATCTGGTCGGTAATCTACACTATAAACTTTTTTGGGGAAAGACACTTTCTGTCTCCCTCCCAGTTGTAAATGGGAAGCCAAAGCAGACATCATTTTCCCTATCACACTACCATGGCTGGTGGCTTTGGAACCAAATCCTGGCTCCCAGAACTTTGTAATCTAAGCTGAGTCCAAAATCTAGACTAGGCAGAGGTCCACCATATGACTCAGAGTGTGACTAGAAAACCAGGAGAAATTCCAGTGCTGAGCCTGTATTAGTCAGGGAAACATGGGACACTCAGACCTGAGAGAACTCAGATCCCTCTCCCCCTTTAATCCTGGTGCTTGGCAGGACCAACTGGGGCAGGCTGGCAATTTGATACAGCCGGTGGGAGTGAGTGTATACTTGGGGATAGAGTACAAGCAGCCAGGAAAGATGGGATCTATGTGTGACACAGAGAAAGAGGGGTTAGATCCTCTGATCCATAAGCAGAACCCAGAGGATACTTCTGGGGTGCAGACTCCCAGCATTGTTCAGCAGCTGGTGGACTCTGGAGATGTTCTGATTTAAAGTATTCAGACCAGTGGCATTTCACCAAAGAACCAGGGATAATTTGACGTGAGCAATTTGACCTCCTGCCTTCAGGAACTCCTCTAACAGAACTCTGCAGTGATCTCACCTTGAGAATGGAGCAGATAACACTTTCCAACCCTACATACCACATACTGCTGAGAAGGGAAGCTGGGAATTTTTGAACTCCAATTGGCAACTCTACAAGAAACACAAAAATAGGAAGGAGTTAACAGCCTGTGGCTACTACCTTTGCATTCAATACATACTTCAATAAAAAAAATGAAAAAAAAAGACATTAGGAACGAACAATCAATATATTTTATCATTGACAATTTTTGACCATCACAATAGAAAAAATTCCTTATTTTTCATTAAGAACTTTTTTTCCCCCTCAGGTTTTTTCTTTAATAATTGGGTGTTAAATGGTTCATGAACATTGACACATAACCATTTTCAACTCACTTTTCTAATTTTTAGTGTTTTTGGAAGGTAGTTTTCTTTTATGACTGTCTTTTGAGGACTAGAGTATTTGATTACAATATTTTGGCTTTTTACCTATTCCTCTTGATTCTCTTTTCTTTTTCTAACATCCAATTTCCATTGTTCTGTCTTTTATATTTCCCTTAATGGAAGGAAAATCTTTGCCTCCTCCACCTCAGATAGAAGATTAATTTCCAGACTATGTAATAAAACACCAAAAACCCCACAAATAACCCAATTAAAAAATAGGCAAAGGAACTGAACAGACACTTCACAGAAGAAATATGAATGATCAACAGATATATGAAAACAATGTTCAACATTTCTAGCAATTATAAAAATGCAATGTAAACTAAACAGAGTAAACTACACTATAGTCAGAATGACAGCAATCTAGAATACAAGTATCAGTAAATGTTGGTAAGGATGTAGGGAAAATGGTACACTCATACATGGCTTATGGAAATGCAAATTGGTGCAACCATCCTGGAAGTAGTATGGATATTTCTCAGAAAACTTGGAATGGAACCACCATTTGACTCAGTTATCTTACTCTGGTATATACCCATAGGACTTAAAACCAGCATACTACAGTGACACAGCCACATCAATGCTTATAGTAGTTCAATTCACAATAGCTAAGCTATTGAACAACTTAGGTGCCCTGCAACAGATGAAATCATAAAGAAAATGTGGTCTAATGTACACAATGTAATGCTACCCAGTTATAAAAAATAATTATTTTATGTCATTAGCCAGAAAATGAATTATAAGCAATTAGCCATTTTTCCCATACCCAGAAAATGAATGCATCTGGAAAATATCATGCTAAGTGAAATCAGCCAATCTCAAAAAAACAAAGTTGAGTATTCTCTGATATGTGAATGCTAATCCTCATTAATGTAGGGGAGGGGAAGAATAGAAGTTCAGTAGATTAGGCAAAGGGGAAATGATGGAAAGGTATATAAATGAAGGGAAGGTAGTGATAGAAAAGACAGCAGATTCTGACATAGCTTTCCTGAGTACGTATATGAATACACCACAGTAAATCTAAACATTATTCACAAAATGAATCAACTAATTAGGTTAACACTCTTGTAATCTAATGAGTTTACATCTTAACATCCATGCATTTTCTTACACATGAGCTTCTGGGGACAACTTATATACAAACCATAACATACAGTAATATAGTGAAATATAAGATTGTCTATAAAATGGAAAACAAGAGGAAGTGAGATTGACATGTGTTATTTTAACTATATTTTCTGTACATAAATAGTAGTACAAATTATAATTCATTATTATACCATACTGTATGTATGTATATATATGTATGTGTGTGTATATATATATATATATATATATATATATATATATATAGTTTAAAAAATCCCAGGAGTCATAAAGAGATGGAAACAACTTGAAAATGTATGTTGTATAGATGTATAAATCCATAACTTTGTACAAAATATTGGAAAAAATATAGAACAAGAAATTAAATATATTAAAGATATGTGGAGAGATGAATGAGTCAGAACTCTTCACTATGCAAAATAGTGACATGGTAGATTTGTTTACTAAGTGTACATGTCTTTAATTGAGGACTTTATGTTGGATGTTGGTGTAGGCATCAGAATAGTAAGCAAGCATAGTAGTAAGCAAAACCAAGTCTTTATTCTCATTATTTGGCCATTCCTTAGGATGACTATCAATATAGTGATCCTCCTCAATCTAATGAATCTTCACAATCTCACACTTGTTTATTAGCCATCACCAAGATTTGTCATCCTAAAAGTATCTGGCACATAATTAATGTTATATAAGTTTTTGCTAATGAAATATATATTATAATAGTGACTAGGTAAACCATTTATTTTTTTTAATTTTAGAGATTAGACTTCAACTTTTTTATTTAGATTCCTACATAATAAATTAGAAATAAAGATCTTCTCATATATTTCATGAATACTTCCATGGGGCTTTGTGTTCATCTTAAAGACAACTTATAATAAATACAGCTAACATGTAGTTAAATATAACATAAGTAAAATATAGCTATACAGGATTAGAATATTTGAAAATCTTTCACAAGTTTGTGATTCCCGCGTGTAAAAAATTCCCAAGTATTGCTTGACTTCAGTTCAAAGCTATACATACATTTAAGTTTTATGTGACTTATTTTTCTAAAGTACTGCCCAATATGCCAAAGTTTTCTTCACTTATTTCATAATACAAATGTTTAATATCCTTTAATATTAAAATGTCTAAGTTGAGAACATCTTCCAGTTTTCTAAGGATCTGTTTTTGTGTTATTTCATAAAGACAATTATCTGTCTAGCCTGGTTAAATTATAATCTAATGATTTTTAACATAAATCAATAGGTCCTTTGAATTCACACAGATTCTAAAACTGGGAAAAGGAGAAATGAACTTTCCTGAAAATCTTTCCTGGATTTTTATGTTAAAGAACACTTTTTACAATAAAGATTGTCAACATATTGAAAAAGAGAACAAAATTATGAGTTAATATAAGAATATCAGCAAAAAGTTACAAAACACATACATACTGGTTAAGGTTTTCTTGATTGGAAAATTTTAAGAATAATTTCTGGATGCTGACCTAGAAATTCAGGAATGCCAATAAGTAGTCTATAAAATAAAAGTTACTACAATATTTCATTCTTGTAGAAAGCTTTTCTTTTTAATCTACACTAAAGTCAGAGCAAGCTCAAGGTCACTGCTAGACTTAGGCCTCCTACAGAAAGGCATTTTTTTCCCCTAAAGCTTAGGAAAGAAAACAGATTTAAAATCTAACTGCAAAGGAAATTTGATTTTTCACTCCCAATTATCTCCTTGCACATAAAGTATTTATCTGCAAAGCACAATGTTTCTTTTCAATAGAATATTTGACACATAGGCTCAATGGGTCTCCCACTCATATTTTCCTTTAATTATGATGCATACAATGTACAATCATTTCCTTTATTTATAAATGGTAGTTTTAAAAGAAAATCAAAGTCTGACAAAGTTTGGATTGCAATGCATTTTTAGTCCTAATGGTGACATCATTTTCCCATTATGCTCATGTTAACCCTTCAGTCACAAATTCTAGTCATAGTAGCCATGCATAACTAGACTTTCCTGAAGTTCCAACTCAAACTAAAGTTGAGAAATCTAAAGAGAGGCTCCTTTTTTGGTTAAGCTCTTAGGTCCACATTGTGTTTCTGTCATAGGAGTGATGGTAAGAGGGACTAATTAAAAGTCCAATGAATGTGCCAGGGTTAAAATCACAGGCTCTGCTCATTAACAGTCGTTTACCTAAGGATATTTCCAAAGAATTCTTTTAGTGTCTGAAAGGAACAAAAACTAGAGGGGGAAGAGAGGAATAAGTTGAGAGAACCATTTATAAATATTTTACAATAGAAGTATGATTTTGTTTGGATTCACTGAGGCCATCTATAGAAGAATCTGATTTAGTGAGTAGAAGTCAAAATGTTGTTTTTTTCGTGTGTTTATGGACATATGTGTGTATGTATGAGTGTGTATTTTAAAGGGGTAATATCTTCCCCTAAAACCAAAGAGTAGAAAAAAGATAGGAAGAAAAGCTCAGAACCATTTTGTTAATTGTCTTTTTCCTGCTGTTTCCATGGTAATACTGTCTGCCAGACTTCTCTGCGGAGTGACAGTCCAACAATTCACACACTACACCCTTTCAAGCACAATGAATGGCCGTGAAAGAGGCCGAACAGGCACCATTCAGGAAACATGTGATATCTACTCAATGCACTACCTTTCATCCACATTTTCCAAATTGCAGTTAATTTAATTCTAAACAAATGGCTAAGGGGTACAAATGAGGATTAGAAGGAAAAGAACATCTTGAGCTCTAACGGGGATGGTTTGTGTGAAGAACAATATAGCACTTTCTTCTGTTGCCAAGAAGGCTGGATGTAAAGATGCACTTTCCCTCTCCATCTGAGGCCTTCATTTAGACTCTATATCAACAGTGAAAACCATGGCAGAAAATTTCTTGGCAAAACAGAGTTTATGTAGGTTTTGGCTTCCCATTTGGAAACACATTTGATACAGTACAAAATTATTTCATTTACTGTGTAATAAAATATAACATCAGACTTTTTTGCTGACATAAAGGAGCTACCAGTTTTTATAAGATTTTTTCATTTTTTAACATCCTTCAACATTGAGGCAAAGAAAACAGTGTAAAAAATAAAGTTTCCTGTAACAATTTAAAAGGAATTTATCTTTAGGTAGCCTAAAGTTGCAATATAATCTCTGTGTTTAAATGTTAGTAGAGTAAGCAGTAATCGTTTCAAAAATAAAAGCAGAATTTTTTTTTAAAAAAAAGGTAAAATGAGGACCTATATATGATTTTGTGTTATTTGACTGAAGAATCATGATGAACATTTGCCATATTTATGTAATCATTTTAAACAAATGCCCAGAAAACTCAGGATAAATTCATGTTTAAGTTCCTATTTCTAATATTTAAAAGAAAAACTTTGAGGTAGTTTTTTTTTTTTAAATTTCACGGTTGGGCTTTATATGTTACAAAATTATGAACAACTTGGCAAGAGATACAATAATCAAATAAGAACCTTAAAATTTCATATTTAATATCATAAATTACCTCTAGGCAAATCTGTGTGTCCTCTGTTACATTTAGCTTTCTAAGGGACCATTCTTATGTATGCACATTGATTTGGAAAAAAAAATAATCCAAATGAATTTGAAAATAATTATACCTTCATTATAAGTTATTACTGTCTGAAATGCAAGCACATCCATAAACTTATCTTCATCAATGATTTTCACTATATTGATTACATAATACATTTTTAATTTAAGTTGGTTATTTTAAAAGGACCACATAAGTCTAGACATAATTTCTATTTTTGACACTATAGCTATCACATAATCTATAAAGGAATGAAACTTTTAATAACTTTGGCTCTGAATGGATTAGTCCTAGGAATTGCCCCAAATCTTTTCCGACATTTAAATTATCCAAATCGTAGTATTTGAGATGTCTGACAAAGGTCTGAAAAATTATTTCTTGTTCCTTTACTCTTTCTCTCTCTCTCTCTCTATATATATATCTTTTTTTGTGATGTTTAAGATCTCTAGAGATGACAACCTACAGTTGCTAAAATGCATAGGACATCCATTCCTCATGTATAGGAACTGGTATCAGATGTATCCTTGTGAAAAAGCTGTGTTTAATGCAGAGATTCAGGTGGAGAGCCACTACTATTATTTCTGAAAATTTTGATCTACTCAATGAATGCTTGATGGCTTTCTTGTGAAGAGGGGTAGAAATTTATAGTGTTAGTTACTTCCATGAAACCTGATATCATCATTTCAAGGCCCAAACCCATTCAGCTCTCAGAAGAGGCAAAAGGCATCTCACTGTCTGTCTACTGGACAACCACTGGTCCTCATTTATGGCTCTCACCAAGGCTTTGTTTATTTGTTGTCAAGCCTACATCTGTGTGCTATTAAAACAGATCTTGAGGATTTCAGCTACTGAGATAAGTCAGAAAAAGTTGTGTTCCAATCATAGTCATGCGTGTCCCTGTGCGTTATTATTTATCTTTAAAAATTATTTAATCTACGAATTTTAAGCAATGTCTTAAACAGAGAAAAAAAACTATATCTAAGTAATAAGAAACAGTCTACAGATAAAGAGTCACAGGTAGAAAACAGTGACTAAAAAGAGAGTGCTACAATACCTGCAGAAAACTCTCTATGAATAATTATTTTGAGAAGAGAGGTTAGTGACTAGATAATGGTCCTTATATGGCTAAGATATAATTGCCTACATGACTTACTATTACCCCTTTGGAATTTTTTAAGGGAAATAAAATTTCATGTACTGGATGTCAAATTAAAAGAATGATGACATCATCTTGAATAATGTAGAATGGGTAATCATAAAGAAATACCAGGAAAAAAAACCCATGGCAAATTAGTCACACCTTTTCATGGCGGAGAGTAGTTTATTTTCTCCCAGATGGACAAGTTGTCAAATTATTTTACATTCTTGTTTGAGAAGTCATAGAAACTCTTGAAAGAGCATAGTCACAGTTACTATGTGCATATAAAATTGCATTTTTCTGAGGGCAAAATCCCAATCATATCCAAATCTCAAAAGGTGACATTACCTAGGGGTGACCATCATTGGCTCATAGAGCATTTTAGCAACAAGAACACTGGTGTTAAACTCATTGTGTGCTAAATGTGAATTACTTAGTTTTCATTTTCCTAAGGAACTGAAATTTTCACCAGCAAAAAGTGAGCAAATTCTTTCTTAATCTTGTGAGTTCCTAAAAATAAAAACATGCTTTTTATCTATGTATATTTATTAGAAACTTATGTCCTTGACATTCTTATACTTGGTCCAAATAAAAGTCACCAAACTCAGAAGCTTTGTTGATGATTCTCAAGTGATTTTAGAACTTTGTATTTATACTGTATGATCACACACACACACACACACACACACACACACACACACAGAGAAATGGAGAATTAATATTTGATTTTTTTTTAATTTTGGGGCACAGGTAGGAGTTTCTGATTTTACAATGTTACAATGTTATATTCTCAGAAATGGATCTTCTGGCCTATCTAAACTTTAGTTTGAGATTAATAAACAACAGCTGAAAATCTTCATCTTTAGAAAAATGTAGGAAAAACAGCAATGAATCATATGACATTGTCCTTATGACATTTTAACTCCCTATAACAGGAAAATATGGGTCCCTTGGACCACCTCAAAAGCTTCAGCAAACCATTATCTAACAGCAGATGTTTAATTGTGAATTTAACTTTCATTTTTAAAGACATAATTTAATTGTTTCTTTTAATTTAGACATAAATAGCTCTTTTATAAAGGAAGGTCAATGGTACTCACATTCTTTTAAGCAATAAAATACTGCTATTCTTATTTTGTTTTAGTGGAAGATATCAATTAATATGGGTCTTGGTCACCATGTGTCTATGTTAAAACAATTAGGACATAAAGCATTACCAATGATTTTCTATTATCTGGACAACAAATTGTAGCACTTAGTAATATCATGAAGAAAGACTTGGGGTGGGGAACCACAAACTCCAAATTTGATCTCTTGTTGATAATATAGTTTTTAATATATCTATAAAAAATGAAAACTCTGAAATGACTTAGTCTCAAATTCATCTCTATAATATTTTATTCCATACACCATTATTCTTCTTGTATATCTTTTGTTTTCTTAGGTTTATATTTTTGATGCAATTTTCTCTTTTCATCTATTCAAATATTTTGCCATTTTTAGAACATAAAATGGAAAAACTCCTTTGTAGTTTTTATTTTGCTCTAATTGCTGATGAAGAACTTATTTAGAAAGTATTATTATTTGCTTTGCTCTCAATTTCTCCATACATTTTTGACTCTGAATCACTTTCTTTCTAAAATATATCTTTCAGAATTTCTGTTAGTGTTGTTCTGTTGATAACACTCTCAGAATTATGATTCCATTTTGTCCTCACTTTTATTATTCTTGTTGAGAAGTATGCTGTCATTCTGATTGTTAATTTGTGGGGGATTTTTCTCTTCTACATTTATATATGGTGTGTTATTCCTTAGGATTCAGCAAGTTCATTGAAGTGAACTTAGTTGTATATTTACATTATGCTGCTTTATATTGGTTGTTTTCCTTATCCATAATCTTTTACTTTATTATTTTTTTTTTATTTCTTGAAAATTCTCAGGCATTTTCTCTTGGATCATTGCCCCTTCTCCATTCTATACATTTTCCCATTGTGGAAAGTTAATAAGAGCATCTCATTGTTTTGTTCATCTCTCTTATCATTTCTGCTCAACTCTGAATACTATCTGTAGATATAACTTTGGGGTAATAATCATTTATCAGATAGTATCTAATCTTCTACTTATCTGATCACCAAGTCAGACATTTCAATTGTTTTAGTTTTTATTTCTAGAAATTCTATTTAGTCTTTTCCCTTAACTGAATGATCATTTTTCATAGCTGGTGATAATTTCTAATTTCTTAAAAATTCACTTTAAAAAAAAATATTCTCTATATCATTGTTTATGTTCTCAACCCAATATTTCCCCAATCTGCTGTTTGTACTTCTAGTTTGTTTATTTTATAGTGATTCTTTTCCTTGTGTGTGGTGGTGGGTGGATGTCTTTGAGAATTCATATTTAGCTAATCCTCATCCATGGAGATTTAGAGATGATGATAAAATTGGTTATGCTTTCCCACAGACAGCAGCTCTATTTGCCTCTTTAGGTCCAGCAAGTGCTACTTGCCTAGGATAAATAAATAAAATGAAAAGGAAAACTTTAAGCTTCCTACAAAGCTCCTGATTTTATTTCCAACTCCCAGATTAGAATAGGTAGATTTTCCTAAGAAAATCTCATGCTTTCTCAATTGCTTAGCACTCATTACTTCTCAATCTTTTAAATTCATTGTTTGCATTTAGATAAGTGCCAATACATTCATTTATTTTATTCTTTATTGTAAATTACACTGCCTTCCCCTTTGTCCAGGACTTCGTTCAATTACATATAAATTTTCAATGTTTTAGACCTGTATTTTCTAATTCATATGATGAAATAATAGTTTTTCTATGTATAATCATTTAATTAAATAATTTGCTTTGAAAAATTTTAAGGATATATACAATACACATGAAAAATATTGAATAATATATAACAGAAGATATTAATACATTTCATATTAATATCTCAGAAATGCATTATGGTATATTTTTTCTAAATTTCTTCACTAGTTGTGTTAATTTTTATAACACAAACTTAATTATAAATACAATAATATATAGATTATTATAATAATGACAATTGCCTTCATTATAATTGGTTAGGTCTTTGTTCATGCACAATTCTCAGACATCTACTGAAACTAATTAATCCAGTCATCAATATGATATATCTAGGTGTAATTCCTTTGCATTTATTCTGTTTTAGCTAGGCCATTCATTTTAAACTTGCAGATTTTTATTTTGCAAAATTCTGTGCTATTATCTTTTTAAATTTTTATACCATTCTCTCCATGTCCTTTGTTTTGTCTTAGCTCCAATACAAACCTGTGCTGAATATCTTTACTATGTCTCATGTACCTTACTCTTTAAAATGTTTTTCTACCTTTAGCCTTTCTAACTCTCAGTCCAGTTATTTTTTTCTGATATATCTTCAAGTTTTCTAATCTTTTCTGTAGCAGTGTTCAATTTCCTGTTAAACACATGTAATAGAATATTAATTTCAATTATGGCATTTTTAAGTGCCCAAACATTTGATTCTTTTTTATACTTTCATAGTAAACTTTGTTTGTTTTCTGCATTTCTCTAGTGCAACATCTGATTTCTTCAAAAATTTCATCACAATTATTTTAAGGACTGTAAAATAAATTCTAAATAAATTTATTTCTTGTGATTCTGCTTTAAGTTTGTTTCTATGATCTATTTTTTCTTTTGGTTTTCAATCTATGAGAAGTCATGTCCTAATATGATTGAAATACTACTGAATTATGGACATTGTGTATGAAGAAACTATAGTATGTATATAGTCTTTTTCCACAGATAATTTACTATTACTTTTTTTCCAGAGAGAGAGAGAGAGAGAGAGAGAGAGAGAGAGAGAGAGAGGGAATTTTTAAAATATTTATTTTGTAGTTTTCAGTGGACACAACATCGTTATTTTATTTTTATGTGGTGCTGAGGATGGAACCCAGCGCCCCATGCATGCCTGGCAAGCGCGTTACCGCTTGAGCCACATCTGCAGACAAGTGGTTAGGTTAAGAAAGGTGAAGATTATCTTGTACCTATTATAAGCTAGTCATTGCTGATCCATACATAGGAAGCCTTCTGAATTTTTAGTCTATTTCTGACTAACCCTGATTATTTGCATATGGTCCTTCAAGAGGCCCCAGCTAAATACCTGGGTAGTAACTACTTCCTTTTCCTTCATCAGCCCAAATCTCCATTTTTTTGTCCTCTTGGCTCTACATGATGCCTGAAAGCTCTTCAGGTTTCTCAGGCTTTCAGCAGCCTCATAAAAAATATCAAAAAAAAAAAA
This sequence comes from Urocitellus parryii, assembly GCF_045843805.1. Taxonomy (NCBI): domain Eukaryota; kingdom Metazoa; phylum Chordata; class Mammalia; order Rodentia; family Sciuridae; genus Urocitellus; species Urocitellus parryii. The sequence continues at coordinate 56,257,167 of NC_135539.1, forward strand.
TCTTTAAGGAAAAACATCTATGAATATAGGGCTCACATTCTGAATGGAAATCCAAAAATGTGTTCCTAGAACCCACCAGATGTTCACTGATGCTTTCAAACATGCACATGCAAGAGTAAACACACACACACACAACAACAACAACAACTTCTATCTAGTATCTTGGTCTGTGTTCTTGATTATTCTATTTGATTTTTTGCTTGACATAAAATAGACATAAAATAGACAATCAACACATCCCGAAGACATGTATGTATATATAACTCTCTTCTCAATAGGTTGGGTGTCTATTCTATGCCAGTACCTTACATATATTATCACACTAGTTAGTAAAATATGTATGAAATCACATTTTGGAAATGACAGAAATAAGTTTAAAGACAGTAAGCAATTTGTCAAAATTTATATATCTGTCTTCAAATTTATATGTCTTCAAATAGTAGAAATGAGATTAAAAATCAGATTTGTATGAAACAAAATATTTTTATTTTGTCTTCTTTACTGTTTTCTGTTCTGTTTTCCTCCCTCAGTCACTCTGTCCTGCCTCCCCCCAATTTTTTTTTCTTTCATTATAACATTGAAGAACAGAATGCAATTTAAAGACATTTGCAGCCTAGATCCTGACTAACCAGAGAGGTATAAGATAGCGTAGCATTAGTATGATACTGACTGATTAGTCAGAGTAAAAGAAAATTACATTTGTTACACATTTAGGGATGTTACCTCACCTGTTCTCCACCACATCCCTGAGTGACAGGTCAATGCTTTCTTTCTTTTTTAAATATTTATTTGTTAGTTGTAGTTGGACACAATACCTTTATTTTACTTATTCATTTTTATGTGGTGCTGTGGATCAGACCTAGGGCCTCACACATGCTAGGTGAGTGCTCTACCACTGAGCTACAACCCCAGCCTAACAGATCAATGCTTTCTGTTTATCTCTTACTCTTCCAATTTGCCACAAATCTGCCTACTTTTCATGTTCTCTTCTTTCCTCAGCTTCCTAAATGTGTCCTGACTGCAATTTTGCTAGTTTCAAACCCATTCTCCAAGCTGCAACTTTTTATCTCTCTGATGGCAACCCTTAATAGAAATTAAACATCTTCATGGTCTAAACTCTTCCCTCATGTTAGTCTCTTTGCACATTTCCAAGAGTTCTTTAACATGCTATCTTCTTTGTAATTTTATTAATTTTACATAATATTTCCTCTCTTAAGAACTGGAATGTCTTTACCCCTTCCTGTTTAATTTTGGGTAACTCCCTTCTTTCTTATATCAATTTAGTAATGATATCCTCCAAGAAGATTTTTCTCATAATGAAAGGCAGGATTAAATTAACTTTTTACATGCTGTCATATATCTCTGTACAATTCATTTTATTAGCTCAATGATAATATTGTCCTACAATTTTCTGTTAATTGTATATGTATCATTATTTACTGTTATGCCTCACAATTAGCACAAAATATGGAGGACCATTATTTAATGTTTATTTAACAAAGTACTAAATGATAAGGAAATAAAGGTGGAGCATAATGCCCTTAGTATGACCTAATTTATATGGAAGAAAAACTCTTAAATACATACATGGATAAATATTTGAATATAAAAGTGCCATTGGAAGACTACATCACTCTTTATTTATAGTAATTATAATAAAAATATATTCCTAAGTCATCTGTATCATGTAATCAAATAATCATAAAAATAGATTAAAAGTCCTACTCCCAATTTTATTGTATGTGGGTAGAATTTAAAGTACCTAGAATTTCAGGTGCTTTTGCATTTTTCTTTCTGGAATGACAATGTCTTCTAGGATTTAAGCTTTAATTTGATTTTATAAATCATATTTTACAATTGTATATTAATTTCATATCATGTTGTTAACATTTGACATAGATGCTATGGTAGAAAAATAATTTTACAACTGTTTTTGCATTGCTTACAAACTTTTGGAGAGAAAAAAAACATACTAATATACAGGTAAGATTTCAATTTTTTCTATCAGCTGATCAGAAACTGCATATAGTTTACATAAAATATTCAGAGATTGTAATATATATATATATATATATATATATATATATATATATAATGAAAAACTTCTTCAATAAACTTTTAAGCAGAAATTTTGGAAATGAATCATTATGTATACTATGACACCATTGCATGGAGTGGAACCTGAAACAACAATGGCTAAGGGAACTTTTTGTGGTGATTGAAATGGTCTTTAACCTGAACTATCCAACTTGGTAGTCATGAACCATGTGTGGCAACTAAGCACTTGATGATGGTGCCAATGTAATAAAGGTTCGGATTTCTAATTATGTGTAACTAATTTAAATTTATATTTGAAGGACCACATATAATGAATTGTTTAACCCTTTTAAAAACACAAGTCTAGAATGTAAATTATATTTCTGTGTTACCTAAACTAAAATATATTTAGAGTATAGATTATTTTATATTTTCTGTAGTTATCTAAGATAATAAAAAATAATCATAAATGCAAAAAGTAAATTGTTCAATTTGTCTTTCTATGTGTGATGGGCTCACAAATGACCTTTATTATTGAATCTATATTACTTAATGTAATATTTGTAGTATTGCACCTATTCTAGTTTTTTTCCTTGCAAGTCTCTTCTCCTATAATTGTATTTATTTTTGAAGCATAGAATCTTACAGTTAAAAAGAGCTGAAAGAACTTCAAGGGGCAATCAATCATTCTTTGCCTGAATGTCTTCTTAAACATTTTGACCAAGTGGTCCCATTTTCCAGGTATGAATATCTCAGTCACTACAACTCAGTGCTTCTCAATATTTTCTCACTTTGGGTCATCCTGCAGTTTCAAATCACAATATTAAGAATAAGTCCAATCCTTGCTCTCTAATGACAAGTGACTATATAAGGATCAATACTTTGTTTTCTAAAAATTTTCTTATTTTATTGCTATTTTTTAAAAAATCCTTTAAGTAGACAAGACTAACCAGTGATTAAGGTTGGCTTTTAGAAACCATTTATAAGTTTAAATATATATATAATTTTGTGAAGATATAGCTCCAAAAAATATTTTTCTTCATCATTTTTTCATATTGTTTTTCCCCATACAAAAAAAATTATTGGTTACTAGTTTTAATATATAACATAATAATATACATATGAATATTTGTAATGAAATGTGGCAAAAACATTTTAGAAATATTATTTTTAGTACACTGATTTGGTGACCAAAAAATACTCCTAATGTTACAAGATGCTTCTTGTATGAAAGCTTCCAAGACAGTAAGAGGTTATTGGGAATATTTATCACGCTCTCTTACAGTTAAATTTTTTTTTCAGTTTTTGTAATTCAAAATCAGTGAAATGCTTCACAACCTAAGATGAAATGAAAGTCATCAGAAACTAAACAGAAGATAATTGTGTCCTTGATAAGCACAGAGTGACACCATGTGGACTAAAGCAGAACAGTTACACCAGTAGGGTAACAGCTGCTCTCAGAATTGTACTAGAAGCAAACTATCCTTTCAAGTAAGTCGCCTGAATTTTCTTTAGACTTCCTCCCCAAAAATGTGGGCTAAGAGCAAAGAGAAAAGTTCACCAAGGAAGCACATGCACTTACAGTGGAATATGTAATGTTTTGTAAGAAAGATTTCATACCCTATTTAAGTAGAGAATATTCTTATTTTTATTATCTATTCATCTATCATTTAAAGGTGACTCAAAATTGCTTAACAAATTTTCATTGAATGCATAACAGTTTGATTTTTATTTGTCCATTATATATATACTCATCTGAAGAAGAGACTTTGGGGCATTTTTTTTCTTTCTTTTTTTTAACTTGTCTTTCTTTTTCTCTCCTTCCTTCTTTCATATCCCTCCTCCTTTTCTGTCTAATTCCTTCCCTTTTTCTCCTTCCTCCTTCCCTTTACTCTCTCCTTCTCTTCCTTTCCCTCTATTGCTTCCTCTTTTCCCCTTTCTGCTTTTTCTTACAAGAATATGAGAACTTTTCTGCTCAGCTCTTAAAGAATCATTACAACTCAGAGGGAATTCAAATGTTTTTGTTTCAACTCAATTCTTAAGTAGAGTATTTGGAAGTGAGTACAAATATTATCATGGACCACTGTAACGAATACCAGAGTTACGGAATATATACCAACAAAATTTGCACAGTTACATTTTTTCTCCTAGTAAGAATGGTTAAAGGCAAAAGAGATGTTTGATTTAAAACAGTGAAAACATATATTAGGTATTTTACACTTTCAAACAGATTCTTCATCTTTAGTAAGGAAAAAGTGGTTGAATTTATTCTGTGATCAGTAAATAGTACTTATGGGGTGATCCAGTTCGGTAAAACATAGGAAGTAAATTTTACAAATGAGAAAGACCTGTGCGAAATTTAAATTTTCTCTCTCATTAATGACTGGTTAATTGGAGTACCATGTCTCTCAGGATTGTGAGGCCCTGTTCCGGCTCAGTGGGTAGTTCCATGGTTCAATAATGAAGCCCCCCTTCAGCACAAAAGTGAATGAACATGGCATATATACCAGGTGTTACCCATTCTGATTTACAGAATGACTTGATAGAAATGTGCTGCAGAGTAAAAATTGTGGGCATATATTAGCTTTTGCTATACACAAATGCAGTAATATTGTATAAATTTTCCAAGCCTTATTATTAATATTATTATTTTACTCTCTAAGCACAGTACAGTAATTTTTGCTTCATATAATTGCTTAGGGCATTTATAGTGTGAAATAATGTGTATAGATACATATTTAACAGAAGTGCATATAAATCATATTAAAACTCACTTCTGTTTGGTTCTAAAACACAACTATTAACCATTAAACTATTTTGTATACTATGCCACTGAGCCACATCCCCAGCCCTATTTTGCATTTTATTTAGAGACAGGGTTTCACTGAGCTGGTCTCACTCAACATTGCTGAGGCTGGCTTTGAACTCCCTGTTCTGTCTCAGCCTTCCGAGCCACTGGGATTATGGGCATGTGCCAACACGCCTGGCTAAGACTTTGACCTTTTAAACTAAATTTTAGAATGAGAATCTTTCACCAGGAAGTCTAATTCCTTCATTGCAACTATATGTAATCTGAAATCTCATGCTCTATAATTTGTTAATAATTTGCAACAAACATAAAAATTCACAGCAACATATTTGAATACTTCAAAAATTAAATTCAGCTACATGCAAATTTGATAGATTTCTGAAAATGTTTTATACAGATATTAATACATTATAGTTATACACAATATTGGGTTTTATTTTGGCTTATTCATAAATGCATATAACATTTTAATCCCCAGTGCTTCACCTTTTGTTTCCTCCTCTCACTCCCTGGTTCCCTCCCTCTGCTCTACTGGTCTTCCTACTATTTACTTATTATTTTGTAAATTCATGCCTTAAAGTTGTATGTAAAATTGGAATTCATTGTGATACACTCATACATGCACATAGTATAATTTGGTTAATTTCATTCTGAAAGTTTCTCTACTTTCTCATTCCTTCTCCCTTCCCCTGCCCTCCATGATTTTTTCTTCTGTTTATTCATGAGACCCCTACCCTTTTTTAACATTTCTGATATCTCTCAAGATTCTGTATGAGAGAGAGAGAACATTCACCTTTGACTTTCTGAGTCTGGTTTCTTTCACTTATCATGTTTTCTAGTTCCATACTTTTACGAGGAAATGACATAATTTCATTCTTTACAGCTAAGTAAAACTCTACTGTGTTGGAAGATTACATTTTCTTTATCCATTCTTCTGTGGATGGACAGCTAGGCTTTCACCTAGTTAAGTTCTATAATTTAACTATTTTAAATTGTACTGCATAAATATGTGTGTGCAAATATCACTATGTATTAACTCAAAGTGGATCAAAGACCTAGGAAATCTTGAAATTGCCAATGTGTATATATATATATATTTTTTTTCAACACTACTAGAAGAAAACATGGTGTCAACACTTAAACATGTTAGTGCAGACACCGACTTCCTTAATAAGACTCCTAAAGCTCAAGAAATAAAACCAAGAATCAATATGTGGGATGGCATAAAAAATAATAAAAACATCTGCACAGAAGAGAAAACTTAAGCATGAAGACAGAGCCTACAGAATGGAAGAAAAATCTTTGCCAACTATTGTTCTGACAATAGTTGGGATTAATATCAAGAATAACAAAGAAGTTAAAAAACTTAACATCTAAAAATCAAATAACGCAATCAATAGATGGACAAGTTATCTACACAGACATTCATATATATATACACACATACACACACACAGATGCACACACACACACACATACATATATAAAGAAAAGTGAAAAAGTGGCCAGCAAATATATGAAAAAACCCTAAGAGAAATCAAAACTATACTTATACTTCCTCTCATTCCAGTTAAAATAACAAGAATATTAATAAAAATAACTGCATGTTGAGAGTGTGAGGAAAAAATGCATATCGTGCATTGTTTTTGGAACTGCAAATTAGTACAACCATTGTAGAAGACAATATGGGAATTCCTCAAAAGGTTAGAAATGTGACCATAAATGACACAGTTATTCCACCCTTTGGCATTTATACTGAAGAACTGGAGTCAACATACTGCAGTGATACAAATTTGAATTTTAACTCTGTATGTTTACAATAGTGTGTGATGCTACACAGGGTCAAAATGGGATAAGGACACTATGAGAGGTATTAGGGAGTTATTGAGAAGCTGTAAGAAAGAAGAATTGAAGTCATTATTCATTCTCTCTGCATTGGGGGGCATTTTATGAAAGTGGTTATCACCTCTCTTCTGTCCCAGATCTATGAAACATCTTCTTACAATATGATTCTAGCTTTGTCTCCCACCATCCAGCACCTCTTGTATTTTTCCCACTTGCTGGGTATAGTGGCTTCTAGCTCTATTTACACTACTTCCTCTCAGTCCTTCCAGCCCTCCTCTCTGGATTGCTTCACTATTGAATGGGTGACTACCCAATTTTCTATCACCTATGTAATTAGCTTCCTGAGATAAATAATCTCAATTGAAATGCCTGGAGTGGTTTTCATTTTTTATAGGTTTTAGATTGATCTTAAAGCACATACCCAGATGCTGCATTTATATAGTGCAATAATTATAATTGTAGTTTTTGAAGAAGCAATGGAATGTACTATGCTTGGGATATTCAATGGATAAGTTACATATATTTTACATATATTTTCTCCTTAGAATGGTATTAGATCTATAGAAATTCAACTAATTATAGAAAGCAGATTCGTACATCCAAATTTTGAGTTGCTATGAAGGGAGACTATTCTTACAGGCTTAGTCTTAACAATAGAAAAGATCAATGACTGCAGTATCATTGTGCACATTTCTTTGGTCCTGCGTTCCTATACAAATATAATGAGATATTATTTGACAAAATTATCACTTGACCATCACTTGAGTGGTTAATTTCTATCCTTGGGCTTGGAAGAGATATTTGTAGAAAAAAATTGATGTAAATGTTGGCAAGTTGGCAAAGAATGTCTTGAAAGAAGTTACTTTGAAGAAGTTGTCAAATTAGACTATATAGATAAGGTGAGAAGATTACATTTACTAATAGTTCATAGTCATGGAAGTGGTAGGACCACTCAAAACTCAAAATTGTTTATGTGGTTATAGAAGGATAGATGAAATCTACATCCCATATCTGGACTAAACTTTATATTTAAGAGGGTAATTTTTAACTGATTTAAATTATCACTATAGATCAAGAAATTGTGAAGCTGCATGTTAAATGTTCAAAGATATTAAATGCCTATTAAATACTGCAATTAACTTCTAATGTTTCTCTCCAAGTCTATTTTTCCAATTGTCTTTGGTAGAGGGTCAAGTTATGGGGGAGATAGAGAGAAGAAAATTCAGTAAAACAATGGAGAAAACTAATTTTATTTTATTCCAGACCACTTTCTATTGCCAGGGGGAAATATACCCATATTTTATATGCATTTCTGAGTGAATTTTCTATTTCTACAATGCCAATAAATTCTTTTTAAATACTGAATTCAAGGAAAATTGAACAGTGATTTGTAGAATTCAGATAACCACTGATTATAATTGCAAGAGTAGGAATTTAATACAGGTACTCAAGTGATAAACAGTTCCGGAAGGGGGAGAAGAGATATGTGTTAAAATTTCTAGTTGTCTGCCAATGCAGAGAAGCTCAAGGTAAAAATTTGGCTTTTCAGATTATTCTTTGAATATATGAAGAACAAACCTACTATCTTAAGGAATAATAGGGTGGGTATAGGAATAGGAAGTATAGTAGAATGAATTAGACATTATCAACCCATAATAATTAGACATTTTGCCCATTATTCATACGTATATTAATGTATGACTGGTGGAATTCTACATCATGAACAACCAGAAAAAATAAGAAATTATACTCCATTTATGTATGATGTATCAAAGTGCACTCTACTTTCATATATAACTAATTAGAACAAATTTTTTAAAAAGATGTTATGACAGAGGAAAACCCAGGAAAAAACAGACATGAACTTTCTGTATTATTTTAGCTGCATGTGAGTCTATGATAATCTAAAAATTTTTTTAAAAAAGTTTTTTTTAAATAGTATTGATATGTTGTCTTCTTTAAAAACAGATAAAATTTATGAAATCGAGGAGTTAGGCTCAAAAGGCTAAGGCCAAGCCTGAGAACCCTAACCAACCACTTTACAATTGAATAAATTGAATAGCACTTGTAATAATGATACCCATTCAATGACTTGGCACTTTACTTTCCAATGAATTTGAAATCTCAGCTTTCAGTTAAAAAACTATCTTGATTTTTCTTCACAGGAACATTTCTAGCATTTGGACTAATTACTTTGATTTTGAAGAATATATATGAATGGGTACTATTTCGTTAATTAACACTGATGAGCTATATGTAAAATATTTTCCATAACACAATTTCCAACAAGAAAGAATACGTTCCATTTTCAGTTCACCAACAAAAGACAGCATACAATAATTTTTTCACAAAAACCCAATAATTCTTTCTTTCTTTTTTATTTTTTAGAACAAGGGCTACATGAAAATACTAGATTCTTCTTTATTTGATAAATTTCTGGAATTATTCTCTTCAAATATACAGATAATATTTTCAGTAAGTGGAGTGAATTTAGTTTCTTATTCAATATTGTCAATAATGTTTTCCTCAAGTGTATGCTAGTTATTTACAGAACTATTAAAATGCTTATTATTTACTGAACTATTAAAATGGTTGTTATTTATTGAATTAGTAAAATTACTCTTGAATTGTTATTTTAACAAGGGGAATAAGATATTGGGAAAGGAATTTTAATGTCTCAATGTGAAATATTTACTTGAAATCTTAGCCATTTAAAGTTATGGTAAACAAATAATATAATTATCTGAAGTAATACTAATATCACATGTCCTAATAGAATTTGTGTTCAGAGACGTGCATTTGCCAAAAATTATCAAATGATATGTTTATATTTTATGCATTTTGTTGTATATAAACTTAATCTCAAAATAAAAAAGACAATGATACACACGGAGAATATTTTATCCAACACAGCTGAATACACATTCTTCTCAGTGACTCATAGAACCTTCTCCAAAATAGTCTATATTTTAGGCCTTTAAGAAATTCTTAGCAGAATCAAAAAAGTTGACATAATTCTTTGCATTTTACCAGCAATGAAATTAGAAATCAACACACAAACACACACACACACACTACAGAAATTATATAAACGCATGGAGATTGAACAACACATTTTTGAATAATGGATGATTCATAGAAGTAATCAGGGAAGAAACTAAAAAATCCTGTGACTCAAATTCAAAATAGTGATACAACATTCAGAACCTCTGAGATACTATGAAGGCAGTTCTAAGAGGAAAGCTTGTACTTTTGAGTGCACACTTAAGAAAATCAGAAAAATCCTGTATAAACAATCTAATGATGCATCTCAAAGTCTCTGTAAAATAAGAATGATGCAAACCAAAACCAGTAGAAGGAAGGAAATAATCAAAAACAGAGTCAAAAATCAATGAAATTGATGATAAAAAATATAATGGATTGATTAAATAAAAAGTTGGTCCTTTGAAAAGAGAAAGAAGGTTGATAAGCTTTTAGTCAAACTAACTAAAATAAAGAAAGAAGAACCAAATAATAAATTTGGAGATGAAAAAAGAGAAATCACAACAGACTTCACAGAAATTCAGTAGAAACTTTCACTCAAATAAATTGAAAAACCTAGAAGTTGATATATTTCTATTTACATAAAGACCTTCTAAAATTGAATCAAGAAGACATACAAAACCTAAATAGACCAATAGCAGTAATGAGATTGAGGCAGTAATTAAAAAGAAAAAGAAAAAAAAAAGAATCTTCCAACAAAGAAAAGCCCAAGACCAGATGAATTCTTAGCTGAATTCTACTAGACTGTTAAAGAAGAAGTAACATTGATGCTTCTCAAATTATTCCATAAAATAAAAAGGGATGAAACATTTCCAAATTCATTCTATGAAGCCAGTATCACACTCTTATCAAAATCAGATAAGGGAAACACATCAAAGAAAAAATAACAATATCCCTGATGGACTTAGATGCAAAAATCCTTTATGAAATATCATCACATTCAACAACAAATTAATTGTACATAGTGACCAAGTTGGTTTTATCCCAGAGATACAATAATGATTTAACATATACAAATCAATAAATGTAATTTGTCACATAATATATAACTAAAGACAAAATCATTCATCTCAATAAATACAGAGAAAGCCTCTGACAAAATCCAGCATCCATTTATGATAACAACACTGAAAAAACCAGGGATAGAAGGAAACTGCCTCAACATCATAAAGGCCTATTAAAAAAAACCCACAAAGAAAACATTGTAGTAAATGAGGAAAAACTAAAAGCATTTCTTTTTAAATCTGGAACAAGACAAGGATGTATACTTTCACCACTCCTATTTAATATAGTGCTAGAAATTCTCACCAGAGCAATAAGGTAAGAAAATGAAATAAAACAAATAAAAACAGAAAAGGAAGAAGTCAAAATATGACTATTTTCAGATGATATGATGCTATACTTAGAAGACCCAAAAAGCTCCACCAAAAGTCTGCTAGAGCTAAAAATAAATTCAACAAAGTAGCAGGTAACAAAATCAACATAGAAAATTTGATAGTTTTCATATGTACAAACAATAAATTTTCTGAAAAGGAAATCAATCCCAATCACAATAACCTCAAACAAATAAACAAACAAACTAGCAGTTATGGAATTCTTCTTAATAATATTTATATTAAAGTCTTTAGAAGGGGTGAATGCTAATATTGTCAAATTGTTTATATAAAATATATAAAAGATGAATTGATTGATGAATAGAAACAATAATGTAAACAGTTGAATGTTATTGGTAGAATTTAGTACATACATACTAAATATTTGCTGTAAAATTACTTAAAATTTTATAAAATTACATTGCTTTTGAAATATGATTAATGAAGAGTTGCTTATCATCTTATGCCCAAAGATGTCTGTTTTATTATTGAAGGGTATTTTGAAAGATTTAGGGAATGTGGTTAAGCAGATTAATTGTTTATCCATTTCAAAGGTATGTTTTGTATGAAGTTATTAAAAAGTTTTCTGAATAAAGATAATAAATTGAAACCATTCACATTTTAATCTGATTGTGCAGCTTTCATTGAGTAAATTAAAACTGCATTAGCATTTTGGTTTCTTGTCCTTGCATTGACCCCAATTTTCAGAAGTTTTGAAATTGGCAGCAAAATTGGGTTTGGTGCTGAAACTTGGCACCAATACCTTAAATTTTAGACCAAGTCATCATTTTCAGTGTATTTGTAAGCTACTTGGCAAGAAGTTACAGTGTTTCTTTTTAAACCCAAGACTGTAATGCCAGTGGTTGCTGGGACACAATATCCCTCAGGTGATATATCAGGAATATCTGCAAACATTTGAGTAAGATGATGATGAACAAAAATGTTAAAGTAGAAATTCAGAAATAAATGAGAAAATCTGAAGTTATGTAAAATTTAATGTTTAGGTGTGACCTATTTATCTGCTTAACTTTTATAAATTTTTTATGGATATGTGAATTTTGTAGTTTAAGATAAAAAACGTCAGTAACTTGGTTTGCCATCTTACTGTATTTTTGTGTGACTATTTTAAAATCAAAAGAAAAGACTGTAATGTTAACCATTTGTAGGTTAGGTAAGAGAATCATCTTCTGATACATTACTTTTGTGTTTTTCTTTTTCTTCTTTTTTGGTTTGAAATTACTATTATTATTAATTTACTATTATTATTATTAATTTATTCTTATTATTCTTATTCTTATTATTATTATTATTATTAGTAGTAGTAGTAGTAGTGGTATTTGCTATTTAGGTACAGTGCAACTAATACTATGGTTTCCATTATTTTCTAATATTTGTTTCATTAACACTTTATATTTCTTAATATATGTGAACATATGAGAAATATGAATTCATTTCTCAAAACTCTAGAAAATGTTGTCTTTGGTAAAATATTTATTAAAGATCCTGTGCTGGTTCTAAACAGTGTAGAAAACAAAATATTAATCTAGAAATAGCTATTCTTCCCTAATAATTTTTCTAGTGTAATAAAGCAAGTTTATAGACAAAAACTCACAAGAAAATAATAAAAAGGGAGTTAATTTGATGGGCCTATTTATTCAATAAATATTACATTAGCACTTCTATAACCCATTCTGTATGAAGTACTTTGCATGGAAATATAGACATAAAGAAGATATTGTTTTTCTATTTAAGGAACCAATAAGCACACCTTGAAAATTGAATAAACAGGTCTTTGGACTTACAAACTATACACAAATTCTGAAATAATAAGCATTTGAAAAAATCAGCAAACAGGCTGAATTCACAAGTTTGTCTAATACGATTTTGTAGAGTGATAAGAAGTGAAATTATAAATACATAATAACCACAAATGGAGCAGAGAAGGATAAAAAAGGAAAGTATGAGACGACGTAGTTACTATTGCTATGTATGTGTAAGGGTGATAACTAGTACCTATTAAGCATTTACTATGTGTCTGATATGAACTACTTTATATTCATCATAGTAAAATGTAATCTTATAAAGTTATTCTGTCTATTTTACAGACAAAGCAACTGAGGCTCACAGTAATTTCCCCACATTTACACAGTTAGTTTGTGGTTGAACCAGGGCTTAACCATGCTTAATCTAATTTCAGAATTCAAGTTTATTAGGTGATCAGCAGCTTGGTTGCTACATAGTTGAGTAGCATTATATCTATACCGTGAAGGAAAAGAACACAAATTAGAGTAGTTTGAAGATACAGAGTATGAAACAAAATATTACATGATCATATCAGTCATAATAACCCAGGAAGATAATGTCACTGCCTTTTATTTAAATGTTCCCTTAATATGCAGAAAAATTACAAATGAAAAATAAAACATATGAAGTCAATGGGATAAATTCCCCAAATTTTGCTTTTTGTTCACTGAAACTGATCTGTTTTCATCAAGAAATGATGTTATTGTTCAATTAAATGATTCATTGATCTAAATTTCACCATTTCCTACATTTCCTGTTTTCAACAGATTGCTATACTAACTGGCATAATCATGTTTGGAGTTTCCTTGGTATTTAGAAAAAGCACAGCAGTTCAAAATTTTTATCACATATAGATTATATTTTAAAGAATATACAGGAGAATTATGAAAACATACACAGTTTTTTTTACTACTGTTGTTAAATTTTTATCATTTATTTTGATACTTGGTAGTTGAAACTAAAACATTTTATCATGAAATCACTGCTGAACACAGCAGAAGATATAAGAAGGTCTAGTTGAAAAAGTAACATGTTGAAAATTACCAGTTAGACTTAGAGAACATGGATCAATTTTTCTAATATGCTGACGTGGCCTTTATTATATCTGACTGAATTTCAGGTATATGCATATGAAACTGCCCCAATATCTCCTAATACTTCCTGTACAACAAAATTAGTTCTGTTTTTCCACCATCAGCTCTAACCAGTAATATTGACAAAGACTTTCAGTTAAAACAGCTATTTAAAACCTATAAAAAATTATAAGAAAATTATTGATGCTAGTGCTTTAACATTTAATGAAGATTGGAATCTGATTTAAGAAAGGTTAATTTATGAAAAATATATCATTCCAATACTTGTCTATGAAACATCTAAATTTCTTGAATGGGCAAAAGGACTTGAACAAATATTTTTCCAATGAAGACATAAAAATATCTAACAGGTATATGAAAGGAAATTCAACATCACTAATTATCAGGGAAAAATAAATTAAAATAACCATAAGAAATAACCTCACACTCAAAATGATGGTTATTATTTAAAAAATTGGGGAAAATGTGAAATAGTGCAGTTATTATAAAAAATGATATGGAGTTTCTTAGAAATGGAACCACCATATGACCCATTGATCCATCCTTTGGGTATGTACCCAAAAGAGAGAAAAATACCACTTCATAAATGTATTTGTACTGCCATGTTCAGTACAGCATTATTCACAGTAGTTGAAATATGAAAACAACCAAATGCCCATCAATGGATAAATGTATAAAGAAAATGTAACACACACACACACACACACACACACACACACACAAAGAAATATTATTCAGCATTAAAAAAGGAGGACATCCTGCCATTTTCCACAACATGGATTGCCTGAGAGGATATGATATTAAATGAGATATTTCAGAAATCAAAAAAAAATTACATGGTCTCATTCTGACTTATTGTATGTAACAATTAAAAAATTCTCAAATACACAGAGATAAACAATGAAAAAATGGTTACCACAAGAGGCATGAAGGAGAGGCAATGGGTACATGTAGGTCAAGGGGTAAGCAATGGTACATACATAAGATGAACACTAAAGATTATGGTTAATAATAGTACATTTTATTCAGAATTTTTGCTAAAAAGAATAGATTATACATTTAAGATTCAAATCATAGAAACATATATAGATAGCAGTGTTAGAATTATTAACACACATTCCCCTGGAAACAACTTATATTCAGCTATAAGAAAGCTATTTTTGCCTTAAGTTTTACACATCTACTCATTGTTAATGTTAATTTAGGAATTTTTTCTCACTTTTTCAGAAAGAATGTTTTATATATTTTTTAATACAGTAAAAAATACATGGTGCTAGAACAATGGCTCAGTGGTAGAATGCTCACCTAGCATGAGCAAGGCCCTGGGTTTGATCCTTAGTGCCACATAAAAATAAATAAATAAAATAAAGTTATTGTGTCCAACTAATTTATATATATATATATATATGAGTTCCACTGCACTTCTAAATGCTTTTTCAAAATTTGCCTACATTATGGTTTATTTTCAGTGTCAGTGGGTTTTGACATGCATAATCTTATACATCCACACTTAAAGTCAGAATAGTTTTCTCTCTGATCCCATAAATACTCCTCCCTTGCTTAAAAATCTTCTTAATTAATTCTGTTTCTCACAATAAAAGAAAACCCTTTGTCCTGACATATATGGGCTTCTTTTGACTTATTTTTTTCTTTTCATATGTATCTTCAGACACTGTCAAACATTGTATCTTCTATACAAATCAAAGTATTAGTATTTCCTAGAATGTATCATCTCCTTAACTAATCTACACTAAATACTTCTGCCTCTGCCTATAATGACCTCCCAGTGATGAAATCCTAGAAAATTGTTAGCATGGTCTTTAAATTCACATCAAATGTTACTACTGTCACAAAGACTCTCTTGTCATATAGAACAAGCTAGGTCTTATCAATTTTATTTCTGTCATTTTATTTATCAGTCTATATTGTTTTAGTTTTGTTATTCTGTCCCTAGAATTTAATCAACTTGAAGAATTATTGGATGCTATGAATATGTAAGCTGCCATTGCCTATCACAAAAACTGACATATCATTATTTATACATTCAATAACTATGAGTTGAACAGACAAAATAGTGAATATACAAATGAATGAATGAATGAGAAAATAAGGTATATTTATTATTTATTTCAGTGCTGTATGGAGGTGGAGGCTAATATAATGCTAAAAATGGTAAATCACATCTTCCAAAGGAAGTTGAAAAGAACTTAGATATAACCACCAGTAGCACCAGGTCTAGGTATAGAAGGCTTGAAATAAACTGTCTTATCTTATAGTTTCCTCAGTTTCTTTCCTATATTGACATTACATTTTTTTAAAATAAATCAAAACCTCACAATATGTCTGCCCAATCTGATTTTTTAAAATTGTTTTTATTAGATGCTCAAAACATTACAATGATCTTGACATATCATACATTTGATTCAAATGGGGTATGAATTCCTATTTTTCCACGTGTACAGATTGCAGGATCACATTGGTTATACAGCCAAGTTTATACATACAGCCATACTAGTGTCTGTTGTATTCTGCAACCCTTCCTATCTCCCGTTCCCCACCCCTTCCTTCCCATCAACTCTCTCTATCCCATCTACTGTAACACATTTCTCACTCTCTTTTTTTTTCTTCCTCACACCATCTTATATGTAATTCTGCATAACAATGAGGGTCTCCTTCCATCTTCCTTGCAATTCCCCTTCTCTCTCCCATTCCCTCCCACCTCTCATCCCTGTTCAATGGTAATCTTCTTCTCATGCTCTTCCTCCCTGCTCTGTTTTGAGTTGCCCCCCTTATATCAAAGAAGATATTTGGCATTTGTTCTTTAGGGATTGGCTAACTTCACTTAGCATAATCTGCTCTAATGCCATCCATTTCCCTGCAAATGCCATGATTTTGTCATTTTTTAGTGCTGAGTAGTACTACCATTGTGTATAAATGCCACATTTTTTTTATCTGTTCATCTATTGAAGGGCATCTAGGTTGGTTCCACAGTCTAGCTATTGTGAATTGTGCTGCTATGAACATTGATGTAGCTGTGTCCATTTAGTATGCTCTTCTTAGGTCTTTTGGGTATAGTCAGAGAAAGGAAATAGCTTGGTCAAATGGTGGTTCTTGCCAGCACTTGTTATTGTTTGACTTGATAATGACTGCCAATCTTATTGGAGTGAGATGGTATCTTAGAGTGGTTTTAATTTGCATTTCTCCTATTGCTAGAGATGGTGAGCATTTTTTCGTGTATTTGTTGATTGATTGTACATCCGCCCTTGAGAAGTGTCTGGTCAGATCCTTGGCCCATTTGTTGATTGGGTTATTTGTTTTCCTATTGTTTAATTTTTTGAGTTCTTTGTATACTCTGGAGATTAGAGCTCTATCTGAAGTGTGAGGGGTAAAAATTTGTTCCCAGGATGTAAGCTCCCTATTTATCTCTCTTATTGTTTCTCTTGCTGTGAAAAAACTTTTTAGTTTGAATACGTCACATTTGTTGATTCTTGATTTTAACTCTTGTGCTATGGGTGTCCTATTAAAGAATTTGGAGCCCGACCCCAAGAGATGGAGATTAGGGCCAACTTTTTCTTCTTTTAGACACAGAATTTCTGGTTTTATTCCTAGCTCCTCGATCCATTTTGAGTTAACTTTTATGCAAGGTGAGAGAAAGGGATGTAATTTCATTTTGTTGCATATGGATTTCCAGTTCTCCCAGCACTATTTGTTGAAGATGCTATCCTTTCTCTATTGCATGCTTTTAGCACCTTTGTCTAATATAAGATAGTTGTAATTTTGTGGATTGGTCTCTGTGTTCTCTATTCTGTACCATTGGTCTACCCACCTGTTTTGGTACCAGTACCATACTGTTTTTGTTACTATTGCTCTGTAGTATAGTTTAAAACCTGGTATCGCTATACCTCCTGTTTCACACTTCCTGCTTACAATTGCTTTTGCTATTCTGGGTCTTTTATTTTTTCAGATGAATTTCATGATTGCTTTTTCTATTTCTGCAAGGAATGCTATTGGGATTTTGATTGGCATTGCATTGAACCTATAGAGTACTTTTGGTAATATGGCCATTTTAATGATATTAGTTTTGTCTATCCATGAACTAGGTATATCTTTCCATCTTCTAAGGTCTTCTTCTATTTCTCTCTTTAGGGTTCTGTAGTTTTCATTGTATAGGTCTTTCACCTTTTTTGTTAGGTTGATTCCCCATTTTTTTGAGGATATTGTGAATAGGGTGGTTGTCCTCATTTCCGTTTCAGAGGATTTGTCACTGATATACAGGAATGCCTTTGATTTATGCGTGTTGATTTTATATCCTGCCACTTTGCTGAATTCATTTACTAGCTCTAGAAGTTTCTTGGTAGAACCTTTTGGGTCTGCTAGGTATGGGATCATGTCATCCTCAAATAGTGCTAATTTAAGTTCTTCTTTTCCTATCTTTATGCCTTTAATTTCTGACTTTTTTGACAGTACATGCACAACTCTAATAAGACTGATTCATTGGCCAAATGGAGAATTGAGATAATACCACTGTGCTTCACAGGAGTGCTGTTAGCCCTGTCCTTAAAACTCTCAAAACACTAACTTGCTAGAAATATCAGGCACAAATACTATGGCATTAAGTACAAATTATCACTACTGGAAAGTATAATAATCCTTCTATAATATTCTTGGAAATATAAGACATTGAGAGCTCAGGGAGTCCACCATTTATATATTTAAGTCAGATATTGCAATCCTCCTAATCCCAGGAGACACTAAGAACAAGTGTTAGCAGGAAAAAGTATTCCTCATGTAAACACTTCAAAATGAGTAAATAAAAGCAATTTAAATTCTTACAATATATTGCAAGATCCCTTTTCTATGTCTCTTAGAAACACCACTCTATAAGCATCCAATGTCAAGCTCTAGTGCTCAACAAGTGAATTTTTGTTTCTAATAAAAAAAATATCAAATGTAGCTGAGGAATGGGTTCAGTTTTTTTTCTAGGTCTTCCAAATAAAGAAAGAAATCATGCCACATTAAATCAGATATTTTTCTCAACCAAAGCTAGTACCTGAATATTCAACATCATGGGTGTTGTCACTCTTCTTCCCTGTACTAAGTTCAGCAATTAGTCAAAAAACAAAATGGCATGGAAAATGTAGCTACCTCAAATAAAATGAATAATTTAAGCTAATAATAAAAAGAATGATTAATTCTATAGTATACTCTTTTAAATAACAAATGACTTCATTTAGGGACAAATAAAAACTCAACTCCATATCATATCTCACCAGGAGCCTTCTTAAATCAATCTAAATATTTGCAGTGTATTTTTTGAATGAAAATATATTTTATTGCTATGTTCCCACTAAAATCAAATTGATTAAAAGTAGAAATCTCAGTGTTTTTCTTACAACTACACACCAACTTTATCAACTGAGCAATCTAACTCTGGGCAAGTTTCTATCAAAAAGTGAGCTTTTGGGTGCTTATCTGAACAAAGTCCAGTATATAGTTTTTGAAGTTAATTTTTACATTAATTAATTAATTAATAGTAAAGTTCAAGAGTTCTCAAAGTATAAGAAAATTAGCAAATACTTATTGTCTGGTTCTAGGTAACAGAGATAAATGAAAAATCTACATACCTAGTCAGTCAGAGGGGTGAAAATATAGCAGTCCCTGATTTATACATTGGTCACTTTGAAAAGAAAGGCAAGTACTGTGTGCTTTTCTAATAGGTAGAATTTTATAAAAGACAGCTGACCTGAATGTAGAATGGTGATTAGTAGAGATTGGGAAGTGGTGGGAAGATGGTGGATCAAGGGAGGTTGAATTTGATCAGTGCTCATGGTATGTAGATATTATCACACTGAATCATGTAATTTTTAAATATGTGTTGATAAAATATAATAATAATAATGATGATGATGATGATGATGATGATGATGAAGTCATTCTTGAGGAGTCATGTCTTTGATCCTCAAAGATCATTCAATGGATTGGAATCGAGAACAAAGAATTATTGATTAAGTACTCCTGTGCTGACTTTCACATTAATTGCATATTCCCAAGACCAAACTTTGTAGAGCTAGAAAATAATTTATTTATTTTATCTCCATATACTTTGTACCTCTTCCATTCTGATCACAAAATTATCTTTTAGCAAAGTTGTCTGAGTCTGATTTTAATCAAGTCCAACAGGTCTTATAAGGAAGTGTACGAAGGCAATTCTTGTGGGTTAGGTGTCAAAATACTCTTTCTTGAACTATGAGAGAATTTTGAAATATATGATATGACAAAATATTAACAGAGACTCAGATTTTCAGAAATCACAGGAAAAAAATAGTGTCAAGTTAAGGTTTTAAAGGAGGAACTATGAGAATTTCATTTGAGGAAAGTAAATATCTTTATTGTTTTTGAATTGCCAATCTCCCTGATTCTCTGGTAACTGAGAATGAAGTATTTGTTTTATTGTGTTTAGTTGATTAATGCAAAACATTTAGACTATATTTATTTCAGAATAAAGAACTATGAAATGACTTAGTTAAAATAACTTTGTTAAAGAATTGAAACAGCTAACTCAATGACTAATTTCCCGTTAGAAGTTGAACTAATTTTTATTCCTAATTTATACATATGTGAGAGATATGACTTTCACAATTGCTCTAACACCAATACTGCTAAACGTTGTACAATAACATTTCTCTTTTCTTTGGAATAAATGAAGCCTCAAAAGCAGTGAACCGTTTCCTGCTATGTGTTGTTCTTACAATTTCATTTGCTCCAGATCCACTGCCAGTTCGAAAGCTCCTGTGCATAAAGCACTGCCAAGCTGGGAAGTATAATAAACCTTCTATAATATTCTTGGAAATATAAGACACTGAGAGCTCAGGGGTCCACCATTTATATATTTAAGTCAGGTATTGCAATCCTCCTAATCCCAGGAGACACTAAGAACCACGGGCTGAAGAGAGCTTTTTCCTGCTAACAATGAAATTTCACCCAAGTCTAACAACACCAAATGAATCTCCAGTGTAGAAGGTGGGGTTTGTGTTCATGGGAGAATGAGAATACCTAAGTGGGTGTTATAAATGTTTTGAAGACGAAAAAAAAAAAACAGGCTGTGTTCAGAAACCACAAACTCGAGAGTTTTGCATCTGTCTACATGAGCCAATACTTTTTTCAGAGACAAATCTATATTTTCTGTGCTTATTGTGTTCACTAAAAATACTTGATCTTTTTTGATGAAAACCTCTGGTTCATATACAGGAAATAAAAGGACATGGGAATGTTTCTTCTTTGCTATGAAAAGAAACTGGAATTTATTACAAATTTCTTACTAATTTGTACCCATTTTATTATGACTGTAAAATAATTCTATTCACTAGCCAAGTATGATTCAGGTCTCTCTGACTTTAGCTCAGATGAAGAAAAACTGATTAAGCAAGTTTGGATTGCTTCCTATTAGAAGAAAATGTTAATGCCTGTGGCTAAGGTCAAAGTTAAAGCTACCAGGAGTGAAGGCTTAGATGTCCTCAGGACCTCTGAATCATAGTTTGGCTTTTTTCCCACCACTGTTGAAGCAGTAGTCAAAAAGATACAAGCCAACAGTGGACTATTCTGGAAAAACCAGAAGTAAGAATTTTTTTAAATCATAGACGCCATGAGGTCTGAGAAAATTCTGTCTCCTACTTTTTTGGGGAATGTCAAGTTTGGTTCTTTGAAATCAAGATGCTTGTCTTTCTGCTGAGTCAACTCTGATTTTTTTTTTTCCTATCGCCATCTATATCCACAGGTTCATATTAAAGCTGATAACAAGAAATCTGACAGCAAAATGGAATTATAGAGTCTGTTGGAAAGTCACTACCTTGCCCTATCCCCATCATCCTTTCTTTCCCCTTTTCTTCCCTTCAAATGGCTTGGCTTCTGCAACATGAGACAAATAGTTGCGCTGTGTCTGCTCTCTGCATGAGGTGAGGTGAGTAGGGGAGCAGTGACTGCCAGGCACCAGATTGATGGTGTGTGGAAACACAGAGCCAGAGATGCTGGCAGCCAAGTGCTCCTCTGTGGGGATCCCACATAATACACTTTCCAGATTTCTGGGCCTCAGTCCAGCCATACACTTTTGTGCATGCAACTCTGACTTCACAAGAAAGGGGCTGAGGGGGAGAGGAGAAGGCGAAGGCCCATGCAAAGACTTGCTTACTTATTTACTGCTTTAGTAAATGTGTGGAACATATGTTACTTTAAGAAGCAGCCACGGGAAGGAAGGTGATATGACTCCCTCTTTCCGCAAAACTTCCCTCATCTTCTTCAGGGGTGGATGATTAAAATTGGATGAGAGCCAGTCTAAAAGGGTGATATGTCTTCCAGGGCTGACAACCACTGAGGTAGGTTTGTGTGAAGCAGAGAATCACCACTGGTAGTGTCTCTTCCACTCTGAAGCATACTGCCATGAACAATTAGAATTTCAATGCTAAACTATCACCTCTGTAAATAACTGCTGTTTCCTAGAAACACAGTCCTCCTGCATTGTGCGTCACTTAGGAGTGTCTAGAGGGTCTTATAGCTGAGAATTGCTTGTCTCCAGGTCACTGGAGGACTATATTGTGCTAATTAGGAACTAAAGGTCTGACTTCTTCTAACATTTCCTAGTCAGGAATCCCTCTCTCTCTTCCAAAGTTCAGCAAATAAAAGTTAAAGTTTAATCAGGCTAAATATAAAAACCAGAAAATGAGAAGTGGTTGAGTGGATAGAGTATAATGAGAGCCCTTTGTATTTGTGTTTTGGAATGAATTTAGGATATAAGTGTAATAAGAAAAACAAAAACATTATAAGAATAAAACCATATGTGCTGAGCCAGGCGGCACACGCCCATAATCCCAGCCACTTGGGAGGCTGAGGCAGGAGAATCCCGAGATCAAAGCTAACCTCAGCAAAAGCCAGGCGATAAACAACTCAATGAGACCTTGTCTCTAATAAACACACACACACACACACACACACACACACACACACATACACACACTCACACACATATACACACACAAATAGGGCTGGGAATGTGGCTCAGTGGTTGACTACCCCTGAGTTCAATTCCTGGTACCGCCCCTTTCAAAAAAAAAAAAAAAAGGAAACAAAGTATCCTCGTAAAACTGTGGAGTTAAAGTCTTCTCACTCAAGATTTTTGACTTGGCACATCCTTTATTTTCTAGATTCTTCTGAGACACTAATAAAGTGACAGTAAATGAATTGAATTATAATCCCATAATATAAAAAAGAACAAGAAAGAAGTGATCTGTGGAAAAGGTGGAAATTAAATGAAAAGATAGAGATACTGAAACTAGACATAGATGCAAAATCTACAACACAAGAAGTATGGAATAAATAGATGAGCCTACTTGTACAATGAGACTCAGAGGAAACATGGGAGACAGGGAATAAAAACAGGGTAAAAATTAAATATAATATAAATATAAAAGAATATAAAAGAAATCACAGATAACCATACACCATTTCATGTTTTGTCCCAAATCCTCTTATAGACTAGGATTTTACAACAAGGCAACATGTTGGAGAGTTGTTTTCTTAAAACTAGAGTCTGTACAGTCAAATTATTTTGGGAAATTTGGACACATTGAATGAATATTGTCATTTTAGAATAAAGCACTAATGATTATGGGATTTTTTTAGAACTTCTAAGATAAATACCAACTCCTTTCTTACACATTTCTTGCCAGACTCTAAGCATGTTGTTTATCACCAAATGTTTCAACATGAAGTACAAAATAACATATAAAGAGACACTCATTATTTGAATAAAGACTCAACCAAGAAAGATAAGACATAAGTAAAAATGATCTCAAAATAAGCAAATTATCATGGAAATCAAAAGGACTTAAGAAAATAAATAAAAAAACACTCTCAGTCAGAAAGTTTGGGCAAATATTAGGTAGGGAAAGAAAAATCAACAAGATTTAAAGAAAATTTAAAAATTGCAATTTAAAAAAGGTGTCCTAGAATCTTAGAAATAAAAGAAATAGAACCCCTGGGGAAATAAAATTGAGGTTATCTACAAAAATTTAGCCTTAAAGTGCTAATCTAAGAAACTCAGTATCTGAACAGGTAATTTTCAAGAAAAAGAGAACAAGATTAGAAATACTGAAAAGAAAGTATCAAAGAAATAATGGGAAAATTTCTCAAAATTTAAATAGGATAAAAGTTTTAATATTTAAAGATAATAAGAATTTTAAAACCATAACTAGAAAAATATCAATTATAAAAGAACTGAATTTATCAAAATGTGATTCTAAAGGTTTTATAGAAAGCAAAATGAAAAGTTTCCTATAAAAAACAAAATCAGTTTTGTATCTAAATATTTCCAAAAGCAATATATCCTATAAAGAGAGAAGATTTAAAAAAGAAAAAAAGAATATATTTAAAAAGTTAAAATAATCTTTGTATGAATTAAGCTTTTACTAGATAAAAGATTCATAAATTTTATTTATCATAAATTTTATTTCCTATCCTCCATGAAGAAAGTTCTATACTTCACCCCAAGAAGTGTGGAAACCAAAAGAAAAAAGACATTGCATACAAGAAATTCTGGAAATGCTGAAATTGTCAAAGAGTCAAATTTTTAAAAGTCTTAGCTATGCTGGAGGCCTTCAGGTAAATCTTCTCAAATTTGAACTGGAAGCCAATTGCTTCCAAGAAGAATGTTTACAGCATAAAAACAGGTTATAGACAAAGAACTGTTATTTTCCATAAAAAAGAAGATATTATAAATAAATCTGTTATTGATTTCATACATCAATGGTAAAAACAGAAAGTAATCCCAAATTCCAGGAAAAACAAAAACATGTCCAAGAAATATATGCTCTAATTGTGAAACAAAGTAGAACCTGGTTTATTGTAAACAATTGGTATCTAGGAAAGAAAAGGATATATGATTTTCTTTGAGGTTTCTTTGGCATATGTCATGAGGGTTGTAAAAGCAATACTGTAGAGAAGGAAAGATAATCATAGCATACTACTTGGTTCATTGAAAAATATTCACCTGTACATAATTTTGTAAACACTGTCATCTGTTAATTATTTAAAATAAAGCACAAAGAACTTAGTTTTGCATATAAACCAGAAATAGAGTGTGATGCAATTTTGGAAGTAGAAGTTGAGTCGAGGGATGAGGTACACTCAGAAAGTTAATGTTCTTACATAAAAAAGCAGCAAGTCAAAAAGACATTGTGGAATATTGATTAATGAAGCTTTCAAGATACAATTAATACTTATGGTGGAATCTGCTGGAGGAATTAAATCAGTAATATAACAAACAAAATATAGGCAAACAGAAAAAATTGGTTAAGTAAACAAATTTGTATTCTGTTAGAAAAGGACTTTGATAATCATAAAAAGATGATTGCAGAATTATTTAAAAATAATTGCCTTTAAAAATCTGTTTTATAATCAGGCAATAGGGAAGACATCATTGCTTGTCTCAGTCCTTTTTCACTCTTTCAGTTTTATAATACATGATATAGGTTCTTGTTTCAAAACACATAAACACAAAGAGAGAAAGGGTGTTTACACACATGATTAAAATTTAAATTTTAACATGACCAAATTCAGTGGTTTTATTCATCATCTCCCACTCTTCTAACACATACCAGCACACACATAAAAACTTCAAAGACATAAAATAAATATTTAGCCATATTAACACATGTAAAATTTCTCAGCTACTTAATTTACTTTTTTGTTCTTGCCAGTTTCACAGTTGTCAATCACCAGTAGAAACCTTCCTAATATTCCAACATTTGCCTTCATATGATTGATTTCTTTCAATTTTAATGGCTCCCAAGGGAAGCAATAGATTTTTTTTCAATCAACACTCATTTCAATATATTGGCCATCTTATTAAGCACACACAATTCCTCCCTGAAAAAATCCAGTCCCTTTCCATCACACTTTCTATTATTCTTAACATCTTTGTCTCTTGAATAATATAATAATGTATACTTTTTCCTATTACTTCATAAGAGACATCAGTAAAACCAAAGTTACCTATTGGAATGGCATACAAAGGTCTTGTTGACAGGGTCTAGCATCATAAATTCTTAAGAAGGTAAATATTGAACTACATAATCACCTTTATGTTCTTAATTGAAAATTTGAACAATTATTTTCTATTTTTTTTTATTTTAACCACATTCTAGATTATCTTGGCTTGTTTTGAAGGTTTTCTTTTTATGACTTTTATCTGAGTCAGATTTATATTTGGAATGGTATTTATTAATTTTAAAGTACTGTCATTTTTCCAAAGTGCTTTTGATATGCCCTCTTGTTATGGAAAACTGTCTAGGGAAAGACAAAAAAAAAAGTAAAGAAAGCACAAATTTGTCTGGATTTTGTTGTTGTTGTTGTTGTTATTGCTTATTATGGCTAATTATCCCAAAGTTTTACTTCCATTCACTAGTAAAGCATGATTTTATTCGCTAGCCTGTGAGTTTTACTTGCTCTGCTACTTTTAAAATAAGTACTATATAGACCATGCTAAGAGCTTTCATTGCTTTCCGTGTCAACTAAGAGAAGGCATTTATTGTACTAATTGTAGAATACACAAGATCAATCTTCAAACAGACTGAAATGTATCAAAACTTTGTTTTAGTAGATGGCATATTAATGGAAAATGAATTTGCATCCAGAGTAGACTGTGAACCTGTCCATTGTTCTCCTGACTCAAGTCTTGAGAGTTGATTATTTTTCCTTCTCACAGTTTTTTTCTTTTTTAACTGCTAGACTTTTTTATATTTTATTAAAAACATCATACTTAGGTGATTGGGGGTGGGGATCTTCTCCCAATGTGTATTTTTGGAAAATAGGATCTTATACAAAATACACAAGAAGAAAGAAGATAGTTTGATGTCAGTATGTGGGGTGCATGAGCATAAGGCTCAGACTTTCAGTTTTCTCTGTATATCTTGTATAAATGATATTCAATTAATACTATCTATTTTGAGAATTATTGCAACAGACTTCTAAATAGCTTTCCTAGTGACAGTTTTATTCCAAACTTGGCTTATTTAGCTCACACACTATTGCTAAGTCAATTTTTATAAAGAATTAACTTTATAATCTTTATAAAAACGATTATACTACATTGCTAAGTAAAAATCTGTTAGCATCTAGCGCCAATGGAACCAATTCCAATTTCCCTAGAAAATAAGTCCTTGCACCATCCCCTTCCAACTGCCTCTTATCTTATTGCCCTCTTCCACTTCACAGTCACATTTTTCAAAAAGTCTTGTCTATGTTTTTGCCATTATTATGCAAAACACTCACTATTTAGCACACTGAAATCCTCCATCCTCCATTTAACCTCATTCTCTACTGAGAATGTGACTGATGGTCTCCTTGTCAATTAATTGAATGAGTGCTTTTCCTTCCTACAGTACTTTCTGCTGCTTCTGAATTTATTGAGTAAACTTAATCTTATTTTTCTCCTGCCATTTTTAGATGCCTTTCCCCATTTTCACGTTACTCTGCACCAAGCAACTTAAAAGTCAGTAGGTCCTTAAAGTTTAATATTAAACCCTCTGTTTTTTTTTTATTCTCTCCTCTTCCTAGGTGAATGTACTCACATCTCCAATAAAAAGAATGTGTGTGTATAATAAACACACACACACATACACACACACACATATATATACTTCACAAACAGATATATATATATATATATATATATATATATATATATATATATATACCTCACAAATCAATATTGACATACTAAGTCATTGCATGGAGACTTGGATCCTATGAATCAAGCATCCACTTGACATATATACTTGGATAGCTCAAAAACAAACAAACAAAAAAAAAAACTCAGTCTCAATTTACTCATAACCAAACTAAGGAACTTTTTCTCAAAACCTTATCTATCTGTAAACTTTACACTTACTATCACATTTTAGGAAGCAAGATGCTTTTCATTCTTACTCAATAAATTAAGAATTTAAAAAATCATGCATAACTATCTATCCATGGCTTTCCAATCTGCAGGTCCCAAGCCATTAGTGACTTTAAAATTAGAGCTGTACTATCAAAGATGAACAAACCCAACACTACATGGCAATGATGCATATGATTGCAAAAGGGACAGTAGTCCAAAGTAAACTAAGCTCAATTTATTTTGAACACAGGTAACAAAGTACTTTAAAGGAGATAATAAAGAAATAGGAAGCAAGATGAGTGGGGCTCAGAAGAATCAGGGAAAATTACAGAGAATAGGAAAGGAGGCAGTCCATGTGAAACCCATCTGGATTGTTAACTAGTGCTTATCAAAGTTAGCTAGTGTTCTTACCCTACTACAGAAACTAGTAGACAAAGACTTTATCTTCAGGTGTTAGATGAACAAACAATAAGTTATTTTGGTAACCTGAAGTTTTCCCAGGCAGGTAGTTTACCAAAGGTTTATCTAACCCACATTAATTTGAAAGAGTCAAGTTGATTCCCTTATTTCTGTAAGTTTAGAAAGATTCAATTTACATAAGTACTTATTTCTTCTAAGTCAATTAAGCTAAAACTTCCCCAAGGAATTTTATAAATAACTTTGGTAATTCTACTAGGCATTATCATATAGGAAGTAATGCACCATAGGGAAATATCATATAATACACATAAAACCCTGTATTTTAACAACCGGACAGATGCAAAGAGAGCTCGTGCTTTCTATTTAATTTTTTTTTAGCTTAGTTAAGGTTACCTACTTAATATTATGAATAACAATTTTTTACTAATATTTTTGAAGAAGACTTTTAAGTCATTTTGTCCTGATATATAGGGAAACTGTGGACCACATTTTAGGTAAGGCAGTGAGAGGACACTAGCAACTGTCCAGATGTCTCTAAAACCTCAGCTGAATGAACAAAATATCTAACTTGTTTCCAAATAGCCCTTTTGCATTAAAGCCTGAAACCGTTCATTTTGGGTTTTGCTGAGTCCCTTGATGATCCCTAATGAAAAGGGGACCTAAAGTTCTAGTACCTATAGGAAGCTAAGGGGCTGAAGTGGGGAGGAGGATGATTATATGACAGAGATTAACTGAGGGGTGGAGAGGTAGGAGCTTGGAGGGGTGCATATCAAAGGATGCCAGGGAGCTGAAGGGGAGATCTTACTCTCTTTGGATAGTAAGAGGAAGGAGGGAAAACAAAAGCAATGGCAAGGATAAGGGACAAGTCTAGAGAAGCCACTTGTGGGGAGGTTTTAAGCTTTTTTAATACACCATCGAAATTCCAATTTATACTAAGTAATGACATTCCACCAAGGAAAAAGCAGACAGAGAAGTAGTGCCTTATCCATACATAGACAGTAAAGTGTGAGGAGGGGTTTCTGTTCAAGTTCCCATGGAAGGAGCAGCATCAAACAAAGAGAACAAAAAAGAACTCATAAAGAGCCAGGAGGATTTTTTTTCCATCCCAAGATTCAGGAAATAAACCTTACTCAAAACAAGAAGCCAGAAAGCAAAACTTCCAACCCAGGAGGTACCTTTCCAATGAAGTTTTGGACTTCAACCCAGTTCCAGGCAGCATACTCAGAATCATAAGAACTGAAATCTGTCCACACCATGCTTCAGTGGGCATTCATCTACAACACTAAATCAGGAGCCAGACTCACCACTAGACACTCCAAAGCACAAGCCAACTGGAAATGAGACAAAGGTCTCTTTCCATACTGAACAGTCTGGTGGTTGCAGCTGAGGTTGATGGGAGATCATCACTTTTTTTTTCCTTTTAATGAAAATAAATATAGTAGAGTAAAATGGAAAAAGATCAGAGTGCATTACATATCACACATTTTAAGACATAAAATATTTATTTTCATTAGAGATTATATGTTTACATTTGTTTGCTTATCTTCCCATGCATGCATATACAGGGTTGAAATGCAAATATTATTTCTGAAATCTAAACCACGATCAAAAAGTTTTCTTTCTCTTTTCCATACAAAAATTCACCACCAACCTAGTCCAAGTTTCTATAAAAATCTCTTAATCTCACCTATAACTAATTGGTTCACACCACAATCTCAGCACAGTGCCAAGGACATAAAACTCACTCAATTAACATGAACAAATTTTTCTAATTTTAGCTTTTCAGTCTTATATCCTACTGGTCTCTTCCATAAGCAATAAGTCAATCACATCCAACTTTTCTCCATTCTGTAAATATTCTTACAATATGCCTGATCTATGGTATTATCTCTGTTTTAAATGCTAGGTTCCCCTTCTCATATGACTACAATCGTTGAGATTTGTCTTGCTTGACATTATGTCTTTTGAGTTACACAATACCTGGCAGATAATAAATGTTTCATACATAGCTTTTGAAAGTGTGAATGAATAAATAGAAATATGAACACAATACTGTTGGAAAATTGATACATTTGAAGAGAGTCATAACTATGTAACTGGCTACACAATGAAACAACTAGTGGTTTGAAAATTAGTCTCTTGTTTAGAACAGTTTGCTTCAAAAATAGTTTGTATGTTTTCTATATCTGCACTTGAAATTAAAAACTCATGCTTATTTTGAAAAACAAACTGATTTGCTAAATAACTTAGTGGAAAATCTTATGCATACGCAGAGTACTTGCTCATATGATCTTAAAAGAGTTTTATGCCAAATTCTTAATGTTTTTTAACTTTCCAAATACAATGAAATGTGTGTCTTATTTAAAAGCTTTTGATTCACCATTAAATATTCTATTATTTCCATTTTACCTATATTCTCCATCACTTTTTTCCTCTTTGTCAAAACCACTACATTGACCTTCATTTTTTAATAATCTTTAATGCTGAAGTTAGCTAACATAATTTGAACATTGGAAGCACATGGTATTCTAGACATTATGATTTTTCTACATTAAAGAGAGAAAAACCTATTCCAAACAATTTCTTCTTTTAGTGTAGTTTAAAGCAACTTTCCTGGATCCCAGTATTCAAAGATACTTATTGCCAAGTTTGATGTCACTTAAACTGTGTGGATTTAAGACTTTGAAATAAATTCAAATTTTCCCCTAGCAAAATATGCTTCTTTTGCTCTTTTAAAAATTTTCTTTATATTAAAATTCAACTACAACTATAAGAGAGCTGAGAAATATTCCTGAACATTAATCAACCTTACACAGCCATGGTTTTTAAGTTAGCTGTAAAGAAATCAGACTATTATAACTGGATTTTTCCTGGGAATCTATCCATATTTAAGAATCACTAGTACATATAATTTTTACTGACAGTACTCAAGTCATCTTAAGAGGTCTACAAAAAAAAATAAAACAGAGAAATCTTATTGTATAATAATACTCAACTTTCAGTGTGTCTGTTATGAGAACTGCAGTGATTCTAGTTAAAGTGAACTTCAGTCTCTTTTGAAAAATATACAAACTAACCAGTTCTCTGGTGAAATTTAAGGTGCCTCAATTTAGCAATTTAGTGAGGTTTAAATATTTCCTAACTTTTTGCTAGATCGTGTTGCTGTATTTGTACCTACATTTTGCCATTTCCCAATTTGACTTCCCGAGGGCTTTCAGTTTTGTTTTGCTTTTTGTCCTTCAGTAAATTTTGATCACCACATTCCTATTTAAACTTATCCAATGGCTCCCTAAAGCCTCCATATTAATGTTGAAATTCTTTACAAGATATGCGAGACTTTCCATAAACTTTTGGCCCCAAGTTTTATCCCAAATTCTTCTCATTAATCTTTATCAAAATTCTATGTTCCCTTCAACCCAGACCCTGATCATGTCCCAGAATAGCTTGCCCTCTGACATTGCATATGGTCTTTAAGGAATGAACTCACAACCTTTTCACAGTGTACATCCTCCTTTTTCTTCAAGGTTGGTGAATCATGCTTCTCTAGACTCTTCTGTTCTGCAGAAGTCAGTAGCAGTAGTCACTATGCCTTTCTCTGCTCTCATAAAACATCATTAACAAATCAAATTATCATTTCGTTATATGCTATATATTGGATTGGTTTACATTAAAATAATGTTTTACTGTGTCTTTCTCTTTTTATTGTAAATTCCTTGAAGGTAGAAAATTTGTTTTATTTATTCTATACGTAACACTTTATATTTCTTGTCAGTAAGTAATACATTTTTTAGTGACTCAAATTATATGAGAAAATGAAAAAAGTCTGGGTTTGAGAATTACACAGGAATAGAATCTTATTTCTTATCATGTTTCATAGCTTTTTTATATATTTTATGAGTCATGTTGGCCTTAACCATTCATTAGTGGATAATATGTTTCAGATATATAGGATGATTTGTAGTAAATTAATTTTCTAATTATTTGTTTTTTATGCTGTTCAGTTTGATCATCAAAATTTAGTTCCTTAGAATGGAGAAGGAAAAGACTTTCACCTCTGTAACAAATGAAGAAACAGAAGACATATGGGATTTGTTAATATTGAAATCTGTTAAAAAATGTGATACATTTTTGCTATTTGTGATAATAACAAAATGAAATAAATTGTCTTCCTAGGGTTTACTTATAAATTAAACACATTATTACTACTTTAGTTTCCTATTTCATCTCTTTAAAAGAATTATATTACTTTAAAAGTATCTATCAATACACTTTTACATTAAAAAGGCAATAAAACTACTTTCCTTTCGATGCAATTAGATATTATTTCTGTTGCAATGGCAACTGTAAAAAACAGTTTTTCATTCACAACAGGGTGTGTGGCATAGACGTTTAATATAGCCAATGTCACTAATAAATTAAAAATACTGTATTACAAAATCAGTAGGAAAAAAGCAACTAAATAAAAGTGTATATCTTCTTTTCTTTGTTCAACATGTTTGGGTATTAGTTTTGAAGAAGATCTATAACAAGTTGTAAATGATGTGTGAAATGAATCATCTCTGTTCTGCGTATAAGCAGAGACTATAAAGTTACTTATACAAATACAGTTTTGTGTGTATGTGTGTGTTAATTGCTATAGGCTTCAGTTCACATATGGCAGAAAGATGACCAAATATAGATGATTTAGACACTTGTTTTTTAGCCCAATCTGCCAGTCAAATATCAAAGTCAACTTTCTTGTATTTGGCTACTTTGTTTTCTTCATTTACATATAACTGGGATTGAGAGATAGGGTTGAATTTTACAAAGATTTGATGCCTTCACCTTACCTCATATACACACCAACTAATCATTGTAATACTGCCGGAATATTATGTGCATCATTGTCTGTTTATTATACACTTGTAATCTCCAATATTGCTGTCATATATTGTTGTTATTTTCAAAGATGAGGAAATTGAAGCTTGAAAAAGCTAAATAATGTGGCAAGAAAAAAAATAGTTGCAAAATCAAGGTTTACTCCAAGGCATTCTGTTTCTACAGGTCATCCTCTTCATTCCTATCACATATGGTTCTAAAAGCCATTTCTGCAAGTTTTCAACTCAAGGGTTGGTAGGTGCAATGGGTAGAGACAAATCCTGTTCTGTACATTTATATGGACCATTTGCTAGCAAATCAGCTGTGGAAAACAACCACTTTCCTTAAATAAAAGAATTCTGCTTAGGCTTTCTTTGGAGCACACAGAAAATGTAAAGCAGGTCCTAGCTCACATCAGTGTTTGGGACTTGCATAGAAACTGCACATCTGTTTCTCTAATGTAACAGAGTCTCCATACAGTTTGCACCACCTACAAAGCATTTTTTTCTCATCCCTTGGCCTATATATTAAGTTAGTTTACCTGAATTATTCTCAAATTTAATGATGCTCACACATTAAAGGACAGAAAAAACTGTTTTTTTTCTTCTCTACCCCTTTTTGCAGCCTGGTGAGCATAAAGCAACTGCTCATCACACTTTCTTGATTACCTTTATTAACCTCCTAAGCAGTGCCTCTCCTTACCATTTGATTTAGATTCTTCTCTGTCATTTCAACCCAATACATACTGTTATGTTAAGCTTCAAGAAAGAAAAGAAAATCTTGAAGGCTAGTACATGCTAGAAAATATCATGTTTTATTTTATTTAAATAAAGCAAGTGTTTGGAAGTTTGTTCCTTGACTGAATAACAAATAAACTAGTAGTACAGCCTAATTGGCATGCAGGCTGACATAACCCCCAAATACCTTTATTTTTCACAATCATACCACAAGTTTCCCTTTAGGTTGAGGTGTTTATTTTAAAAAGTTAAATATTTATATATCACATTTGTTTTTTCCTCAAAAACAAAAAGGGTCCTGTCATCCTTAAGAGAAAATGAATATTCTTTTGATTCAGATTTGCTCCTTTTGTGAAATAATATGTAATAGACAATTGACACTGACTTTTACCCATTAACATGTGATTATCTGTGAAAGTTATTATCTGTCAAAGTCAGTTTTCTAATCTCTTATTTCACATTTTTGTACAGTAAGTTTACAAAGTGTCTTCTGACTTCATTTCTGTAGGAAAAAAACAATATTTCAAGATAAAGCAATTCCACCTATGTAATGGAAGATAATTAAACAAGTCATTGGAAAGTTTTCTTTTTTATTATAATTGAAACTGCAAATGAGTGAATAAAGATAGTGGGTGTTCTATCTGCTAAGTTATTGCTATAGAATGAGACATTCCACTTGACATGGAAACAAGGACATCATAAAAATGTAGTGCTTGCCTTTCCCTATCATACTCCTTTCCTTCCTCTCGGCATTTTTAACCCCATTTCTCTTTTGTGGTTAAAAATGGACAAAAGTGAAGCCACAGGCATTTTCTCACAAATATCGAGCTACTGTGTTTAGTTTGTTCCTGGTGCTCAGAGGTACCAAAAATATGAAGGCCTTCACCTTGCACTTGATAGAGAAACCTTGCTGTCCAACTTTGTGGAGAATCTTTTCCACAACTAATGAACGTGAATCTGTGGCCAAGACAGCTCCAGTAAACACGTAAACCTGTAGACATGTCACAGTAATAACCATATGTCTCCCTACTATGCTAGCTAGATAATAAAATTTAAACTAAGATGTTAATAATCAATAGGAATTCAATTTTTGATGGTTCTAAGATAATTTTTACATTTATAAAGAGACTTCTGCCCAAATTCAAAAGAGTAAATAATGATAGAGATTGTGCAGGAGGCTAGACTTAAAGCAACTTTGTCATTTTCCACTTTGCATACTTTTAGACAGGGTATTGCTAAGTTGCATAGGGCCTCCTGAGCAACTAAAATTGTTGAGGATGGATTTGAACTTGTGATCCTCCTGCCTTGGCCAGAATTACAGTTGTGCACCATGGTGTCCAGCTACAACTTTGCATATTCTTAATGAGAGAATTGATTTTAGGAGGTGATGGTGTCCATAAGTGTTTATCACTTTTATGGAATACAGTATTACAGCTATACAAATTCTTTTTAAAAGCAATACACTCTTTCTTATAGCACTCAATATTTTCAATCTCCTATAAGTAATTGAATTAAAATACTCAATTCTGTGAGAGTTAGGAAAGTGATAATACTGTGATTACAGTAGTAATTATTGATACTACCTTTATTATATCATTCAAAAAGCCTCTTCTTAAAAGACTGAAAAGATGCTGTACTTTTTAAATCAGGTGTCCTTTTTATCATAGTCATGTGATTAAATTATATGGTGCTTCATAGAGCTGCATATTAATGACACACAAATAAAGATCCCTGAAACTATAATTCTAACCAATAATATTTGTTTTAAATTATCACTTTCATATGTTTTTATTTATAGTTCTTTTAAAGTTATGTACTTAAAAATATCTCAAGCATAATCCAAAATGCAAATATTGAAAAACATCAATATAAAATGCATATAATTTTAATGTTATTTTTTATGGTTTCAAGTTTTATATAATCTTATGTAGCGGATTATAATGGTGTTATATCATAAATATCATAAAACATGGTTCCTGCATGAAGGTTCTTTTTCTCCTTTAGTTGAGAAAAAAAGGACATTGAATTCAGTATTATATAAGTACAATATAATTTTAGAGTATACAGGAGTTCCACAGTAGAAAATAATCGTCTCTTTTCCATTGGCATCTTTGACTAGGGAAGCAGTATGCATAAATGGAAGCGAATAGTGCATAGTTCTAAATGATAGAACTATAAATACCAAGATAGTATGGTAACTATGAGTTTGAACATATAAAAGGGCTCATTCCTTCTCTTATAGTTGTTATTACTAAAATAAGTTTTAGACTATATTTCATAGTGGGGAAATCTTGAAATACTTTTAAGCAGAGTTGTACACCAATCTCATTGGACTTTAGAAGGATCAATCTGATGACTTGTTGAATACACAAATGGAACCAGAAATATTCCAGCCAGGAAGGAGACTTAAAAGAGAATTTCCAGTACAGGAAAAAATAGAAAATAATCAGAATTGGGAGGAAAATGAAACTTGGAAAAAGACATGCAATGGTTAAAATGGCTATGGAATGTTCAAGAGGAAATTTTGATAGAGTTTTGGGAGATGTGGATCTAGAATGCATCAGAAAGGTCCAATCTTAAATTGTGGGATAGAAATTCTTCATATCACTGAAAATGGACATTTAAGGTGATCCCAAAATGATTATCTTAGACTGAAGAACCATGCTCAGAAACACTCTAAAGCATTTTGTTAATATCTTAAGTTCCATCTCTGACATTCTTGCCTCACCATTGTCACATTCTTCTTGTTCTCATTTTGACATGATTGAATAAAGAATGCTATATTGCTAAGCTATTTTATACACGTTGTTGCATTTAATCTCACCTTCAAAGCCCTCACTTACTCAATGTGAAAAATCTTGGATGATCCGAGTCTTTTAAGCCAAATCCATCAGTTCTTACAATGATGTTTCTCTAGTTATGTCATTTATTTGAAGCTTTTCTCATAGTACACTCCTCAGGAAGATTCTGGAATACAATCTATTATTTGATATTTGCAATTTTGTAACAGTTACATCTGAAAAATTTGACCAAATATACAAATAAAAAATCTAATTTATTTTGTTGACTTTCTTAAATAGGCTACTCCATTGTTTTTTACTTCAATGCTAAAAGGGATGATGGCAATATGATTTTTGCTCTTTTAAAACAACTATCTATTTTTTGCCTAAATACCAAAGGATTTTATTTTGCTTCTCCTTAAAGTTTAATCATTGTATGTGACATTTCTCAGTGATGACTATAATAAGTCAAATTTCTCAGACATGCAATGTATCTTTTACAGTATATTATCAAATTTTATTCGATTTGGGGTAAGTGTTCTTAAGTTATAATTTTAAGCTTTATTCATATTGTTTTAATATTCTTCTTCAGGGTCTACTCTTATATGTATTGGATCTTCTTTTCTGGTTTTACATATATAGCACATTTTTAACTTATTTATTTATTTATTTATTTTTAACTTCTTTTTTTCCATATATAATTTTAATTTTCTGTTGTAGTATTACTGTCATTTCTAGTTTAGTCATCATATATGAAATTGTTATTGTTTTAAAATTCTTAATACTCTTCTTAATTTTAGCTCTTTTTCTTCATGCAAATGAGTCTTTCTAATTATTACATGTTTTTGAATAATGTTCCATTTTTTAAAATTTCTTTGTGCTCAATTAAAAAAATATGTTGCAATTTTCAATATTTTTAAAAAACATGTACAATACTCGGTGAAATTTGACTCCACAGTAGTTTCTACTTAAAGCAAAACTTTTTCTTAGAAAGTAAGTTGTAGGGGCTGGGGTTGTAGTTCTGAGGCACTGAGTTGGATGCTCAGCATGGCATAAATAAATAAATGAAATTAAATAAATTGTGTCCATCTACAACTAAAGAAAAAAAAAAGTAAATTGTGTCTGAAAGTTTCTAATCTCCATACTGCTCTAACAACATCAGCTTTTCCAATGTTGACCACTTATATTAACTTACAAAATAAAATACCACGGAAGCCCCTTCTGCTTTTGTCTGTACTTGGGAATTTTGCTCTTTTACTTTCAAGTAAATTTATTGTAATATTCTCAAAGTCATTGGCAGTACACTAATCTTTGCCCTTCTTTTGGCTCGTACACAAATTATGATGCAGATTGAGTTTATGGCTCTTGGTAGCTATAATTTGAACTTTGAAAGAACTCCTCATGATTTGCTCTTAATGTAGATGTTATTTGTAGGTTTTTTAACTCTGTCATTGCTGTGACTTTGTCACTATCCACCATCTTCCTATAATTTAAAACTTTGGGTTTCACTTCAGCCTGTTCAAAACCTAACCAAAACTGTTTTTCAGTCTAGAAACAGTGGTTTCTAAGTATCATGCCTCTTTTATTTGTACACCATAATTAAGTCTTGACATCATTCCTATAAGGGAAAACACAACTTTTTTAAAAAGAAACATTTTATACAGTTTTTGAGTGTACTTATAATTGTGTATCCCATTTACTCATTTTAATGTTATAAAAAGCATTTTAAGAACAATGATAAAAGGAAATCAACTACATAAATTTCCTTAATAGTGATAAGGTATTCTTTCTATGTGTCTGACACTCCAGTATCAATTTAATAAAGCAGCAAGAAATTTTCCATTACAGCTAGAAAATAAAAATCTACATCACTGCCAAAGTCATTGTTCATTATGTGCCCAACATAAACTCTTGGCATTGGCTATCATGGCAGCAACATAATTTATAAATAGCCCCCAAACAGCAAACAGACTGAATTTAGGGACTAACCCCCACATTTTTGAATACCAAAATGTGCAAAAAAAAAAAAAAGGAGAACAAAGCAACAAAATAACAGGACATTTTCCCCTAAATAGCAAACTAGCTAATATCTCATATAAAGTTTAATTTGCTAAGGCCATTAATTTTAACATAATATTCCAATTTAAATAAATAAGTTTCATATTTAGAACTTATTAAGATAAAAAAATTCATGGCCAACAACAATAAACTGAAACAGTTATATCTATCTTTGAACATTTAAACTACATAATTTAATAGCATCTTTGATTTTAAAAGAAAAAAAATTTGTCTATCTTAATGTTTTCAAAGCTTCTATTTAATATATTTGGTCATATCAGAAATTTATAAATAAAGCATCACCTCAAAGGGATAAAAATTCATTAAGATTAAGAAAAAAACTTAAGACTATGAAATTCTATCAGTGCATAGGAATGTTCTTTCATTTCTTGAATAATACCAAGAAAAATATGCAATGAACATTTTGCCTTACATATATTAAATATATACTTATTTGTGCTTAAAAGTTTAATGAATCAATTTGTATACTACTGTAAGATAGCTACCAAAAGTATTCCGAAGCATATGATTTTTGTAGATTTCAATATCTTATGGAAAACTCCTAACATTGGGAACTTTTAATTAAAAAAAAATATATTGATCTATGCAAAGCTACTGGCCAGAGTGAAAGAGCATAAAAATTGTAGTAACCATCAATTGTGGTAACTGTTATGGCAGACTTTTCCCCTTTGATATCCTCTTTTTTTTTCTTATCTAATATCTCAATGTAATATCTAGTTATAGATTTATCAATAAATGAAAAAAAGAAATCGAAAATCACATACCTTTGATAATTTAAAAGTACATTTGAAAAGATACAATTAAAGCTGATGCAATTTTAAGTAAAATCTATACTTAAGAGATGTGATATATTTATTCATTGCTCTGTATAATGTGCTTTGAGTTATGAGAAAAAATTATTCATACACTCAATTGAAATCCAACTTGTTGGTAAGTGAAAAACTTCTGTATGAATCACTTTTTTAGGCATTTAGAATAGTTCAATATGGAATTTAATTATTGTGCTTTCATTATCTTGTTTTAAACATTTCACAATGTGTTCATGCCTGGATCTATCATGTTATCCCATTAGTATGGGAAATTTTTATATTCTTATGTATAAATATTAAAAATTCATTAAACCAATAGTGTCATTCAGTCAATAATACCTAATTATTTGCTATGGACTCAATATGCACAAAAATTATTGATGGTTAGGAATGTAAAAATTAAAGGATCATCTTTACTATAATGTATTGAAGGATAAGTGTGCCATATAAGGATAAAAGGAAGTACAAACAGGCAGAAGGAATAGATTTGCGTAGATCTAGTGTTGAGAAGTTGTCTATTGGTGGAAAATAAGCAGATCTTGAAGCTGATGTATAGCATATGATAGTTAAGATGGTTAAAAATCCTTAGCAATGCTATGAAACAGATTTTTATCTTGAAATCAATGGAAAAAATTAAACACACTGCTCAAATTCTAAAGAATAATTATTTAAAAGCAATGGGTTAAAATGCATTTTGATATAAATAATATCACCTATATTCAACCTAAAGCAGTAATTAACATAATTCAGTTTTATCAATATATTCATACTTTAACATTTCCTTGAGGTAATTATAATTTACATTAAAGTGTCCCTGTCATATAATTAGAATAAAATGTTTTGTGTGACACCAAAACCTAGATCATCTCTCTTGAAGCCAGTGATAGGTGTTAAATGAACGATTTTCCCTTTAGATTTAGTTTCAGAGTACATTTGATTACTATTTTCAAAGTGGATATTAGTGAAAATGTCACTTTATTATGGAAGCCTTTTTGATCTTTTGTATTTGTGATCTCAACCTGATGTCATACATTGTACATGAGAAATTTTCATTAAATTTCTATTAAATTGAATGACTTGCAAAATACAATCTCAAGTTTTTTTCATGCAACAAATGCAATATATGTAGCAAAATGAATTTAAATCTCTATCTCACACTCTGCACAAAAATAAACTCAAAGTGGATCAAAAACTTAGTCACTATAACAGAGACCCTGTGCTTAATAGAAGAAAAATTAGGCCCAAATCTTCACCATGTCAGCCTAGGATTTGACTTCCTTAACAAAATTCCTAAAACACAAGAAGTAAAATCAAGAATCTATAAATGAGATGGGTTCAAATTAAAAAGTTTCTTCTCAGCGAAGGAAACAATCAATAAAATGAGTAGAGAGCCTTTCAGATTGGGAGAAAATCTTTACCACATGCACCTCCAATAAAGCATTAATCTCTAGAATATTTAAAGAACTCAAAACACTTAACACCTAAAAAACAAATATCCCAATCAATACATGGGCTAAGGAACTGAACAGATACTTCACAGAAGAAATACAATTGATCAACAAATATATGAAAAGTATGCAACATCTCTAGCAATTAGAGAAATGCAAACCAAAACTACACATAAGATTTCCTCTCACTCCTGTTAGAATGCCAATCATCAAGAATACAGGAAACAATAAATGTTGGTGAGGATGTGGGGAAAAAGGTACACTCATACATTGGGACTGCAAGTTGGTGCAACCACTATGGAAAGCAGTATGGAGATTCCTTAGAAAACTTGGAATGAAAACACCATTTGAACCAGCTCTCCCACTCCTGTTTATACCCAAAGGACTTAAAATCAGCATTCTATAGTGACACAGACAAGTCGATATTTATAGCAGCTCAATTCTCAGTAACTAAACTATGCAAACAACCTAGGTGTCCTTCAATAGAAGGATGGGTAAAGAAAATGTGATATATATACTCAATGGAATGTTACACAGCTTTAAAGAAGAGTGAAATTATGGCATTTGCTAGTAAATGATGGAGTTGAGTGTCAGGACCACTCTGGAAATACTTGCCCTTAAGCCCTGAGCAAGAGATACTGATCAATTATTGTGTCCCACAATAACTTGGGCTTTACCTCCACATGGATAATGAGGCATGCCTCCAGGAGTAAGTGTCACCCAATGGGGTTGAATTACAATCACCTGTTCCTTTGTAATCCTGCCCCTTTTCCCTTTTTAGAATAGAATATTCCATGGAACCTCCTCTTGTGTGTCTCCTATATAAGAATAAAAAATTCCAGTGGTTCTCTCTTTTCCCAAGAATCCCTAAAGTCAGAGCTAGCCTGGAATTTGAAAAGGTACTTCTTTATGTTTCCATGCTTTCTTCATCATTTTCTTAAGTTATTAGAATAGTCAGATTTATGAACCCAGCATAGTTACCAGCTAGGATACATGGTGATAAATGAAGGCACAGCTGGAATATTTTAAGATAGTTGATAAAATGTACATGGTTAAAGTGTAGACCACTTTCATAAGTATGCTTTTTATGACTTATTGTGAAGCTAATATGGATTTTTTGTGTTTTGAAATGTTTTAGATGAGAATTTTTTAATTTATGTACTGGAAATTAATGTGCAGAGAATGAAGGGAGAGAGGAGAGATTGTTTTATTTGTGGTACATTAAAATTCCAGAAGTTCTCTGCTTCTAAAAAAGTAAAGTATTTTTAATTTTTTTTGATTCTTACTTTCTAGAATTATTTAGACAATTTGATTTGGGCAAATAAATCTGCTGAGCCTCTCACTGCATCCTTACCAAAAATAATATTGAGTATATAGGTATTCTGACCATGGAAATATATAGGGAGGGCTGGGGATGTAGCTCAGTTGGTAGAGTGCCTGCCTCTCATGCACAAGGCCCTAGGTTCAATCCCCAGCCCCTCAAACTCCCGGGGCAGGTAACTGCCGCCCTGTTTCCCATGATTAGAATGCCCATAAGTTTCCCCCAAGGCTATTAAAATAACTATGTGAGTGCACTACCTGGTTTTCATAGTGACATCCTTGAAGGAGCGAGGCTCTGTGTTTGCATTAACCTGGATTTTATCTCAGTTAGCTAGCACCCAGGGTTAAAGGAGTACAAGTAAAAGTTACCCATTGGTGGTGGGTAACTTTTGGGGGGATAATAAATGTGGCAGCAGGGTTTTTTTTTCTGCTACCATTTGCCTGTCTGCATATACTCTGTGTGTCTTTCCTGTTTGTTTGCCTCTTCACAGTCTTTCTCCACATGTGTCCTTTACATGAGGGAGCTATAACTCAACTGATCTCACACAGATGCTGGGCTCTAACCTGCCATCAAAAATACTTTTAACCTTTAGATAACCTGGCCTGGAGGCCAAACACATGCCCACTGGTGCCAGCATCTGCCACTGCAACACCCTTTTGAGTTTGAGGACTTTTGGGGTGCCCATGTGCTGTGAAGAGAGAGTGCTACTAGGATGGAGGCACAGCTGTGGCAGTGCATGCAGGACCACAGACCAACTTATGAATCTGGGGTTCTAGTGGGACCTCCCCAGGTGCACCCATGTGGAGCTTCCCTGGAGGGATTCAAAGCAGGAACAGATTGGGCAATATTTGGACATCTGAGGAAGTTTGGGGAGCAATATGCAATGGCAGCTCTGCCTACTCAACCGCAATCACACTCAAGACATCTGCACAGCACCAGGACAATGGGCAAAACATCTACATGCAATATGGTCGCAGAGGGATCACAGGCATGGAAAAGCAGATAAATTGGATGGAGCAACCCACTGGAAAGCTCTGGGAATACTTGATGTCACAGGGCACAGCCATGCATGTGTTTTATCCCAGGTAACAAGTCCAAGCCACGGTGGTAGTGGTGGCAGCAGCCATATCCACTGGCTCCCCGGCTCCCAACTCATGTCAACTGGCCTGCCCACTGGGGAAATGCAGTGCCTGTAACCCTGGGGAATACAGACACAAATCACTAGGCAGAAATCCCTCAACAGTGGATGGACACAGGCAGGACAAATGGTCAAGTGCTGGGTTAGCCCAGCCCAGAGGGAACCTGGTGCAGGCCCTGGAAAGACAAAGAAGCAGATGGCAAAAGGTGGCCTTTGTTACCTTCAGTGCAAATGTGACACCCTAGCATTACCATGACAACTGTGCCTGAGGCAGGCACAAAGTGAGGTGCCAATGGCGGCTTTGCCTTGCCATGCTAGTTCACATGCTGCAGACCTTTTGCTGGGTGCAACAGGGTTTCAATCAGAACTACAGGCAATAGAACATGTGAAACACACAGGACCTCAAGCAAAACTTTGAACTAGGAAGAACCCAGAAAAGTTCTCCAGCCACAGGGCTGGTACAAAATGGTGGATGAGTCGCATCACCCACATTTTTTCCGGGCTTCCCATTGGTTCTTGCTACCATCACTCCCAGCTTCTAAAATATTAATATTATAAAATTCTAACATTCTTTCTCACACAGGCAGAAAACTGGAATTACAAGGCCTGTACCCAGCTGTTAGAAAATTCCTTCATTATTTTAATACATTCTCACTAAAAAAGACATCACGTTTTCAGGCAAATATGGATTTCACTGGCTTCTACTTTGCTGCCCTCATCCTAAGGTGTTCTCAAAACTAAAGAAGCTGATTTTTATCCCTTGACAGATTCCCTTGATGTAAGTTAAGATTTTTGTCCACATTCTGACATGACAGAGCTTATTAAAATATTAAGCTTATACCTAATATTTTCTTTTCTGTTTGAACAAGGACTGATTTTTAATTAATTAAATTCATACACCCTTGTTCAAATAATAAATGTTTTAAAATGCTGATTGAAATTCCAATTTTACACTTTTCCTTGGAGTCTAAAATTGATTGATTCAAAAACATCAGTAATGATTACTGCTAAGTCTTACGTATTACTTCTGTTTGTTGGATGTTGAGAGCCACAGCCAAAGGGGCCCCAACAAACTTCCAGCTGCCAGCAAACTTCCAGCTGCCGGCTAATGATTGGCTCACAGTGGCCCCAGCAACATCTAGCT
The DNA here is from genome assembly GCF_045843805.1 of Urocitellus parryii. Taxonomy (NCBI): domain Eukaryota; kingdom Metazoa; phylum Chordata; class Mammalia; order Rodentia; family Sciuridae; genus Urocitellus; species Urocitellus parryii. Next base: position 56,301,833 of record NC_135539.1, read on the forward strand.
GATTGGTTCCTCTGTGGTGATGTTCATTGGGCTGTTTCCCTGCCCTTCAGACTACGGAATTGCTCATTGGGGGACTTCTTTGGCTCCGCCCATGCGACCTAGCCAATCGGCCTCAAGAGCAGGAGGATTGTGGGAGGTGGAGGTTGGTGTGGGTGAGAGGCTTGTGGAAGCCGGTGATGGCAGTTGGGCTCTGAGGGTTTTTTCCTTTGGAGCTGTTTTGCTTGGCGTTTGTAGTTCTAAAAATAAAGTTAGTTTCTTTTGACAAGTGGCTCCTGAATTGTGCCCAGCCAGACTGCGGCACAATTTTTAATGTTTAAAGATTAAAAATTGTGATGTTTAAAGATTCTGTATTTAATTTATTTTCTGATAGTCAGTATACAGTTAATGCTATAGTATCCCTTGAAGATGCTGGTAGGATTTCGCCTTCTTCTACTGTTTTCTCTTTGTTTTCCACTATACAAAGTTTAATCTGGGACAGTTGGATGTTTGTGGGATTTGGGGGAACATTTTATTAGGACTGGTGTTCTCTAAATTAAAGTCATATGTTAATTTTGAGCAATAAATGTTATAAACTTTGTGGGAAATTAATTTGTATTATATAAATTCTCTAATGAAACTTATAATCATTAAAATATTGTAAGACTTGTATATTCCTCACTACACTGGGAAGTAATCTTAACCATATTTTCTAAAAGACAATTAAGAAACGCCTATTTAAATGATAATATTCTGAGATATAAAGATATTTTAAGACCTTTTCTCAGGAAGAGATTGAGGGTTCTTTTTAAATTGCCCATTTGCATGTAACATTAAAATGGATCTGCTAGTCTATATACTGGAAAACTACAATGATCAATAAAAGGTCTCTCACTTTCATATCTAGCCTCAACTACTATTAACAGAGAAGGCCTTAAAAATTACCTACTGGAAAGCAAGATAAAAGGAAACCTCTCAGACTCGACATAGACAAAAGCAAATTCAAAGAAATTTTTTAAAGGTTCATGTACATGTATTGTAATGTTTCAACATTTAATGTCAAATGTGTAACCTCACCTAAAAAGTTATTATGCTAATACTTAGTCAAATTTTAAGGGAAAAGACCACCCAAAAAACAATTTTGAGAAGATTTATCTTAACCATGTCCCAATAACACAAAATAAAGACAAAATCTGATAGTGTGTTTAGAGCACAGACAACTCCCCAAAACAGATATCCAATAGGTAAACAAAATGTCTAAAATATAATGTCAGTAGGCCTTTAGAAAAATCCTACTATTTTCATAGAGTGGCACAATTTATAAGGGGCCACTCATTTTCAAAGGATGAGTTTATCATTCAGTTGGCCCTAATCATTCCAAGGGATTTACAAAGGATAACATCGTACTAACTAAGTTTGGATATTACACCATAGTTGAATAGAGACCAAACAAAATAAAGGAAAGTCAAACATATAGACAGAAGGTGATTAAAATGCTAATTTTACCCCCCCCCACAATCAGCTTCCTGGTTAAAATTTTTCTCCTCTTCTATGTTATAAACAGATTTTGGAAGCCTCTAAACATTGAAACATGGCCTTACTTCGAACCCCTGCCAACAGTTTATCACTAAGAATGATAGCTCTGAAAATGGTTTCCTGCCCCTGAAATATTGGACAGACAGCCATGAATGGGTCAGTTCAACAGCCAGTAGTTAGAAAGCTTGAAACATGATATGCCCATTCTATATCTTAACTAAAAACAGGGTAATACCCTGCATCACACACTGAGTTTTTAAAATTAGTAAAGCATAAGTTATACATAATTATTAGAGCTATTTTTGCTACATTAAGTAAAGTTATTAAAGATATTTATACAACTGTTTCTTCATATGCAAAGATTATCTTGACATAGATCTCTCAAAATGTCATTGTTAGCTCAATGTCATATAAATTTCTAAATTAGACCACTGTATTAAACCACACTGTTGACTTGTTTTTATCCATTAATATTTGATATACTAACTCCCCCTACTTAGGTCAATAGTAAGTTTGATAACAATAATGACAGTTTCTCATAGATTGGTAATTAAAGAACTATTTATTTTTCTATTTCATTTTTTGTTAATGGTAAAAAACAAAATATTTTCTCTAGCTTTATTTTACATGTGTACTTCCTATGTTGAATAGATGTTTAAATATTTCTCATGCCCCTAGTAAAAGCCACAGCTCCTAAGTTAAAAACACTTCCACTAACCTCCTCCCAAATTAAGATAATTATTTAAGTTAACCTGGAGCTAATTACAAAGTATAAAATTTTCATATACAAATTATTCTATTTTCTATTTTTGATAATTCTATGAAAGTCAAAATCAAGTCATACAATTAATAAAGACTAACTTTTTATTTACCATAGCCCCTTTAAATGACTTTTGTCAAAATTCAAGACAAACTAAAAATGCTTAAATCTCTTCAAATTATTTAGGTATCTGTACTATTTTCTATGACTTAAATTAATGGTATTATGACTTATGCTAACCTTTTATTCAATTTCAATAAATAAAAAAGGGGGAAAAACAGGACACCATATGAACACACTAGATCTTACAAAATATTTCAAAATTTTTTCTGTGATGCTGCCAAACATGATTTAGAAAGCTAAATCAAATGTCAAAAAATAGAGTTTAAAACTGTCATTGTATAAAGGCTGAAAACCCTGACACAGGTAAATATCAAGGTAAATCTCTCAGTTGCAGAGTTTATAGTCATGCAATTTCACAAGCTTATCAGTTAAGTAAAAATTATGAATAGCCTTCTGTGGACCCACTTCTCAAGTCCACTTTTAATGTACATTATAGTGTGAACTTGAAAATCCATCCATGTGATCAGATTAATCATACTTACTATAATGGTCAGTTATGCCCATATGTTGAGTCTATGGTAAATAGGCTGTCTGGGAGTATTTTTTTCAGACAACATATAAGAAACCAAAACCAGCCAATTATGAAGGTTTTTAGTAATTAAGAGTATATTTACATATCTGGACAATTGAAAAAATAGAAAGATAGTTGAAATAGAATTTTCCTATATAGGCCAGTTACATACAGACTGGACTTCTAAAATTGACAAGGAGAATTTCAGAAGTTTTCACCCTCAGCAAGATGGTACCCAGAAAGATATTAGATGATTAACCTTTGCCTTCAGAATTTTCATTACTGACAGACTTAAGAGATTCATTAAATATGAGAATTGAGAGAAAGAATGATTAAATATCCTGTAGCCTATTAAAAATGCAACTTGCCTAATTTTATCACTATTTATAATAGAGGAAAAGGACATTGATCCTTCATCAACATTCCATTGCCCTATTGCCAGCTAGCATGCTGAAGTTAACATTCAGGCTTTGAAACAGATTCATGCCATTTAACCAGACCTAAGCAAACTCTTAATATCATGATCCTTGAAGTGACTAGATTAAAATTATTTATTGTTTCTACAATTACAACCCTTGTGACTATGCTTCAAAACTTAAAACTTGTGGATTTTCTTAATAATTTGACTTAAATTACTTCCAAGATTCTTCATAAGTGGAATTGGAACTACATGGAACACTCTAGAAGCCACTATAATGAATAATGCAAATGATCCTTCTACTCTATGGTTTTAGGAATGGTTTGAATTCCATGCTGAATATAAATATGTTATTATGGCTAAAACAATTTTTCCCAATAAAATAAGGAAAAGATCATCAATCTTTTGAATGAGTGTGTGGCAGAGTAATAATAATAACCTGAATCTTTTGGAGTTAATTAAATGGTATTAATCCTAAAAAAATGCTGAAACTTTCTATATGATATGTTATTGGAATAATGTTTTTTACTGATTCCTTTTGTGTCTCAATAGTAGATCATGACAACCTCAGACCAAGAATCCAGTGACTAGAAGATATAATTCCCCAACTACTTTTTTATATTAAGAAAGGGGGAATATGTTGGGAGTCGCTCTGGAAATACACACCCTTAAGTCCTGAGTAAGATATAATGAACAATTATTGTGCCCCACAATAATTTGGGCTTTACCTCTGCAGGGATAATGCAGTGTGGCTCCAGGAGTAGGCATCACCTGGTGGGGTCAAGTTATACTCAATTTTTCCTTTGTAACCCTACCCGTTTGCCCTTTTGGGGATAAAATGCTCCATGGAAACTCTCCTTGTGTGTCCTCTAAGAATTTCAGAGGCTCACTCTTTTTCCATGGACCCTTAAGATTTGAAAGCCATCCCAGATTTTGAAAAGAACTTTTGTGTGTTTGCATGCTTTTTTCACTGTTTTCTTACGTTATTGGAATAGTCATATTTGTGAACCCAGCATAGATTGTGAGTTATGATAGATGGTGATGCTAAACGAAATAAGCCAATCCCCCAAAACCAAAGGCTGAATGTTTTTTCTAATATGTGAATGTTAATTCATAATAATGTGGGGGGCAGGCACTATAGGAGAATAGCATTACCTTAGATTAGAGGGAAGTAAATGGAGGGGAGAGAAAGGGATGTGGAATAAGAAAGATAGTAGAATGAAACATACATTATTACTTTATGTACATATGTGACTGCATGAACAATATGATTCTACAATTTGTACACTCAGAAAAATGAGAAATTATAGTAATGATAAGTAGAGTAGACATTTTTAATTAAATGATATAGAATGAGTAAAAATAGTATTAATATCTCCTAGGCCCAAAATTGGGCAGGATTACCCAGAAACAAGGGGACATTGACCATGAATAACAATTAGAAATAAATAAGGAATGTCAAAACTGAGTCCTGTTGTGTTGACAAAGCTTATTTGTGGTGGGAGGATTAGGGTGAAAAATAAAATAAAATAAAACATCACCACGTAAAATGAAGCATTTCAACTGAATTTTCCAGGCTTTATAGAAAATATAGGTGATTTCACATCTGTACTATTGGGTTTATAAAGCAATTCAACCTCCAGCACTTGGGCCACTAACCTTCCATGATCAGTGATTATAACAATCCCTAATTATCCACTGAACAGGTCCTTGTTCAGACTTGTTTCTGAGATATTGGTAACCAGGTGCAGAAACTAAAAACCTTATTAGGAAACAGTGAACAGAAAGGGAAAAAAAGAGTATTTCTGCCCCAAAGAGCTTAAATCTAAAAACCTTAAATGCATGAAAGAAACAAATAAAATCTTTTAAGTCTTAAGCAAATCTGGGCTAGATTCCTTAAATAGAAAGTTCCTGAGTTTTGTTTCAGGAAGTTTCCAAACCTTTCACTATTAATTATTGTAGACTGTAACCAGTTTTTCAAGAATGAACACGTAGCCGAAGAAACTAGCTATGATGTTATATTATTGACCTCTTTGTGCCTTGGAGTACTTGCTAGATAACACTAACACTAAGAAAAATCAATAATTAGGAGAAAAATCTTTTATATTTATATACAATTAATTGTACAACCTGAAAATTATTTATTAAAAAATAAATCATGTATATGCACAGAATTAAGGTGACATCAAAGAAAAGAAAAATAAAGGAATGTTGAACAATTTCTGTATACAAATATTAAATAATGCTAAAAACACTTATAATTGATCAATTTATACATGCAGGTTTAAATTCATAAATTACATGTTAATTTAGAAATATTCTATTTTCTACTCATATACTATAAATACAATGCAAAAATTGTGTTTTGAAATATATAATAATCCCAGTGAAAGTATTTCCAAAGAGAGTTTTGCACATGTTGAGAAAAATCAACTATTCAATTAGAATATTAATTTAATAAATTTAGTTACAAAATACAGTATATTATATAAAATAAGAATGGTACTCTTTCTACTTATATTTTATGAATCCAATGTTTTCAAATTTTTAAAATATATTTATATTTATATATATATTTATAGACTCAAAGTCAGTTTTGACAAGTGATAGCCTTCCTGACCTATTAGTTTCAATTTTATCATTAATATTTGAAAGATAGAATTTCTTATCACTGTGCAATGGTTTTCCTATAGTTTTCCACTAAATTACAGGTACTCATTTCCAAACATTAGGTATTCTATTTCTTTTGTTGTTGGTTTCTTTAAAAGAATCATGTTCTTTGTGATTCACACATTATCTAACACAAAATTGATGTGTTTTTTTATGTGGACATTAAAAAATTTCACAAGCATTCTATGTTAATAATATTTTATAATTTTTATGATATTAAATAACCTACATAAATATGTATAAATATATCTTTAGTCTACTGCTTTTCCCATTATAAAAGGTTTAAGACTTTCATTGAATCCAAAAAAATAAAATAAAATGGTGGATTCTTTGACCAATTTAAATAACTACCAATTATCTAGTTAGAAAATAAATTGCTCTATCCCTATTTAAATTTTTTTTTCAGGAATCACAAGTAGAGTAAGTTCTCAAGGGTAAAATATAAATGCAGAATAAACTTAAACCACAAAAGAAGATAAACACAAACAATAAAACTAATGCTGAAGCATAAGAAAAACTGTGCATTGTAAGCTTCCTACATGAAAGATTGACAAAGACTCATAGCAATGGAAAACTAGAACTTAGGAATGTGCAATATGAAGAATTCAGAACTGGAAAACCCTACATAAAGCAGGGATTGCTCCACAGGGAAGTGTAAGTAAGAGAAAAATCTCCCTATGTGCCTGTGCATGTGCATACCGACACACACACACACACACACACACACACATAAAGTAAAATAAACTAGTTTTTCTCTGACTTAACTTACACTAAATATTATTAATTCTAATAATATAACTGCAATTATCACTACTGAATAGTATAAAATATTATATTACTGCATATACTATTACTATATGAATAATTACACTATTACAATTACAACTACTATGATGACAATATCTATCATCATCTTATCAGTTTATAAGAAAAAGTATGAAGTACACAAGAAAACAAGTCACTGAAAATTAGAATCAAAAAATAAAAACTGAGTCCCTCTTGGAATGATTTGTGATGTTAACAGTAGAAGTTAGAGTAACTATTGTATATATTAATGTGTGTGTGTGTGTGTGTGTGTGTGTGTGTGTGTGTGTGAAAAATTCTGGAAAAGTAGCAAATAGGTAATAAAATGTAAATGCAAAAATTAGGAAGTTCTGAAAATATGCAACAACATAAAATTCTAAATATAATAGAACCCAATAGCCAAATCTCTGAAAAATATAAAAGTAATATTGCAATTAAATAACTTTTTAAAAGCCTACATGAATGAAGAACATAACAGATTAAAAATGAAGAGAGAATTAGAAAACTAGAGAAGTCAAAAATAAAGAATTTTCTAAGGATAAACTCTAGTCCAATAAAAATAGAAATATACTACATAAATAGAGACATGTAGGATACAATATGAACATTGACTATAAATCAGATTGGTTTCCATAGGAAAGAATGCCATGAAAGACAAAAATTTTTAGTTGCAGGAAGCAAAAGCCAGACGGGACTAACATAAAATAATGAAAAAGGAGGAGGTAGATCACTGTGGGTAAGCTCTGGAAGAGTTTGTTCTTCCTGCCACCCTTTAATATCCCTCCGTTTCCTACACATCATGAGGTGAGTTAGTTTTTCTTTGCCATGCTCTTTAGCCATGATATCCTGTCTTATCTCCATTGCTCTGGAGCAATGGACTTTTCTATTCTAGAAACTGAGACCTCTGAAACTATGAGCATCAAATTTTATCTCCTCTAAGTGATTCTTGTCAGGGTATTTTAAATACAGTGATGCAAAGATGACTTAAACACTTCTCTAGAGAAACAAAACCAATATAATGCAAATATACTTTTAGAAGGAATTTATTAAATTGAACACAACCAGAAATGGATACATCCACAATGGCCTACTACTGTCTAGAGAAGCAGAAAAACCAGTAGCTGCATAGTCCAAGAAGGTGAAGCTTCAAAACAAGAAGGACCAATCATGAAATCCTAGAGTCAGCTTAAAAGCGTGGAAGCCCCCTAGTGAGTCACTAGTGTGAGTCCATGTTCAAAGACTGAAGAATCTGGAGTTTGACATCTGCTGGCACCAGCAAAAAAGGCACTGAATCAAAAAGAATTCAGTTTGCCCAGACACGGGAGACTTTTGTGAATTCTTATTGGTCTGTCTAGACCCCAGGGTAATTGCATGGAACCACCCACATTTAGGACAGGTCTTCCCCCATCAGCTGACTGACACACATGATAATCATCACTGGAAACATTCTCGTAGACATGGTCAGAAATGTGTTTTACCAATTTTCTAGGTGTCTTTCAAACAGATAAAGCTGACAACCAAGATGATCTGTCACAGTGGGATAGTCATTTGGGAACAAGTTTATAATGTAACTGTCATACATGGGTAATGATGATATATTAAGCAGATGATGTGGACTTTTTGTAAATCTGTGAAAAAAAATAAATTAGAGAGAAAAATATATTTTCTCTAAATTTTATGTGCTTCTGCCTCTTTTTATACAATTAACTGTCCATTCTATTCTAAACATCTTAAATAGGGAAATCTTATAATAAAATATTAACAATCCCTTGAGTTTCTCTCTCTGCTTCATGATCATCCCGTGAGCCACTTCCCTCTGCCACACTTTTTTGCCATTTTGTTCAGCCTCACCTTGAGCCCTGAGGAATGGAGATGGCTGTGTATGAACTGAGACCTCTGAAACCATGAGCACTCAAATAAACTTTTCCTCCTCTACAATTGTTCATGTCAGGTATCTTATTCATGGCAGTGAGAAAGCTGACTAAACCAGAAGTTGGTCCCAAGAAGTGGGGCCATTTCTCTGACTAACCTGAACATGGGTTCATAAGCACTTGGAGCTTTCTGTAGGTGGGAGGGATTTGGGGATGTTTGGTGGTACAAGCTGGAACTGCTCTAGATAGCTGTAAACAGAACTTACTGGCAGATGCTGGTGAGCACTCAGAAAACCAGAATGCCAATAGGACCATGGACAGTGTGAGAAACTGAGGTGACTCCATTTTGGAGAAAACAGCCTCTACCTCAGAGCAGGGCCTGTCCAAAGAGGGTGGGTGGGTGAGTGTTCCTAGGCACATAGCTACCCTGCTGAGTCATTTGTCCATGAATGATAGGAAAGGCTGGTGGAGTCAGATAGCCCTAATGGCAGTGACCAGATATCCTGGACTCAGCAATGCAAGTTCCTGGAAAGACCAAAAGAATGCTTGCGGCCTAATTTGGACAATGGCAACAACCAATCAGAGAGAGACAAGGAAGATACCTGAAATACCAAGCAGCCCTCCCAGTAGTTTTGGTGATTGATAACATTATTAGGCAACCCTGCAAGTTTAGCATATATATTCTTGCAACCCTTCGCAGAGCAGCCTGAACCAATCAGTTCAAACATATCCACCACTTGAACTAACCAATCACCCTTAACCCTACCGACTTGTTCCCACCAATGAATGTGCTAATCAATGTTAATAGTTGTTTAATTTTCCTGCAGTGTGAAATGATTTGCTGTGTAATGTTGTGACGATGCATAGAGTATCCCCACAAAACCTATAATTCCTCACTGAACTAAGGGTCAGAACTTGCTCCTTGGGACAGCTGTGTCCAAACCAGAGTGAGTCCAGGCTCGAGCTTGCAATAAAGACTCTTGTGTTATTGCATCGGATTCTCGGATTAGTCTCCTGGAGGTCTGTTGGGGTCCCATGAATCTGGTACTACAAGTGAAGCCAGAGCTCAAAAGGGATTAGAGAAAAAGGAGGATACTACTGGTAATTGGACTAGAAGCCATTCCTGTTGTGTTCTGGCTGGGAAGTTGTCTGCATTGTGCCCGAGTCCTGAGACTTTCTGTAATGCTGATTTAAAAGTGATGGACTTTTTAATCTGGTGGAAGAAATTTCTAGGCAGCAGCCTTCAGGTAGTGGCATGGATATTTCTGGTAGTTTTTTTGGCCAAGTTTATTGTGATATTCAGGAGCAGAATGCTAACCAGAAAGATCTAAAAAAAAAAAAAACAAAACAAACAAAAAAAAAAACTTGGATTTGAAAGGTGGGAGAGAGAAAAATTGGGGCTAAAGAAGTTGCCATTGTTGAAGACTTTACTGCCACTAAAGAAATGCTAAAGCCTTTACTCAGCAACAATAAAAAAAATGGCTTGAGTGCATCTTATTGCCAAGACCATTCAAGGTAAAGTGGAAGATCGTGGTGGAGTGTGTGGCAGAGAGAAGTTGCTCACATCATGGTGATTAAGAAGCAGAGAGAGACTCCAATCTCTAGATAAAAATATGTACACCAAAGCCATACCATAATTCCCACATCCTCCAGCCAAGCCCTACCACTTCAGTTACCAGTTAATCTCTGTCAGGGGATTAAATCACAGATTGGGTTAAGACTTTTACTATCCAATTATTTCTCCTCTGAACCTTCTTGCATTGTCTTATAGGTGAGCTTTTGGGGGACAATTCATATACAAATCCTAACAGGAAGATTGTTATATTTGTGTTAATTGGAATAGGACTAAGTTTAGAAATTGGGTTAGTATTAGAGTTAGAGCTTGAACATATATATCTCTATATATGAATACAAATATAGGTATATATGTAAAAATATGCATGAAAATATATGAATGTATTTGATTTTGTATATGGTTAAATTTATGATAGATGTACTTTAAAATTTGGTTTAGAGATAGGTTATGAATATAGAAAAGAATATATATGAAAGTGTATATATAAAGTTATTATAAGTGAGTATATAAATGTATATGTAAAAATATATATGAATATTCATAAATTCATGTGGTTTTATATATGAATATTTTATTGATGGTGTAGTATATTATGGTTAAGTTGTTTTATATTTAGGGTTTTATAAGAATATATATATGAATATACATAAGAGGATATGTAAATATGTGTAAAATTTTATATATATGATTATAGATATGAATATGTTCAGGCTTACTGTTAACGTTAGATTAAAGTATATTATACAAAAGTGTATGAATATATATGAATATATAAATATAAATATATATATATTGATATGTGAATAGAAATGGAAATGTATTTATCAGTATATATGTATACGAATACTAATGTGTATATAGATGTACATATATATGTATTTATACATACATAAAAATATGCATTTGTGTATGGGTAATTTTATAGGTAATTATAGAAATAACATTAAATTTTGTCTTTAAGTTTAGATACAAATATTTTTGTAAATGAATCTATATGAATCTATATATGTGTGTGTGTATATGAAGGGTTAGATTTCGAGTTAGGTTTAGACTTGAATACCATTTTAGTTTTTGTATAACTATTAGAATTTAGAATCTAGAGTTAAGCTTTTGAATTTGGAGTTTAGTTATAGGCATGAAGGTTTGATATTGAATATTAGGTTTACAGTGAAGGTTATGGTAGTAATGTATGCACAAATACAAGTGCATAAGTCTATATGAAATATGTTTAAACTATATAGTGTGCTTTACCCAGGGATATAGTCTGAGCTTCTGAATCTTAGTCTGAGATGCCACGAGTAATGGAGTACCATGAAACATGTAATGTTACTGTCCCCCAAACCTGCAATACCTCCACAAAGGGCATGGGGAAGGTCAGAAAGGAGTAGAGATTGAGGCAGGAGAAACATTTGAAGAAGCCAAGTATTCCCAGAGGTTCATTGAGACCTAATTATTTTGTAGTTAGAAGTGATCCACAAAGAGGAACAAACAGGAGAAAAGAAGGAAGGGAATTGGGGAATGGGAGGGAGGGAGGCACAAGAGAGGGGAAGAGAAAGAAAGAGGAAGGAAGGAAGGAAGGAAGGAAGGAAGGAAGGAAGGAAGGAAGGAAGGAAGGAAGGAAGGAAAGAAAAAAATAAACTATATAATGTATAAGTATAAAAAATCAATCACTTGATACAAATACGTGTGCATTATGCTAAGACATATGATGATTTTAGAAGTTGTCTGGTTTCCAAAATGAAGTTTACATGGAGATATCACATACTCAATAACTTACATTTGTTGATATATATGTATTACTTTATCACTTGGCTGAAACTTAACAGTTCTTATATTTTTGGACATTTGGCATGAAGGTAATAATACTCTGACTTTTACATGTAGCAAGGCCTAAAATTTGGGTGATTTAAGCAGTTTTTTTTTATTTAAGCAGTTTTAAGGGGCCCAGTAAATGAAAAAGTTTAATCTAGTAATTTTTAGATTTTTGCTTTATTGAAATCAATGTGTTTAGCCAATTTTATGTTTCTGGATGTGCTAGGTATTGAATCACTTCAGGGAAGAGTTTGAACAAAACAGACATTGTAAAACTTGGTCTTTATTGCTAAAAATGGAAAGTCTAAAGATTAAAAATTTGACCTAATATTAACCTCAAGTAGAAACAAATTCAAACCTGATCATAGATTTGGAAGGCATCCAGGATGTCATCACCTGTGCATCCAAAGGCAATTGTGAAATAAGGTAAACCACCTCCTGATCTCAACTCAAGGGCAGCAAAGACAAAGTCCAGTAAAAGGGCTAGGTTTTTTTACTTTTTTCTTTCAAAAAATTCTAAAAATTTCTTCCTGAAACTAATTCTGAAGATATTTTAGAAAGTCCATGGATATTTCTTTTAATGTATTGACAAGCAAATAAGAGGCAGAATGAGGTAATATGTCTGAATCCTATTCCTAGTAACTTGATCTGTGACTTATATTTGATATTTATAAGAATTTATTTCCAAATTGATAAAATAGAGATGTGTGTTTTGGGAGCTTCTGACACAAAGCAAAGCTCTTAAAGAGAATAGCCTTCATACACTGCTACTATCTGATTCCATCTCCCAAATCATCTTAATGTCATTGGTACTAGTGAGACTTTCTATATTGTGTTACTTGGGTAATATTCTACACTCACACTTGGAGTTTATTACATTCCAGGCTAGCTGGCTTATTTTTGGATTAACAGATAGCATAGCATTTTGGGGGTCAATAAAAGTGGTGAAGAAATAAATATTAGGACGTGTGGTGGAGGTTTGAAGCAGAGATAAATATACATGTAAATAGTTTCTTGACAGAAATTAGATAGCAAAGAATGAAGCAAAACTGTATTTCGGAATTCATATTCTGCCTGTATCTGTCTCCATGTGTATGTCATGATGTGAATGTAACAATAAGTTTAAAATTTCTTAATGATATTAAAGTGAAGAGGTTTTATGGATCATATTTGTCATTAATTAGGGGGCCTATACAGGATGAACTGAACATAAAACTGAATTATCAAGCAGTATTAAGTTTTCTATGTGAGCAAGTATGTCTTGGACAAGATTGCCACATTAATTATTGCTGCAAGAGACATCTGGTGTACAGTCAGATTCTTCCTTTTTTCTGAAATTAGAGATCATTTGTGGTCTCATAAATTTCTAGGTTTATTAAAACTTACCTTCACATCTATAAATCAGCCAGATATTTGTCTCAATTAGTTTTAGACCATGGTGGTGATGGTGGGAGGGTGCTGGGGGAAAAGGTGAAAAGGAGGGGAAGATGTTGACGTTCTTTAGTTCTTTTGCAGTTAAAAAGATTTTCAACAAGGGCTGGGGTTGTAGTTAAAAAGATTTTCAACAAGCGCTTGCCTTGCACATGTGAGGCTCTGGGTTCCATCCTCAGCACCACATAAGAAAATAAATAAATAAAACAATATTCTTGGGGAAAAAACTGTATGGTGTATGATTTCTTTAAATAATTAAATAATTATATTGCTGTTTTTTAACCAGCATATAATTTCCCAAGTCATGAGATAAAGATTAAGAAGAAATATTAAGAAATATACTACGTGGTGCTTAAGAGTTTGAACTTTGATTCCAAGCTGCCTGGGTTGAATCTTGCCTCTATTTGTGTGAGTTTGTTCATTTTTCTCTTTTGTAGGTATGCCAGAGAGCTGTAAAAAAATAAATTATTTAATATGTGAAAAGAACTGGCTGGCACATATAAATACTACAGGAATATAATAAATATTAATTTTGTGTCAAGCACTATTTTCATTTGTTGAGGAAAAGCAATCAGAAAGATATTCATATAAGGCATGGTCATTATAAAAGTTACAAGTAGACAAAAATATAGACACAAACAATATTAAAAATGTTATTTTAATTAATTTTAAAAATGTTATTTTAATTAATTATAAAGGCTATGAAAAAGATAATGGTAATGAGATATTGAATTACTAGGAGGCAGACATTTGCTTCAGTGAAGGCCTGTTTGAAAACTTTACATTTGATTATATTATTTTTGAGCAAGAACCAATCATATAAAGATCATTAAGATAATTATACAAAGAAGTATCAGCCTAAAAGGACCTGAGATGGAAATATTATTGACAGGTTCATTTGGAGGTAATTGTAGTTAAAACACAATGAAATCTCGATTGAATGGAAGGAAATGGAATTAGTGTCATAGCAAAAATTAAATATTTTCTTGTTTTCTATGAAAAAGTGTGAGAGTATTTTGAATTTAATATTATCTTATTATACATTAGAACAAAAGTCTATAGAATGGAGAATGGCCTGCAGAGATAAAGAGATAGTAAATGAAGTAATAGTACTTATTTGAGTAGAATGTAAGGACAAGGACACAGCTGAAGTGGTGAAATCAGAGATTTTTGACAATTCTTTGACAAAATCTGTTAGCAAATAGATAGGGAGATCTACAAATAGGTTCTAAAATTGTCTTTCTTGAATGTTTCGACCTGCTTGGCTGTTAAATCAGAAACCCATGAGAGGCAATTAAGAATAACATACATTTAGAGAGAAAGCTGGGATCAGGTTGAGAAATGCCCTCTGGCTGAGAACAGTGATCAGGAGATGGCTCCCCATGTTTATTATATACGTTTTGTCATCTAAAGGTTATTTGTGAGAAAGTTTCTGGAAAACAGGCAGGCTTGAAGGTCATAGTGGGGAGAAGACATTATGGTTATCTTGCTGTTCAGAATCCTCTCTTCCTAGGAGTCAATGTCTACCACTCAAGGTTAAAATTGATATCTCTAGAAGTTTGCCCAGAGAAACCAAGGGCCTGCATTGCCATATCAACTGGAGAATGTTAACCCTGCACTTTGCCCAAGAGAAATCCCAGCGCAAACACACCATGGCCACAAGGTAATCAGACACCTTGATTTATACATCACTACTCCCCACACTTAAATAATGGAAATAAGGAACAAAAAGGTGATAATTGGTAATGAAAAAAGCCACTGGAGTTGACAGATCTGAAGTCTCTGTGAGGATATCTGGAATGTTTAGAGTGGAATAAATGCCCTGGAGGAAAATATGAGGGTAAACTATAGAAATGTTCAGAAGAACAGTTTAGGATTTAAAGAATTTGCTTTCACAGATCAAAAGGGCTAAACAGAAGGTATGGAAAGGACTAAGTAGAATACATGGAATTGAAAAAAATAAAGCTATAGAATAATTTAAGTCAGTCTTGTATTATTTTTTTCTGACTGAAGAGTGAGAATATGTGAGGAATGATGGATTTGATTCTAGAGGTTTGGCTTTTGTAATGATTCAGATTATCTAGAGAGAAATTGACTCACAGAACATATAAATATAGAGTATTTTGAAAGACACCATTAAACCACCAGCAGTAGTTCAGTGGCATTCCTAGACATGTGAGTAAAACAAACAAAAAATGTAAAACTAGCTGGACTTGTCAAAGCAGCTTGTCTGTAACAAATCTTGACCTAAACATTGCTGGTTTGAGCAGTTTACTGTATCTTCTCTGGAACCTTTAGAAAGATGTTGTGGTTTTCCAAATGTTTGGGTTTAAACTAAAATATGGGAACACAATTATAGTCCTTGCCCAATTTATAGTCAGCCTGCTGTAAAACTATTCCAAAAACTTCTCCTTCTATGTTCTAGATGAGTTTTCAGCCAGAAAATTCAAACCTGAGAATCCACAATGTTTACATGATAATTCCTTAATCTCATTGCTGCAGTTATGATATTATATGTGTAATTTGAAGAAAGTGTATTTTCTTCTGTTTCCCTTAGGAATGTTTTTGTTAGAACGCTCCTTCATTTTTCTTCCTTGGTGTGCAGATGTCAGTGGAACAGTATTAATTTTCCTATGTAAAAATCTAATATGCTCTGGTCAAAATAGACAAAATAGTGAGGGAAAAATGGAAAAAAATTCCAATTGGTAAAGACTCACAACCATGAAACTGGTAGTGAGAAAAGGTTGAGTTCTTCTGCACTGGAAACATTTTGCAAATTATATTTGACTGAACCCTTTACACAGAAATCTGGGATTTGGGGGGCAAAAAAAAAGTGCAGGGAGAGTGACATTTATTTTTCTAAGGCAAGGTTTAGGGTTAAAGTGACATGAATCCTTAATCCATATGTAAATTATAATTAGACATGCCATTGAATGTGTATCAAGATAGCAACAACACATCAATAGTCAAGAGTGGAGTTTTGGGGGTCTGGCTATTTTAATAATTGTTATAGTTGGATCTCAAATGTCTTCCCCTAAAAAAATATTCATATGTTGAAAGCATGGTCTCCAACACAACAAGGTTCTGCATGGGACTTATGGTTAATGATTGAATCATGGGGACTCTGACCTCAGCAGTACAATCAATAGCTGAATGGACTACTGGGAGGTGGGACCTAGTTGGAGTAAATAGGTCACTGGGAGCTTTCCCTGAAGGATTTATCTTCTCCTTTGTCATGAACTCAACAACTTTCCTCTGCTGCACCCTTCTACCATAATAATCCGTCTCATCTCAGGAAGAAAATAATAAAGTTGTCTTATCATGGACTGAGACCTTTGAAACTGAGTCAAAATAAACTTTTTCTCCTGTTAGTAATTCATATCAGATATTTTGATCACAGAGATGAAAAACTGACTAAAGCAATAATTTTCTCAGTTTAAGTTCTTGCACCCCTCCCTATTTCTTTAAAAGTTTTGACAGTCCTGTATCTTTAGCAAAGTGTACTTCCTTGACACATCTAACAAACTGAGCTGATTTTACTTATAAAAATGATTTTCCAGTTTTCTTCATCTGGCCAACTCTGCCAGGTCCCTAATAAATATGAAGAGATGGAATAAAACAAATGTTGAGAAATACACTGGCTTTTGCACTCCAATTGTTCAGTATAACCTTCACTTTCAATAATAATATAATAATAATTGTTATTATTATTATTATTATTTGGTGGAGGGATAAATTAAGAAATGCTGAGGGGTATTGGAACATATTTTGTTTGCTCATGAAAGAATAGTCACCTGAAATTTTCTTTTTAAAAAAATTGTATTTTCTGTTGGAAATAAGTATTGAGAAAATCAGACATTTACTTACTCTGGCTTATTCCCTGCTTCCAAATGAAGGAAACAAGAAAATGCCAGGAAAATGCATAAATTATGCCTGTAGAGACTGAGCTGTATCAACCTATTTAGTGATCAATTTAAGCACTTATTTTAAAGTTTCAATAACTGCTTTGCATATCTCACATTGTATTGTTTCATGTCTCATTGTCAAGCTCTATTACTCCTTTTGGTATTAAAAATATATTTTCCCCTCATTTTGATGTAGCTATACCTACATACATGTACTTGCACTATTTGCATGGTAAATTTCAGCCATCCATTTTCTTTCAGCTATTCTGTGTCTTTTTAAAAAAAAAAAACATTTTATATTTGTATTTTTATTTGCTCTATTTTAGATATAAATTACAGTAGAGTGTATTTTAACATATTATATATACATGGAGTATAACATTCTAATTAGGAACCCATTCTTATGTTTGTGCATAATGTGGAGTTTCACTGGTGGTGTATTCACATATGAACATAGGAAGGTTATATCTGATTCATTTCACAATCTTTCCTATTCCTGTTCCCCCTCCTTTCCCTTGTCTAATCCACTGTACTTCTATTAACTGTACCCCTTATTGTGTGTTAGCATCCTCACATCAGAGAGAACATTCAACTTTTGCTTTTGGGGGACTGGCTTATTTCACTGAGCATGATAGTCTCCAGAGCAGATCCATCCACTTACCAACAAAAGTCATAAAGTCATTTTTTATTGACTAATATTCCATTGTACCTGTATCTTTTTATTTAAGTTTTTTCTTTTGTAGAAAGCATATACTTAGATCTTATTTTACTTATTTATTTTGAATATTTATGCATTTCTATTGGAATGTTTAGTCTGTTGACAATTTAATGTAGCTATTTATAGCACTGGGGTAAGATCTGTCATAATCTCTGTTTCTTCTCTCATCTCCTTTATTTTTGTTTTCTTCTTTTTCTGTTTTTAAAAGAACATTTTATTAGGTTTTAGAATTTTTATTTTAAATTTATTTTAAATTTAGTGTGGATTTTTTTAGCTACCTGTATTTTCCAGTTTTTAAAAATGGTTGGATTGCAATATTTATCCTTAACTTTTCATATTTCACTTACAGAAAATATTGTACCACTTAATGTAAAGTATAAAAATCTTGCGATTGTATTTACATCCACATACCCTCATAGTCACTTTATGGATAAGTATAGTACTGTCAGTTTAAATAGGCAATGGATGTGGCAGGATATAATAGCAACATATTTGTTTGGGGGAGAGCAGTCTGATGTCAGTTCAAATATTTTATGTTTATCTAAAATGCTTTAGTCTTTTATGTAAATATAGGGTTCAGGGTATATTCATAGAGGTAGGTAGCACAAAATTTTGGATGAGTTTTATGTATCTTTTCCATTCTTTGTTTTCTTACTCTTTTAAACTGCAATGATTTCCCCAGCAATGCACAGGCTCTCTCTTTTCCAGCGGGGATGTCCAAGGAACAGGGTAAAGGAGACTGTGGCTGTGGAGTCACTAATCAAGACCTCCAGAGATCAAGCTGGAAGCAGGTCTGATTTTGCACATTTACCATGTATATATATTCAGGCAGTAGCTAAGCAGATTATAGGCAGCCACCAATACGATTTCTTGCCTACTCTCCTTGCAGCCATCAATTGAGGAGTGGGCTGTGGAGCAAGCACAGGGACTGCAAAACATGGCCTCATGCCCAGGCCTGTGCCTAGGGGTTAAGTGGTTTGCCACTCACACGCCTAGCACAAGGGGAGTGGCTCACCACTCAGACACCCTTAACATATGCCATGTATGCAGTACTCCATGAACTTGTCCCCACACAGCTATATTTTTTTCTCATGCTCCAAATCAGAACTGCATATTTTCCATTCTGTCTTACTAGTTATTTCCACGCTAAAAAATCACGTATGATTTTGTTTCATATATCTCCCATACAACCATCAGAGTCTATCTACTTTTAATCATTCTGCAGTTTCTTCAGGTTTTGTTTTATATTATGTCTCCCTGACATAATTGTTTCCCAGGAGAGTGGGGTGTTAGCAGTGACTTAGATAATCATCACCAAAAGTGGAAGTCAACCCAATATAATTTATCACCCTGAGCCTTTTTATAGATTAAACAATACACACTTTATATGTAGTTACATATTTAATATATACCATATCCATGTGGTTCTGGTATATTAATCCCATTTTATAGATGAGGAAATGTGATCTCAAGTAATCCAACTTGATGAACATTATGCATCTATATAAGATATATATTTGAATTCTTGGTTCTCTTATTTTATCTTTAAAGAGTAATTTATCATATATATTGATCATATCTATATTTATAATAGTTTTGCCTCCATCAAAGCCTGTTTTATTTAATATTAAAACAGAAAATTAGGTTTCTCTTGAGTGACAATTGCCCACATTTAAAAAATATTACTGACTATTTCTTCCTTTTTTGAATGTGGCAAGAACACAAAACATTACAATATCAAGATAATCTCTTGAAAAATTAACTGTACACTAGAGTATTCACTATAGGTACATGATAATCACCAGATCTAAAACTTTTGTACTTTGCATAAATAAAATTTTATATCCATTGAACAGCAATGCCTCATTGCTTCCTATGTGAGCTCCTGGCAGCAATCATTCTGTGCTGTTTTATGAGTTTGTCTGTTTTATATTTCTCATAGAAGGAGAGACATGCAATACTTCTTTTGTGATAGACATATTTTACATGGAATAACATCCTCTAGGCTTATCAATGTTGCTGCATATGACAAAACTGCCTTTTTAAAGACTGAATAATTTTGCATTGTATTTATTAATCATATGCATATCTTATGACAACTATTATGACAAGAAAATTGGGGCCTTTCATTCTGTGTCACATGCACTTTCTAACCATGTGACACCTTCTGCCATGTCGTGATTCAATAATAAGTCTCCAACCAAGTGCAGCTCTTTGGAATTGGATTCTCAGCCTCCAGAACACTGAGACAAATATATTTTTGTTCAATTATAATTTACCCAATCTGTGGTACTCTGTCACCAAAGCACAAAATAGACTAAGAAAAAAAGTGTAAGACTCTTTTTTTAATTTCTTTTGGTTAGTAACCCTTTATCAGGTATACAGTTTGTAATTATATTCTCCTATCTTTCAGGTTTTCTTTTCATACTTTAATATTTCTGTTCTATTCGGAAGATTTTCAGTTTTGTGTATTTCTTTTAATCTGTTTTTTTTGTTGTTGTTTGTTTTTGCTTTTTTTAGTTTGTGCTTCTGAGGTTATATCCAAGAAATCATTGACAAGATCAATGGAATAAACCTTTTTCTTTGCCTTTTCTTCTAAAATTTTTATAGTTTCAGGTTTTACATTTTCTGAGTTAGATTTTATGCATGATAAAAGATAAGGACCTAA
Source organism: Urocitellus parryii (assembly GCF_045843805.1). Taxonomy (NCBI): domain Eukaryota; kingdom Metazoa; phylum Chordata; class Mammalia; order Rodentia; family Sciuridae; genus Urocitellus; species Urocitellus parryii. The sequence goes on from NC_135539.1 coordinate 56,322,612, forward strand.
TTTGTTTCTAACATGGTTATCCATTTTTTCTACCACCATTTATTGAAGAAATTGTCATTCCCATAGAATTTATTCTTAGCACTCTTGTCAAATATCAGTTGGCTATAAATGAATGAATTTATTTCTGAGCTCTCTTTTCTCCTCCATTGGTTTATATGTCTATTGTTATGCCAGTTTCATACTGTTTTTTTATATTATAAAATTAGGAAGAGTGATCCCTCCATCTTTGTTCTTCTGTCTAGAAATGGCTTTGAAAATTCAGCATCTTTCATGGTGCTGTATGAATTCAAGAATATTTTTATGTAGTTATAAATTTATGGTTTTACATATATATGAATGTGCCAAAATGAAACACCCTATCCTGTAATTAATATACATCAATAAAAATTTAAATGTTGTAAGGCATGGTGGTGCATGTCTGTAATTCCAGAGGGTCCAGAGGCTGAAGCAGGAGGATTGCAAGTGGAAAGCCAGCCTCAGCAATAGCGAGGTACTAAGCAACTCAGTGAGATCCTGTCTCTAAATAAAACACATATTCGGGAGGGGGATGTGGCTCAGTGGTTGAGTGCCCCTGAATTCAATCCCTGGTTCCCCCTCATAAAAAATTAAGTGTTATTGAGATTTTGATAGGGATAGCACTGAATTTGTAGATTTATTTTTCTATTTTTATTTTTATTTTGCTAGAACCAAGGACACTTTGCATGCATGAATCCCAGGGACTCAGGAGGCTGAGGCAGGACTGCAAGTTTGAAGCCAGCTTCAGCAGTTTAACAAGGTCCTCTGAAAATTAGCAAGAATGGATCTCAAAATAAAAATTGTATAAATAGTTTGGGATGTAGCTCAGTGGTAGATCTCAAGGATTCAACATCGGTCTCTCTCTCTCTCTCTCTCTCTCTCTCTCTCTCTCTCTCTCTCTCTCTCCGTCTCCTGAAAACATTACCATTCCCTTCATACAAGATTATGCCACTTAAAAACAGTTCATTTTACTTCTTCCAATATGGATGAATATTTCTTTTTCTTGCCTAATTGTGCTGGCTAGGAATTCCAGTGACACATTATCTTAATGAGTTTTCTTTTTCTATAACAAAAATCCAGAGACTGAGTAATTTTTTATGAAATGGAAGTTTATTTTGGCTAAAGTTTCTGAGGTTTTTAAGTCAAAGTGCTGGGCACAATTCACAAGCCACTTATCAAGCAGAAACAAACTTTATTTTTAGAACACACACGCCGCACCACAGGAGCTCTTCAGGATTTCCCTCAGAGCCCAACTGCCACCACCAGCTTCCCACAAGCCTCTCAACCCCAAAGATAAATATAAATATATATATATATATATATATATATATATATATATATATATATCGTGGATAGACACCTGGTCCTTGATAACAGAGTACCCTCTATGGTGGTTTGAGAATGGCATTCATTAGCCCAATGTCTCCCTCTACAGCATCGTGGGCAAATACCTGGTATTCTACTCCTTTGAAGCCTAGTTTTGTTAAACCCTTTTCCTATGGGGCAATTCCTTTTAAAATGTCCTGTTTGTTCACAATTGTAGCATGTTTTTAGCCTGGCATCTAAAACCTGTTGTACTGCAGCTGCCACAACTTGCCCTTGTTCATTAATGTCTCTACATAATTTACTATATGTGTTTAAATCTTCATGTTTTCATGGTCTAATGACTTCTCTGCACCAACGATTCGCTTGCTCATAAGCCAGTTGTTTTATTAATGGCATTGCTTGTTCTGTATTCCCAAAAACTCTGGTAGCTCTTTGAATAATCCTATCTACAAATTCAGCATAAGGTTCATTATCTCTTTGTATTACGTTAGATAATTGACCTTTTAAACCTCCATGTCCTTGTAAAGTCTTCCATGCCCTAACCACATCTGCAGCAATTTGTGAGTATATGGCAGGATCATATGCAATTTGTTGCTGCTGATTCTCATAAGGTCCCTTTCCTAACAAAATATCTAAATTTCTCTGAGGATAACCAGCTGCTGCATTTTGCCTAGCCGTCTCCTTGCAAAATTCCTCATTGGCAACCTTCCATAACAGGTATTGTCCTCCATTTAGCACAGCTTTATACATACTAGCCCAATCTGCTGGCGTCATGTTCAAGTTGGTAATGGATCTGACTATGCTTACAGTGAAGGGTGCTTGAGGAACATAAGTTGTTACAGCCTCTTTTAGCTGCTTCACTGTTTTGAAATCTAAAGCATGGTGAATTCACTGCCCTCCTGTCTGCTCAAATACAGGGCATGTAATATTTGAGGTCCTGTCTCAGGATCCCATTGATCAACTACGGGGGTTGGGGGCCTCCCAGCATATGGAGGTGGTGCTGTTGGTTGGACACTTACGTCCTCTGGTGATAGAAAGGTGTTAGTAGCAGTCTCCTGTTGTAACTTTCCCCCTGATGGCTTTTTCTGCTCTAAACTTTCTTTCTCTGTCTGACTAGCTCGAGAGACCTTCTCTTTTACTTGAATCTTTTCCTCTGTCTGACTAACTTGAGAGACCTTCTCTTTTACTTGAATCAATATGTCTTCTCCTTCCTCTACCATTGTCTGAACTGAAGGCTTTGGCCTAAGCAAACAAGATACGAACGTCCACAATGGCAATGTGCCAACTGGCAGAGTCCCTGGGCTTTTCTTTTCTATTCTTTTTAAATATTCACCATGATGGTTCCATTGTGATATATTTAACAACTCCTCCTTAAAAAGCCATGGGCTACATTTTTGTATTGTATTAATGTATGCCCTGACTGCTCTTGATTGTACTGGGATGCCTCCTTCCTCTAACAATTTACTTAACACTCTTTTGGTTTGTTTTTTACTAATTTCTGATCCCATGTTTCTACTATAATACAACCCAACAAGATGATGCCAAACAATACTGAAACAGAATGAAACAAAAGTGGAACAACAAAAAATCATTATAGTAGCCTTTCTATCCTCCTGAAATGTCCATCTGTCCTTTCTCCCTATCTGTTCCTCAGACACAAATAGTTTTTCCTCAGATGTGAGCAGTCATCTTACACATCTCTAGGGACAGCTAGCTTAAAACAAAAGCGAAACAAAACAAAAGAAGAATCTTAAAATGGCTACCCATCTTCTCGCCTTGCCCTCAGGGGCGAGCAGTTTACCTTATCACTTACCCTCAGTCGTTCCCATATGGGCCACCAAATGCTGCAGTCTGGCTGGGCACAATTCATGAGCCACTTATCAAGCAGAAACGAACTTTATTTTTAGAACACACAGGTGGCACCACACGAGCTCTTCAGGAATTCCCTCAGAGCCCAACTGCTACTACCAGCTTCCCACCTTCCCACAAGCCTCTCAACCCCCGACTCCTCCTGCTCTTGAGGCCGATTGGCTGGGTCTTGTGGGCGGAGGCAAAAGAATCCCCCAATGAGCAGCTCCGTGGTCTGAAAGGGCGGGGAAAGAGCCCAATGAGCATCACCGCAGAGGAGCCAATCAGCTAGATGTTGCTGGAGCCTCTGTGAGCCAATCATCAGCTGGCAGCTGGAAGTTTGCTGGCAGCTGGAAGTTTGCTGGGGCCCCTTCGGCTGTGGCTCTCAACACATGATGTCAATATCTGCTCAGTTTCTGATAACTGTCTTTTGCTGTTTAACTCATGAAAGAAAAGTAGAAAGAAAGTGGGCACATGCAAAAAAAAAAAAAAAAAGACAAAATGTGAGGTAACTAATCCAGTCACTTGAGAGCAAATACTTATTCAAGTAAGAAAGGCATTAATCCATTCATCATGTTCTGCTCCCGTGATCCAAACTGTACCTACTTAGCCACATGTTTCAACACTGCCACATCCAAGGACTAATTTTCTGAAGAATGAATTCTGATGGACATATCCAAACCATAGCATATGGTATTTTTAATAGAAGCAGTGAAAGAGAGATACTTGCTTTGTACCAGATTTTAGCATATGATGATGATGTATGATAATAGCTATGGGCTAGTAATAGGTTGCTATTAATGTTGAGGTAAATTCATATTTATTGAGACTTTCACATAAAAATATTTTAATTGTTTAAATACTGCTTCTGCATCTATTAAGATAGCCAACTGATCTTTGACAAGACTGCTAAGAATAAATGATATGGTAATGACAATGATTATCATGTGAATTTTATCCTTCATTCTGTAAATTTTGTGCATCATAGTTACTGATTTACAAATCTTGAGCCATTCTTGTATTCCAGAGATAAATGTCTGCATTCATTAATTACAGAAGATGAAGTCCTTGAGGTTTCTAATTGTCTTGTGTACTTAAAACTTAATCCCCAATGCAGAAATATTAAGAGGGTAGTATTTTTCTTTTAAGTTCTTTTACTCAGGTGTTTTATCACAATGAAAAGCTAAGACTAAAACATCCTGTATAGTTAGTAAAGCCCACAACTGAAGTGATTTCAGTGCCTCATTACTGCACTAATTTGTTGTTCTCTGTTTTGCATATTTGAGTATTTTAAGAATTTGAGTGCTCAACTGCATAATTAAAGTTATCTATTTAAAGTTTATCACTTGCTAGTTGATTCAGTTAGACCTTCTGTGATGGAGATATTTTTATTTTCTTAAATGTGTACATCATAATATTATGAGAGTGCAAATTCAATAAATATTTATTCACCAGAAGATTCAACTGTTCCTTCTCCTCATGAAGATGCCATCAGTCCCTTGTTTGAGAAATAAATAGTCCCACATTTCCTGAAGCTCCATTACAACCACATTGCCCCCTATTTTGCCTAAGTCTGTCTCTTTTACTCATTTTATTTTTGCACATATTCATATATATGAATATGTGCAAAATATTTGCACACTAATATTTCACCTAGATACATGAACACACACAAAAAAAGAACTTTAAAATATAATATTTAGAATGAGAAGAAGTCTGTTTTCTTCTTTTGCTGATACGTTGCAGTCATCACAGTGAGTTTGGATGAGTTAAGAACTCTGAATTCTATCAGTGTCTCTGTCCTTACCAGCTAACCCACATAAGTCTGGGTGTTCTCTCTTTAAACATTAGGAGGAATGGAGCTTGGGGAATGTAATGCTGGGACTTATTTTTTGGTGGGTATAGAGTTATAAGGTGAGGGTTAATGGGAAACAGTTGCACAGAAATGTTTATATGGTTGACAATATTGCACAAAATCTTTGAATTTGGGAGAAGGTAAATTTTAAGATATGTGGGGGGTTTTGTCAGATTATTTTACCTAAATATATAAATAAATAAGAAGAAATTCTTTTAAAAATGTCAAAAATATTTTCAAATACAAAAAATCTATAAACCAAAGAATGCTTAAGCAACTAATATGTTTTTAAATTATCCTTCAAATGATCCTATAATTTACATGAGTTTTCACATAGGAGCTCCTTAGTCCATACTTGTTAGCAATCTTGCTGAGTGAAAAACGCAATTCCCTGTGAGCAACTGATTTAAGTATATATATTTCTGTGCCTTCTTTGTATTGTATATCAAGTTGAAATGCTTTTTCTCAACTTCAGAAACCATTTCCTTGGAATTATTGAAACAAAATCCTTTTCTTATAGATCCATGATTCTAGCTATCCAAAAAATACATACTTAGACCCCAAAACTGAACAGGGCCAGGTCTGTCATGCTTGAAAAAATTAGAGTCTTTTTAATAGAATACTTAGGTTATGAGAAAGTAAAACAGACTATCTCTCTGTTTAGCCATTTCATTATCATGCAAAAATCCAGTTTTAATGACCAATATACCCTTCAGCATTTTCATTTTTCTTATTTTCCCTGAAACTGTTGCTCAGTAAGACACTGAAATGGCCTCCGTGGGAGTGGATCAGTTTTCTTTTTATCTCTTTCTCTTCTTTAGCCTAATATCTCATAGGATGGTATCCTGGCTTTTACCAGACTAGGTATGATCGCTCTAAATGCTCAAAAAAAATCTCTCAGGTTGTAGTCCCTTTAGTCCCTTACCCCCTACAGTGAGGCAACACTCCTTCCAGCCCACAGCCAGTCAGCCAAAAAAAAAAAAAAAAAGCGGGAAATAGCAGTATTTTTGGCAGCAACAGTAGTGTTCTTATTGCCAAATATTATGAATTCATGTGCATGAAGACTGGCATTTCATAAAATTCTCCAAACAAAATATTTGCATGCAGAACATATTCAGACCAGATGACTGCTAATTTTCTTCCAAGACTTAAACCTGTGATTCTGAGTTTCCATAAGTTAGCTCTTTGTCACACTTTGTTTTCTCAGACCTGTCGTCTTCTCATGATGTTGGCAGCAGTGAACCATATTTTGTTCTCTTTGGAAGATGTTTTACTATAATTGGAGGTCATGTAGAAGTATACTTGGTGATGGATGAATTTGCATCAAGGATGATCATTAGGCAAATAGAACATTCAATAAAATTATATGTGGGTTAGAAAGCTTTACAATATAGAAAAGTTACCACCCAAGAATTTCTTTATAGTGAGACTCTTGTGTGTTTATGCTCCTGCTGTGAAGATTTTAGAGATAAGCCCCAGTTAATGTATCACCTTAAAATATATATATACAGCCAAGTCCAGATGTACACTGCACTATTTTCACCCCAAAATAAGAAATTAGAACTCAGCTCTGTTCTGACTAAATAGAAATGGATATGTTACTTAAGACTTTTAATAAAAACATCTACTTCATTCCAATTTTTTTAAATGACATTAATTTTTTCAATCTAATCTGGATGTAAAGGACAATTAATTGATGGATTTGGCATATTTGGAATTTTGGAGACTGAAAGTCAGATGATCATCAAATGTAGAAAAAAGATAGTATTATTCATAAAGTTTGAGTTTAAGACCACTTTTCAAATGTTTGGAGTAATTGATGTATGAGAAGAATATATAATATAGTATTATTCTTTAAACTGTAGTAATAGCATAAGATAATCAATAAGAAATGGAACACCTAGGAAATTTGATTGAGAATCAGATGGTCATGAAGTTCAGTCTAGTAGGAATGGTATAATAAAAATTAAGTTCAAGATGCCTGCTCAGATGAAGGGTAAGAAGGACTGTTTTATCACATGTAAAATTTTTCTATTGCAGAAGTCTCACTCAAATAATGTTTAAAAATATATGAATATTTTAAATTTTAATGAGTGATCATATAACTCAATGTGTGTCTGGAGTTCCTAAAATCTATATGGCATATTAATTATTACTTGTCATAACATTCTCATCTAGAGTCCCAGGTAGAAGAGGAAGTTCTATAGCTTGAGCATGTTCCACAAAGTTCATGTGTTTGAAATGTAAGTCCCTTAGTGTAATAGTGTGGAGTGGTGAGACTTTTTAACATGGGATTAGATGGATTATGAGGTTCTATTTTCATGAACAGATTGATGTTGTTATAGTGCTGTGTTTTTTATTGTGGGGATGGTTTTGTTCTAAAGGTGAGTTCAACCCTTTCTTTCTCTCTTGCTCTTTAACATTGTAAAGTTTTCTGCCAGGTTATTATAAAGCAGGAATGCCCCCATCAAATGTAGCCCCTTAATCTTGGACTTCTCAACCTCTAGGGCAATGAGTCAAATAAATTTCTTTTCATTATAGATTAACCACTGTATAATACTCTGTAATACCAACATAAAATTGAGTAAGACAAGGAGAAAATGGCATCAGATATTTTAGTGCCTATTTATTGGAAATACCTTTAGATCTTTACTAAAAGCATGCTGCTTCTTTGGGACTCAGGCCATTCCATCACTGTACTTTCTATACTTCATTACAATTTTTGTATTTGTTAGGTTTTTCTGCATAGCAAACTGCCTTAAAACTTAATCTTTTAATAACATTTACTCAACTGACAATTCTGCCGGTCAGAATTTGGAATATGTTCTTCAGGGCAATTATTCTGGTCTCAACAAGAATCAGTCTTGCTTCCCAGGTGGTTGATAGATAGGTGGACAAGGATGACCTAAACAGAGAAAGCATATTTGTGTTCCATGTGCTTTCATCTCCCCAGCAGAGTAGTCTGGATTGATTTATATAGTGGCTGGAAAGAATGACAATAAAACAAGTGGAAGCATTAAAGATTTTTGCAGACTAGGCTCCAAATAGATTCACCATCAATTCCACTACATTCCACTACATTTTGTACATCCACTAAAACAAATTATAAGATCAACACTCATTAAATGGAAGGAGAAGAGGACTCCTTTCCCAGATGGAAAGATTCACAGAATTATAATTGTCAAATACCTGGATGCAGAGAGAAATAAAAGATAAGAGTAACGTTTGCAAATTCTTATACTTTTTCATCTTCTGGTTCCTTTACCAAGAAAGGAAGGGAAGAAAGAAAGAAAGAAAGAAAGAAAGAAAGAAAGAAAGAAAGAAAGAAAGAGAGAAAGAGAGGAAGAAAGAAAGAAAGAAAGAAAGAAAGAAAGAAAGAAAGAAAGAAAGAAAGAAAGAAAGAAAGAAAGAACAAACTAAAAACAATTTTCTGGTAATAATGAACAACATAATTTCTTCATGATCATACATTATTCTAGCTGTAGTCAGGATCTCCATGTTACACCCTTGTTTCTTAACAGATTCTTAACCAGTTATCACCAATGATCTTCACCTCCAAGACATACTGATCATTTGTTGCCTTACCACACCCTGGACTTTGTGGATACTAGAGCACAACTACCTTGGAAATATTAAAGTAAATGAAAGTAAACATCCTGTGTTCCTACATATTCTCAACCAATTTTGCTGTCATCATTATCTGACCCATGCTCATCAACATTATTGATATGTTTAAGCCTTTGACTCTTCTTCTCTCTCTCTCTCTCTCTCTCTCTCTCTCTCTCTCTCTCTCTATATATATATATATATATATATATATATATATATAAAACTTTTTCTTATTCACTTACTATATTGTTAGATTACAGGGTAAATCACTCTTTAGGCTGTATCTTAAACTTTCATCAAAACTAAGTCTTGTTAATCTTTTAGTTCAGGTTTTGTTTCTTAAAGAACAATGGACATAAACAAACCCCAAACCCAGCAGCACATTAGAGACAAACTGGTAACTATAGAATCATGATTCTAAAAATGGCATCTACACAGATTTAGTTCTGGCCTGCTTTGCAGTTCACATTTGTTGACCTTTGCTGAAGTAGTTGTTTTTGACCTGGGGTATCTGGAGTCCTTACATGTGTTTCTTTTTATTTTGGTATTTTAGTTTGAGCCAGGACATTAGAAATGCAAGGGAAGACTGAACATATTTACAAAAAGGATATAGAAAAGAAACCTTTTATTTTCTATGAGATTTTGGCAAATCAACTTGAAATTTCACTACAAAAATTTAATAGTTTCCACTTGCCCACTGTGAGTGTCTTACCTTCTTGATCTTACCTCTCCTACCTGGACAGATCTATAAGAAATCTTTCATGTTTCCTCTGACAGCAGTCATTTCTAAATTCTCAGAAATAGAGAAACAAAATACTAATAACCTATAAAAAACGGCAAGCATTGCAAGTGTGTTTCAATTCATTGAGGCCAAGTGGTAAAATGTGGCATCTGTTTAAAAGGGACAGAATGAGCACCAGGATATGCTGTTCATAATAGAATACATTGACATCATCCAACTGGTAAAACTTTCTGATTATACAAGTGTAAAACACCTGGATAAGGAACATTATTCATTCTCTCCCTCTCTGATTTTAGCTTCATCAAGTTGTTCATTTTATTTATTTATTTTTTTTAAGAACAACTGTGTCTGTGTTTTGCAAATTTCACAATTTTATTTTGTTATTTTGTACACAGAAAAGCATTTAAGGCACAGGAAAACCCTTAGGCTCTGGAGGATGATTGTTAAACAGGTCACAGAAATAATGCATTTTCTGGTCAGAATTTGAACACAAGACCTAGATCAATATCCTGTGCCTTGTGCCATAAAGGAATAACTAATGCAATAATTTATCACTTTTAAAACCATATTTTTTGCTTTATAACATTTAATAATGCTTGTATACCTATATTTTATAATCTAAGATAAACTAGACCAATAAGCACAATAAAATAAAACATTATTTTTCTTCTGCTTTCCTGCCACCTTTACTTTGTTACTTGTTTACCTTTAATGTATGCATTATTGCTCAGTCTCTAAAGTAGAGCTATATTGAAAGGAAATGATCACTGTCATTGATGAATGCAAGATTCATTGAAAGGTAAATAACCAAAATAAAAGAAATACATACTTCAAAATTTACCCCAATATGGTCAGCAAATAAGTATACAAAGAACAGAAAAGGAAGATATATAGATAATCATTTGCTGAGAAATAAGTGACAACATAAATTTTTGCATTTGAATTAACTATTTTAAAGAGAAATAACAGTTTCTTTTCAAATTAAAATCTTTTCAGTCATACCTGTTTTCAATATAAATCTTAGAATACAGGTTCCGCAGTAATAGGCAGTATTGAAGCCTGATTAAACTGACTAGTGACAGTTTTCAAACTTTGCTGCATGGATCACTTGTGTTGTAATCACTTCCCAGGTAATTACAAGAGGAAATTCCTGGCCTGCGATCAGGCTGCCAAGCTAGAACTTACTGGCAGTTAAACCTCCCCTGATGAAACTGAGGAACGATTCATATATCTTAGAAAAAAAAAATCCTTGTCTCAGAAAGTGCAGAAAGTGACATTATTGTAGATCAAGTGCATTTCAGATATTGTTGATTTTTTTTTTATAGAAGGCAGGGTTAAGTTTAAAAACACCCTAACTCCTAAAAATCAAAGAATGCATTTATAATTTAAACATTCATATTTTGAGTATTGCCTTGGCATGGAGACCTGTGTGTATTTTAAGGGGCACCTCTGAGTTAGCCACCATTATATTATACATGTATAGAATCGAAGTTGTAATACTCAAAAGAAGTTTACATATAAAAACTTTGAATCACAATTCCACACAAGATACATGGCCAAGGGCTCCAATAAACTCTGAAAGAAAACTAGTACATGGAATTATGACTCAGAAAACTTCAAACCCAGGGGCTGGGGTTGTGGTTCAGTGGTAGAACACTCACATAGCACCTGTAAGGGCCTGGGTTCGATCCTCAGCACCACATAAAGTTAAATAGGTGGAATAAAGGTATTCTGCCCAACTACGACTAAAAAATAAATATTAAAAAAACAGAAAACTTCAAACCCAGAGAAGAGAAGGAAATTTTCTATTGGCATCATCATTTTCAAAATGCTCTGCCTATGAACTCCTAGCACCCCAATCCCAGCCCCCAACTCTAACAATGGAAATTTAATAAAGAGAATTTAAATGTGAATTTCAATCATTAAAAAATTGGCAGTTGTAAAAGCAAGACCATAGGCTTTCTTATAGCAATAGGAATACCATACTTCCTCAAAATAATTTTGTAATCTAATTTCTTGGCTTATAATTAGTATGATAAAAACCCAAAAGATTCAGGTTTCAATGTGTAAGCTAAAATTTTACTGATAGCAAAACTGAAGTTTAGAAAGGTGATTATGTTAAACTACAAATAATACAACTTAGTGTCAGATATGCTTCTATAACCTGAATTTCTTGACTCCAATCTAGTTTTATTGCATTTCTTTTTAAAAATAGAAATGGTGTCTTCAGAAATATTAAGTTATCTATTGTATTTATTGAGGAGATGGTAGAGCAGTTATAGGCAGCAATGCTTAATTCCTTGACAGCCCAGAAATAAAGTAGTGAAAGTACATCTGATGAGAGAAGTAGGTTACAGAATAAACACTCTGAAACTCAATATTGGATGGCTTGAGACTTGGAGGGACTTGTAATTTGGTTAGTAGAGGCGAAAAATAAGAAAATTATTCCTTGATCCTGAACTCTGATCAGGACGTGATGGGGGGAACAGTAGCAAAGAGAGAAAAAGGGAAAGGAAACACCTGTAAGTTCACCTGTTTAACAGCACTTGTAAAGAAAAGCCAACTTATTTAAAGTGGAATAAGAATAGCAAAGACAGTGAAGTAGAACATACAGTTTAGCCCAAATAATGGGCTAAAGACCGTGCTGGGTAGAGTCACTAGCTAGCTAGCCTCTTTAGAAAAAAAAACAGTTAAATCAATACAGCTTCTCCCTACCCACACATAATAACAAATAACACCACAAGGAAGGCTTCTTGCTTGAGTTGTCTCCATTTGGAAGAAAATTGTAGAGAGATTACTGCTAGCCAAAAGTAGCCAAAGCCCCTTCTCCTCACCTGAACAAGGGAAGTGTAGCAGAGTGTAGCTGAAGAGTCACACCCTGGGTGTTCTAACATTAATCCTGCACTCTAAACAGCCTCAACAGGAGCTCAAGTTAAGACAGGCTGACAGCTGACATCCTACCCCCATAAATGGTGATGGGTAAAACCTCAGGGATCTGAAACACCCAGGAAAGACGCTTCTGTGCCACAGACTACACATGGAGAATGGACACCCCCAATTGCAGTCAATGACTAAGTGTTTAGATAGCACTTCTACAAGAAACCCCAGAGGAGGGGAGCAGGCAATCAGCAATTCCCTGCTGCCAGCTACAGAAGCTCAGATGAAAGGTGGGCTAACTGACAATCTACCCTAGTCATGACACCATCTTCTGACAATCTATTTCAGTCAGCAGAAAGGCTGTGTGTCACAGATTGCCCAAAGACTGCCTGTGTTCACAGGCCCCACAGTTGCATACAGCCACCAAACTCTATTACACTATAAGGAAACCCTAACAAAATCTGGCCTAACAAAATCTAATAGTTATATGGACACACTAAAGATCAGAGGGGCCTTTTAGAATTTTATCATTGGTGAGCTGGTAACTCCACACCCAAGGAAACATAGAAATAAAGCCAAGGAGTCATGGGCATCTTCTAATGGAACTAAATCCTTACGAAATCCAAATCAGGAACATTCAGTAAGAAATCACCCCACCTTGGAAGATTATCAAAAATAGCTCTAATGTCAATTTTGATCTTAAAAATATTACTTCTTGTGCTGAATTGATAGATATTTCTTTATTCAATATTATAGCTCTCAATTCATTTTACTGTATTTCTTCTAATGCTTCAACATTAACTGGAGTCAATCTTTGTAATCCTAGCTTAGATTTATACTTTCTTCTCTCAGTCACTTTTTTCCCTCTTGCATTACCTGCCTCTGCCTCAAATCTTCTCCACCTCCCATTTTTCTTCTTCTTTTTCTTGTATTACTTTGCTTCTTATTTTTCTCCTCCTTTTTTTCTATCTACCCAAATCTTCTCTTTTTTCAATGTCAAAATATTTAACATAATTTTAATATATATGATATTTCCTCCACTGTGGTGTCAATTGGATGAATTGTGAAAATGTTGTGAGTCACTTGGGTTGATTTTCTTCACTTGCTTTTTCATATTTAACATAATTTTAATATATATTTTTATCTGATATTTCCTCCACTGTGGTGTCAATTAGATGAATTGTGAAAATGTTGTGAGTCACTTGCTGGACAGATTATCTCTTCTAGTTTGATACAAGGGACAATTTACTTAACTTTTTTCTCTTAAGTAGCCCAGGCTGAGAAAATATCCAAGTATTGATACTCCTACTCAATGTGTTGCCATGCCCAGGGTCAATTCCACTTTGAGAGAAGATACTAAACCCTATTATCTGAAATCACTTCAATACAAAGCCACATATTAATACATTTTAGGACAAAAAACATTTTAAAAAGCTTCTCCAAGATTCCTCTCATCCAGGTATAAACTTGTTATAATGCTCTTGAATAGGTTGAGAAATGAGTTATTAAAATTTAGAAAATTCACAGATAAAATATATCAATAAGCGAAAGAAGATATAAGTAATAATCTAAGGGAGAAAATACAGGAAGTGAAAGATCAGTTCAAGGAAAATATAGTTATTCTGGGAAAAACATAATGGAAATTCTGGGAATGAAAAGATGTTAAAGGAATATTATCAGAACATCCAAGAAATCTGGGATAATATTAAGTGATCAAATCTAAAATTCATTGGTGTAAAAGAAGGTACCAAAATACAAACTAGAGAACAAATAACCTTTTTAATGAAATAATATCAGAACCTTAGAAACCTTAGAAATGAAATGAAAATCTATACAAATACAAGATGCATTTAGAACTTGAAGTAATCAAGATAAAAGCAAGTCCTCTCTAAGGCATATTATAATTAACTTGCTTAATATACAGAATAAAGAGAGAATTTTAAAAGCTGCAAGAGAAAAATATCAGGTCATATTTGGAGGAAGGCAGAGTAGAATTTAGAATTCCCAATCATTTCTCAGCAAAATCCCTAAAAGCTAGGGTGTTTGGAATAAAATCCCTGGGGATAGGAGTGAGGTAGAGGTGCCAACTCAGATTGCTATATTCAGTAAAACTATCCTTCAGAATTGATGATGAAATAAAAACCTTACATGATAAACAGAAACTAAAAGAATTCATTACCCTTAAGCTGGCATTACAAAACATAATGAATTAAATATTTTATGCACAAAAATGAAAATAAATATCAGAGCGAGTTTATGGATAAATCTTACTGGAGGAATAGTGAATTAAAGGAGAATCAAATCTGAATTAAGCATTAGAAATAAATCAAGTAGCAGCAAATAAAAATAGTCTACCTGTAATAACACTGAAAAGAAATGGTCCCAAGTCTTCAATCAAAAGAAAAAAGAGTGACACAAAAGATTAAAAAACAAGACCCACCAATATTTTATTTACAAGAGGCTCATCATACAGGCGAATAAATCCACAGGCTGAAAGTCAAGGATGAAAAACAATGTACTATGAAAACAAAGACCCCCCAAACAAGTGGGAGTAGGTACTCAAATATTGACGAAGTAGATATTTAAACAAAATTAGTAGAGACAAAGAAGACATTTTCTACTGGTTAAGAGAATCACCCAACAACAGGATATAATAATTGAAAATAATTATACACCAGATTTTAGTGTACCTGTGTGCATAAAAAAATACTCAATATAATAATTTAAATAGACCCAATAGAATAACATTGGGTAACTTCAACATGTTTCTCATAAATACACAAATCATCCAGAAACAAACTAAATGTGTTTTAAATCTAAAAGTATCATTAATTAAATGGACCTAATAGACATGTATAGTATCTTTCATCCATTGACAACTGAGTTCATTTTCTCTTCAGAGGCATATTGATCATATTTTAGGACACAAAAAAGAATTGACAAATACTAAAATCAGAAATAATTCCTGGAAGTCATATTAGATCATATTAGAATGACATTAGAATCAATAATAATGTAAAAAAGAGAAAAACTTTTAATACATGGAGATTGAACATGGCAGCGGGCGCGGAGAGATCAAGTCTCTGACCTCTTCAGCTGTGCGGGCATAGGGAGCCGTAAACAGTTTAAATCCTGTTTACTCAGGATCACTAGGAAATGCTGAGCTGAAGTGGATCTGGGGCAAACAGTCTGGGCCTCTCAGAACACACACTGAGCCCGGATTGGCTGAATTCAAGCTCCCATTCGCCTGCTTCCCGCAGACAAACAGCTGTGACTCAGCACTAATCCATCCCACTGAAACAACTGGTCAGCGGGATCCTACGGAGGTAATGCCAACCGAGCCTTCATAGGCAGCGGCCACAGGATTGAAACGGGACTTAGGAGAGACAGCCAGGACCCATCCGTTGCATTGGTCACCTGGCAAAGGGCAACGAACTGTCACCATTTGCAAGAGACACCACCATGGTAGAGAACAGACGTGACCAGACTGCAACAGAGGAAGTAACTTCATTGAAACCAGTGGCTACAGCATCAAATAAATTTATAGGAGTAAACAGTAACTCAGCAGTCAAACAGAACAAGAAGTAACATGAGCAGCATGAAAAAGCAAGGAAGAAAAAGAATAAAAACAATGCAGGACAGCCTAAATATTCAGGAGGACCTAGAATCATCAGAAAAATGGTCATATAAAGAACTCAAGGAACACCTTAGACAGATGGAATGGAACCTTAAAGAGGATATGAGACAGCAAATTCAAACAGTGAAAGAACACATTGAAAATGAATTACATAAACAGATAAAAGAAGAAGTTAAGCATCTTTATCAGGAGATAGAGATTATAAAAAAATCAAACAATAATTCTAGAAATGAAGGAAACTATAAACCAAATTAAAAACTCAAATGAGAATATTACTAACAGAGTGGAGCAAGTAGAAGCCAGAACGTCAGATAATGAAGACAAAATATATCATCTTGAAAAGAGTCTAGACAACTCAGAAAGGCAGGTAAAAGATCATGAGAAAAACATCCAAGAGATATGGGATAACATAAAAAAACAAACTTAAGAGTCATCGGGATAGAGGAAGGTACAGAGATTCAAACCAAGGGAATGAGTAACCTGCTGAATGAAATAATTACAGAAAACTTTCCAGAAATAAAAAAGGAAACGGATATACAAATTGTAGATGCATACAGGACACTGAGCATACAAAATCACAGTAGACCAACGTCAAGACATATTGTTATGAAGATATCCAATATACAGAACAAAGAGACAATATTAAAAGCTACAAGAGAAAGGAGACAGATTACATTCAGGGGTAAACCAATAAGGTTAACAACGGTTTTTCATCACAGACACTGAAATCAAGAAGGTCCTGAAACAATGTATTTCAAACATTGAAATACAATGGATGCCAACCAAGAATTCTGTATCCAGCAAAATTAAGCTTCAGGTATGACAACGAAATAAAAATCTTTCATAATAAATGAAAGTTAAAAGAATTTGCAGCCAGAAAACCAGCACTGCAAGGCATCTTGAGCAAAACACTACACGAGGAAGAAATGAAAAACAGTAACCAAAACCATCAGTGGGAAGAGCCTCGGTAAAGACAGAGGGAGGGGGAAAAGATAATCATGGAGAAACAAATTAAATTTAAAAAAAAAGGATAAATAATCAAACATGGCTGGAAGTACAAACCATATATCAATAGTAACTCTAAATGTTAATGGCTTAAACTCTCCAATAAAGCGACATAGGCTGGTATCATGGATTAAAAAAAAAAAAAACAACAATATGCTGCCTCCAGGAGACACATCTGATTGGAAAAGACGTACACAGGCTGAAGGTGAAAGGATGGAAAAAAATATACCATGCACACAGTCCTCGTAAGCAAGCAGGGGTGGCCATCCTCATATTGAATAAAATAGACTTCAAGACTAACTTAATGAAAAGGGATAAGGTAGGATATTATATACTGTTAAAAGGAACCATTCACCAACAATACATAACAATTACCAATATTTATGCACCAAATAATGGTGCTGTGATGTTCATAAAACAAATTGTCCTCCAGTTCAAGAATCAAATAGACCACAACACAATAATTATGGGTGACTTCAACACACCTCTCTCACCATTGGACAGATCCTCCAAACAAAAGTTGAATAAAGAAACTATAGAAATCAATATCACAATTTCAAAATGGTGATGGCAGAGAGTCTTCCCACGAGTCGCAGTCTGAGGAAGAGGAATCAGATATTGAAATTCAGAACTTACGGGGAAATTTTAACAGACTGCGTTTAACACCGCCTGCCCAGGCTATTAGAATTTTGCCATTGTCTGCTAAAAGGACAAAATTTAACAGAAAAATCCAGTTTCTGTCCTAAAGGAATTGTTAGTGATGAAGTCTCGCTATCAATCTTTATATGCACTTTTTAAACCAGTTGCTGTTGAGCAGAAAGAGACTAACAGCCGCATTTATGCTACTTTGAATAAGACTATGACCATGATAGAAGAACTACAAAAGCAAACAGATCTGGAGCTGTCACCACTGACTGAAGAAGAGAAAACTGTGACAGAGCAATTAAAATCTCACATAACAGACTCATGAAGAAATGGACTTGCAAAAGGAAACTAAGGAAGAGATCCATTCCAGAGAAATTTAGGAAGATGTTTTGTTAACACTTGATGATTGGAGGTGGGGGACTGGTAAAGGAGAGGAGGTTTGGCTTGAGTGACAGGATAGTGATGACTTTAATATAAGTGGAAATAGAAGAGCAGATATTATCTATATAAAATTTAGCCCCCACGCTCCCCCCAAAAAGAAAAGTGGAATGGAAGATTTAAATATATATTTATAAATATATTCAGTTTTCTTTTCTTTTTTTTTTTTTTTGGTGATGCTGGGGTTTGAACCCAGGGCTTTGTGCATGTGAGGCAGGCACTCTACCAACTGAGCTATATCTCCAGCCCAATATACTTAGTTTTGCATTTTTAACTCAAGGAAGTCCCTTAACACTATTTTGGACCTTTATATATACATATATATATATATATATATATATATATATAGTTGAGATAATGTAGATATTCTGCCTTGTCATAAAATAATATGTATATTTCAGGCAGTCAGTGTGTGAATGAGAATGATTTAGAAATTAAAGAATAAGCAACATATTGTTTATATATATATATATATATATATATATATATATATATATATATATATATATTTATATAAAACTTACAGTTTAAAAATAATTTTTAGTTGTAGATGGACACAGTATCTTTATTTGTTTTTATGTGGTGCTGAGGATTGAACCCAGTACCTC
This sequence comes from Urocitellus parryii, assembly GCF_045843805.1. Classification (NCBI taxonomy): domain Eukaryota; kingdom Metazoa; phylum Chordata; class Mammalia; order Rodentia; family Sciuridae; genus Urocitellus; species Urocitellus parryii. The sequence continues at coordinate 56,341,217 of NC_135539.1, forward strand.
ACATGTTCGAGGCTAGTGCTCTACCACTGAGCCACAACCCCAGCCCAAAAACTTCCATTTTTTGAAATGTTGATTATAGATCGGAATCATTATTGATGAGACCATTAATATATGATGTATAATCTCATTAAACCTAATTAATGTAATAAGTTGGCTTTTCTGTGAAAGCCTCACTTTTTTTTCCTATTCCTTCTGCCTGCTAATGTTGAACAACATGAGCTTTTCTGCAAATACTGTGTTAGACTATTCCTGTGGTATTTCAACAATCCCTTTGTTTTCCTTCATCTTATGTTTCTTACTGTTTTTTGTTTGTTTTTGCAGCAGTGAAGATTGAACCCAGGACCTCATAATGAATCCTATATCCCTAACCTGAACTACATCCGTAACCCTGAAATTGTTCATTTTGTATGAAAGAAAGCCAGGTGTAGTTGTGCATGCCTATAATCTCAGCTAACCAGAGACTGAGGCAGGAGGATTTCAAGTTCAAGGATAGCCTGGGCAACATAGCAAGACCCTGTGTCAGTAAAAAAAAAAAAAATGTAGATGTATCTGATAGTTGCCAGTTTTGTGTGTGTAAGCCAATTTCCCTACTTATTTTCAAACAACTATTGGCAACAAGTAATTGTCCAAAGTAGGGACAGGACTGGGAAAGCAGTGGTAGAGTGCTGTCTAGCATGTGGGAAGACCTGGGTTTGATCCCCAGCACCAGAAAAACAAACAAACAAAAATCCAAAATGGGGACAGATTAAAAAAAAAAAATTGTGGCTGGGAGCACTGGCGCACATCTATAATCCCAGTGGCTCAGAGAGGAGGCAGGAGGATTGTGAGTTCAAAGTCAGCCTCAGCAAAAACGAGGCACTAAACAACTCAGTGAGATCCTGTCTCTAAATAAAAATAAAAATAAAAATAAAACAGGGCTGGGATATGGCTCAGTGGTCAAGTGCCCCTGAGTTCAATCCCTGGAACCCCCCCCCAAAAAAAAAATTGTGGGATAGAAGGTATAGCCCAGTGGTGGTGCATATACTTACCATGTGTGAGGCTCTGGGTTTATCCTTAATAAATACATATGTATATCTGGCTAATAGTAGGTGAATAGGAAAATAAATTATGGTATATCTATATAATAAGATTATTGAATAGTCAAGAAATTATTATGGAAATACTGAAGCTATGCCAAATTGGGGAGAAGAGAAGCAGGTACTGCAGTTTTATAGTTAATATTGGGCTTTGGGGGCTGGGGCTGTAGCTCAGTTGCTGAGCTCTTGCTTAGCATGTGTGAGGCACTGGGTTTGATCCTCAGCATCACATATAAATAAATAAATAAAAGTAAAGAAAAAAAAAGATTGGGCTTTGGAGTCACATCTGAGATAGAAGTACAGTAGTTAACCCTTTTAGCTTCAGTTTTGTTTTCCATGGTTTTAGTTAACTGTGGTCAACTGCAGTCCAAAAATAATAGTTGTCAAATTCTGGATATAAAAAATTTGTAAGTTTTAAGTTTCACATTATTCTGGCTCATGTGATAAATCTTGTGCCATCCTACTGCAAAAAAAAAAAAAGAAATCAATATCACAATCAATAACCTAGACTTAACTGACATATATAGAATATATCAACCATCATCAAGTGGATATACTTTTTTCTCAGTAGCACATGGATCCTTCTCCAAAATAGACCATATATTATGTCATAGGGCAACCTTCAGTAAATATAAAGGGGTGGACATAATACCATACATTTTATCTGATCATAATGGAATGAAACTGGAAATCAATGATAAAAGAAGGAAGGAAAAATTCTACATCACATGGAAAATGAACAATATGTTACTGAATGATCAATGAGTTACAGAAGACATAAAGGAGGAAATCAAAAAATTCTTAGAGATAAATGAAAATACAGACACAACATAACAGAATCTATGGGACCCAATGAAAGCAGTTTTAAGAGGGAAATTCATCGCCTGGAGGTCATTCCTCAAAAAAAGAAAAAACCAACAAATAAATGAGCTCACACTTCATCTCAAAGCCCTAGAAAAGGAAGAGCAAAACAACAGCAAATGTAGCAGAAGGCAGAAATAATTAAAATCAGAGCGAAAATCAATTAAATTGAAACAAAAGAAACTATTGAAAAAATTAACAAAATTAAAAGTTGGTTCTTTGAAAAAATAAATAAGATCGACAGACCTTTAGCTATGCTAAGGAAGAGAAGAAGAGAGAGAACTCAAATTAGTAACATACGGGATGAAAAAGGCAATGTCACAACAGATGCTATAGAAATACAGAAGACAATTAGAAATTATTTTGGAAACCCATATTCCAATAAAATAGAAGATAGTGAAGACATCGATACATTTCTTAAGTTATATGATTTGCCCAGACTTAGTCAGGAGGATACACACAATTTGAACAGACCAATATCAATGGATGAAATTGAAGAAGGAATCAAAAGACTACCAACCAAGAAAAGCCCAGGACCGGATGGGTATACAGCGGAGTTTTACAAAACATTTAAAGAAGAATTAATACCAATACTTTTCAAGTTATTTCAGGAAATAGAAAAAGAGGGAGCTCTTCCAAATTCATTCTATGAGGCCAACATCACCCTGATTCCGAAACCAGACAAAGACACCTCAAAGAAAGAAAACTACAGACCAATATCTCTAATGAACCTAGATGCAAAAATCCTCAATAAAATTCTGGTGAATCGAATACAAAAACACATCAAAAAAATTGTGCACCATGATCAAGTAGGATTCATCCCTGGAATGCAAGGATGGTTCAATATACGGAAATCAATAAATGTTATTCACCACATCAATAGACTTAAGGATAAGAAGCATATGATCATGCCAATAGATGCAGAAAAAGCATTCACAAAGTACAGCATCCAGTTATGTTTAAAACATTAGGAAAACTAGGGATAACAGGAACTTACCTGACATTGTAAAAGCTATCTATGCTAAGCCTCAGGCTAGCATCATTCTGAATGGAGAAAAATTGAAGGCATTCCCTCTAATTCTGGAACAAAACAGGCATGTCCTCTATCACCACTTCTATTCAATATAATTCTCAAAACACTGGCCCAGAGTAATTAGACAGAAAAAAGAAATTAAAGGCATAAAAATAGGAAAAGAACTTAAATTATAACTATTTGCGGGTGACATGATTCTATACCTAGAAGACCCAAAAGAGTCTACAAAGAAACTACTAGAATTAATAAATGAATTCAGCAAAGTGGCAGGATATAAAATCAACACGCATAAATCAAAGGCATTTCTGTATATCAGCGACAAAACTTCTGAAACGGAAATGAGGAAAAACACTCCATTCACAATATCCTCAAAAAAAATAAAATACTTGGGAATCAACCTAACAAAGGAGGTGAAAGATTTATACAATGAAAACTACAGAACCCTAAAGAGAGAAGTAGAAGAAGATCTTAGAAGATGGAAAAATATACCCTGTTCATGGATAGGCAGAACTAACATCATCAAAATGGCGATATTACCAAAAGTTCTCTATAGGTTTAATGCAATGCCAATCAAAATCCCAATGGCATTTCTTGTAGAAATAAATAAAGCAATCATGAAATTCTTATGGAAAAATAAAAGACCCAGAATAGCAAAAGCAATTCTAAGCAGGAAGTGTGAATCTAGAGGTATAGCGATTCCAGATTTCAAACTATATTACAGAGCAATAGTGACAAAAACAGCATGGTACTGGTACCAAAACAGGCAGGTGGAACAATGGTATAGAATAGAGGACACAGAGACTAATCCACAAAGTTACAACTATCTTATATTTGATAAAAGGGCTAAAAGCATGCAATGGAGGAAGGATAGCATCTTCAACAAATGGTGTTGGGAAAACTGGAAATCTATATGCAACACAATGAAACTGAATCCCTTTCTCTCGCCATGCACAAAAGTTAACTCAAAGTGGATCAAGGAGCTTGAATTCAAATCAGAGACTCTGCGTCTGATAGAAGAAAAAGTTGGCTCTGATCTACATATTGTGGGGTCAGGCTCCAAATTCCTTAATAGGACACCCATAGCACAAGAGTTAACAACAAGTATCAACAAATGGGACTTACTTAAACTAAAAAGTTTTTTCTCACCCAGAGAGACAATAAGAGAGGTAAATAGGGAGCCTACATCATGGGAACAAATTTTTATTCCTCACACTTCAGATAGAGCCCTAATATCCAGAGTATACAAAGAACTCAAAAAATTAGACAATAAGATAACAAATAACCCAATCAACAAATGGACCAAGGACCTGAACAGACACTTCTCAGAGGAGGACATACAATCAATCAACAAGTACATGAAAAAATGCTCACCATCTCTAGCAGTCAGAGAAATGCAAATAAAAACCACCCTAAGATACCATCTCACTCCAGTAAGATTTGCAGCCATTATGAAGTCAAACAACAACAAGTGCTGGTAAGGATGTGGAGAAAAGGGTACACTTGTACACTGCTGGTGGGACTGCAAATTGGTGCAGCCAATTTGGAAAGCAGTATGGAGATTCCTGGGAAATCTGGGAATGGAACCACCATTTGACCCAGCCATTGCCCTTCTTGGACTATTCCCTGAAGAATTAAAAGAGCATACTACAGGGATACTGCCACATCGATGTTCATAGCAGCACAATTCACAATAGCTAGACTGAGGAACCAACCCAGATGCCCTTCAATAGATGAATGGATAAAAAAAATGTGGCATCTATACACCATGGAGTATTACGCAGCACTAAAAAAATGACAAAATCATGGAATTTGCAGGGAAATGCACGGCACTAGATCATATTACGCTTAGTGAAGCTAGCCAATAGCTGAAAAACAAATACCAAATGTCTTATTTGATATAATGAGAGCAACTATGAACAGAGCAGGGATGAAGAGCAGGAAGAAAAGATTAACATTAAACAGAGACATGAGTTGGGAGGGAAAGGGAGAGAAAAGGGAAATTGCATGGAAATGAAGGGAGACCCTCATTGCTATACAAAATTACATATAAGAGGTTGTGAGGGGAATGGGAAAATAAACAAGGAGAGAAATGAATTACAGTAGATGTGGTAGAGAGAGAAGATGGGAGGGAAGGGGAGGTGGGATAGTAGAGGATGGGAAAGGTATCAGAATACAACAGTTACTAATAGGGCATTATGTCAAATTGTGGATGTGTAACCGACGTGATTCTGCAATCTGCATTTGGGGTAAAAATGGGAGTTCATAACCCACTTGAATCTAATGTATGAAATATGATATGTCAAGAGCTTTGTAATGTTGTGAACAACCAATAAAAAAAGAAAAGAAAAAAATTAATACATGGAGATCAAGTAATACCCTTTGATATTTGATATGATAGATGTATCATAGAAAATATCAGGGGGAAAAAGAAAATAATTGCTTAGGAACAAATGAGAACAGAGGTACAACATATCAAAATCTTCAGGAAATTATTGATGCAGTTCTAAAGAGGAAAGTTTATAGAACTGAGTGCCTTCATTAAACAATGAAAAATCCCAAGTAAGTAATCTTATGTTATACCTTAATGCCCTACCAAAGGAAGAACAAACTAATTACCAAACCAAGAGAAGACAGGAAATAATTAAGATCAGAGCCAAAATTAATGAAATGGAGAATGAAGTAGTATTGAAAATTATCAAGACAACAAAAGTGGTTCTTTATAAATAAAAAAAGAAAATTGAGAAATACTTTTTTTTCAAACCCAGAGTTGTTTTTTTTTTTTTTTTTTTTGGTGGGGAGAGCTACCCAAAGGAGAAGAAAAGAAGAGAAATAGAGCCACAAAAAGAAGAGGGAGAGAGCAGAGAGCAGAGAGCAGAGAGGAAAAGAGCATAGAGAACACAAAATTTATAAATTCTTAGGGAAACCAACAACAACAACAAAATAGAAGACCCAAATAAACAAAATTAGAGATAGAAAGGAGATGTCACCAGGTACTTGTAAATCCAGAGGATTATTAAAAACTATTTTTAAACTTTAAATATTTAAACAATATCCTGGATTTATGTAAATTAAAAAATCCTTAATAAAATATTAGCCAACTGCATTCAAAACACACCAAGTATATAGCACACCACGAATAAGTGAATTGAATACATGGAAAGCCAATTTGGTTCAATATTTGCAAATTGAAAGATGCAATTCACCACATAAACATAATTAAGGACAAGAATCACATTATTGTCTCAACAGATGTACAAAAAGCCTTTGCCAAAATCCAGCACAAATTTATGCGAAAAATCATAAAGAATTAGAGATAAAAGAACTTACCTTAATATTATAAAGTATATATATGAAAATAACTTCACAAATATCATACTGAACAGTGAAAAACTGAAAGCAATTCCTCTGAAATCAGGAACAAGACAAGGATGGCCACTCTTACCAAACCTTCTCTTGAAACTCTAGCCATAACAATCAGGCAAGAAAATTAAAGGGATACAAATAGAAAAAGATAAATTAAATTATCTATGTTTATTGATAATATGATACTGTATGTAGATGAGGGTTCAATTCCAGGAATGCCAGTTTAGTTCAACATATGTAAATAAAAAATGTATTTTACCAACTTATGCAAATCAATAAATATAATTCACCACAAGAAACCACTAGAAGAATTCTAGAGCTGATAAACAAATTCAACAATATAGCAGATATAAGATCAACATATAAAATAACTTTCCTATATTCCAAATAATGAATTCACTAGTAAAGAAATCAGGAAAACTATACCATTCATAATAACCTAAAACAAAACAAAACAAAAGGAAATAAAAAAAAACTTGGGAATAAATATAACCACTGAGGTGAAAGACCTCTATAATGAATACAAGGAAGCACTAAAGAAAGAAATTGAAGAATAACTTAGAAGATGGAGAAACCTCCCATGTTCTTGGTAAGCAGAATTAATATTGTCAATTTGACCATACTTCCAAAAGCATTATACATATTCAATGCAATCCCTAACAAAATACCAATGACATTCTTCACAGAATTTTTTTAAAGCCTAAAATTGTTTTGTAAATCTAAGAGAATGAAAATAGGAAAAGAATCACTGACCAATAAGGGTAATGCTGAAGGCATCATAATACATGATCTCAAATTTTAGTACAGAGGTATAACAAAAAAAAAAACAAAAACAACACAACAACATGGTATTGGCATCAAGACAGACATAAAGACTAATGTAATACAATAGAAGACAGACAGAAATCCAACTAAATAGTCAGTCAAGTGATATCTGACAAAGGTGTCAAAACCATATTTGAGAATATACTGTGCCCAGCATGACAATTTATTTTCAAAGAATTATTAAATATTTTAAACATAAAAATAAATAGATAAATATGTTGTTTAAGAAAAAAAATGTGTGTGTGCATGAAGTGCTACTTAGAATAAAGGCAATTTAGCAACATGTAATATTTGTGTGGCAATTTTTTGAAAGAAAATAAAAATACAATAGACTATTAATCCAGAATTTGCAGTTTAAACAGTCTTCTGTACTTTTTTGAAGAGATTAAAATTGGCAAATAAATATATAGCCTAAAGCTTAACTTTAAAAAATATAATATACCAACACAGAGAAGAGATGCACAGTGTATATACGCTGTTTAAATGATAAAATAAAATGCCACTGACAAGGTACCAGCCACATTTTACATAGTTAATTGAAGAATGAATGTATTCCTTCTCTCTCCACCTCCCTTAGAGGTAATTACCACCTAGAATGTAGTCTGAATAATAATGAACAAACATGATAAGACTTAAAGTCATTTATCCATAAATAATTATATGAGATATGTACTATGTTAAGATTGTATCTATTAATGTGCAAATCCTCATGTTATTTATTACCTAATTCTGCATTTTTAACTGATTTTCAATTGCGAATTTATTTTATTTTATTCTTTTTTGTTTTGGTGGGAGTGGTACCAGTGATTCAACTAAGGGCACTTGACCGCTGAGCCGCATCCCCAGACCTATTTTGCATTTTATTTAGAGATAGAGACTCACTGAGTTGCTTAGTATCTTGCTTTTTCTGAGACTGGCTTTGAACTCATGATCCTCCTGCCTCAGCCTCTCCCAAGCCACTGGGATTACAGGTGTGTGCCACTGTGCTCAGCATGACAATTTATTTTCAGAGAATTATTAAATATTTGTAGAAAATTTGAACCTCATCCTTTCCGTTTAGCAGTTTTATCTTATTTTAAATATATATATATATATATATATATATATATATATATATATTCAATTGTGTTCTAGTAACTTGGGAAGGATTTAGATGATGTCTCATTTCACCCCCAGTTTCTGAACCTCTTCTCAAACCCTAACTCATAGCTCAATTTTGTGGACATGAGGCAGCATACTCATGGCTACAGTAAAGTTGGGCACTGACATAAATACCTGGAAGAGCAGAATCCCTCATTCTTAGGTTAGGTGGGAGAGTTAGGATAGGTGGGAGAGTTTGCTTCTGTCACTGGTGCTGTACAGCTCCATTCAGCTCACCTCAATTGTAGGTTCATTGGTCCTGTCCAGGACCTGGGACATGCTCAGCACTGAGCAAATGTACTTTGGCATAATAATGAACAACAATAGCATTTCTAACCTTCTGATTACAAAAGCACAAGAATAATTTTATTGCAACATAACAAACAGCAATCAGGATACAATAGAATGATGGGCTGCTGTCTGTTATTTCTGTGTATGTATATATGGTGGTATCACCACTGAAGTTGAAGGAAGCCAATTCATAGGAAAGTGAAGATAATGAGAGAAAGAAGTATGGGAAATATGCTGAACCTGTTGTAATTTGTCTCCATGCTTCAAAAGGACAATCATGGGAATAGGGATCAACCTAATTAGTAAGGGTTGTTGTATTATCTAAAAAAGTTTGATGCTATGAGCTATACTTTTTGATGGCTGCATAATACTGAGTGCCATATACTGAATCTATGTTTCTGCAGGATGTATACTTTAGCCAAATAATTTTTCAGATTGTATTGGATATGATAATGACAATGTGTGTTCTTCCAAAAATGGTACACCTCAGATAAATTTACATGTGTCCACGGTGTTAGAGTAACATGTATGAAGTTCCAGGCATGTGGGGCTTGTGAGTCTACAGAGATTTTCTCCTCATAAGTAGGAGTAGAGTCAGTTGAACTGAGTAAGAGAGAGTTGCTGAAGGTCTATTGAAGGTAATTTGTCCAATTTGTTTTTAAGCAATGTCAAGAAATAATGAAAGAAAGCCTGGGAGAGAGACATTTGAATTCACTGTAAGGTTTCTATGAGGCACAGCATGTAATTTACTAGGAATTTGTGTTGCCAGACCTTGGAGTACTCAGTAGCATTTGTGTATGTGGAAAGAAGTAAAATGTGCAATCAGAATAGGGGCAGAAAATAAAATGTAAAGGAAGCTGATCAAGTAGATGAGTTTACAAATAGCTCTCCAATGCCAAAACAGAAGGCCACGAGCAATCTTCATGGAGAAAAAGAGATGTTGTTGCATTTGTTCAACTGAATGTGGCCTTTGGCATCAGTAGTCCAAAAGCACTTTCCATCTTCAGATGGATTTAGTTGAAGGAAACCAATTCATAGGAAAATGAGGAAATGTGACAATATCCGGTAGAGGAAGGGAATTGTCTTTTGAATTTTTAATGAGCGCTCTGGGTGAAATTGGAGCATTATTTATACAAGGAAAAGCTATATGAAAAGGTGAATTTCTCTTTAGACAAGGTCAATTATTTAATTTGAAGACTGTAATCGGAATGGCCTTAGCTAGAGCCATAAGCCATAAGTTTAGTTTTAAGTAGTCTTTATCATCAGTCAATAAAAACACTGGTGATAGGATTCTGGGCAAGTAAGTAATTCCATTGTATGCACAATGTATCAGATAATTTTAAATTTGGGGTCCTGTGAAATGTGTTCCCTGGTCACTTTCACTATGTTTGATAATCCATAATGGGCAACCCATGGCCATAAAGTTGTTATGGTAACTTCCTGGTTGCGTGTAGAGCAAGGGTATGCTACTTCTAATCTTGAGAAGACATCTACAATTACATATGTGCATTTGTTCTGAAAAGGTGACAAAAGTCCTATAAAATCAATTTGAAGCATGAAATTAAAAATGTCAGGTTTGTATCTATGTGAAGGTAAGGTGTGTCTAAATCTTATTTGAGCATTAGAACAATCAATGCAACCTTTCACAACAGAGTTACATATAGTGTTGCCATGATAGCTGAAGGTTTCTTTTGGAAGCCCACTGAAACAATGCATGTGTACCTATATGTCCAAGCCATTTATGTATGTTTAAATTTTCTGTATCAGATATGGTGGCATGATTCTGGGATGGGATTTTGGCCCACTTATTAGATTCTTAAATGAGATTATGTTATGTGATTTAAAATTGCCATTAGGTTGTCATGCCATTTTTAAAGTTGGTTTGGCTGTCCATTAATTTGTGTTTTGTAATTTTAAGCATAATGTATTAACTTGTAATTTAGAGAGTTCATCTACCTTGCGATTATGTGCACATGTTTTATCTGTGTGTTTAGTTTGTGCATATACATGGGAGACACATATTATTATGACACATTTTGTAAGATACACCCAAGTATGAGGAGACCCAATAGGCCTACCATTAATAGTTCAATTAGAAGATTTCCATTTTCTTGACCAAATGGCAATGCTCTTTGATGTGCACCAAGAATCTGTGAATGTGTATATGATTTTGAGCAGCTCAGATTTAGAGTGTTCTATAGCTAATTTCACTGCATGACATTCTGCATGTTGGGCTGAGCATTTGGTCCCTTTATCAGTCAGAATCACTCCATTCAAGGATCATATGCCACAGCTTTCCAGTGAAGTTTCTCATTTATTACCGTAGCAGAGCTGTCAGTGGATCAGGTGTTTTGGAACTTTTTTGACCATTGTTCAAGTCCCTAGCACCCAGTTGGTCGGGACACATGCAATTGGCTGGGATGCCATGTGCTCAATTTAGCAACTCTCTTTCCCGTTGTTGTTGGGCATTCCTTATGGAACTTCTGTATGTACCATCTTCATTTTAGCACTTTAGGTTTCCTCTGTACCCTGCTTAGTTAGGTGCAATGGCCCATGGTAACATTGGTATAATTGATTGGATTTTTTATAAGTAGCTCCATTTTTTTAACACAATGCTTTTATTTTTAGGTGGTGCTGAGGATCAAACCTGAGTCCTGCCAGTGCTAGGTGAGTGCTCTACTACTGAGCCACAATCTCAGCCCCTAATTGATTGTATTTCTATTGGTTGATCCTGACATACACAGTGATCATATAGTTTTCTCAAAAAGGGAATATTTTGAGGACACTCATGGGAATTTTTTTGCAAAAGAAAGTTATGAGGAATGTCTGTCCATTAATGGTGGTATAAAGTTCCCAGTTCTCATAATCTTCTAAAAATATTATGTCTAGTGTAAATCATCCCTTTCCAGGTACATGCAGGTATTGGTATTGTTTAATCTATTCTTTTAGTGTACTAAAGGGAGAACATTATGATTCTTCCCAAACAAAATCTGCCGTTTTCCGTTTCACCTCAAATATAGGTTTTAAAATGATTTGTAAATTTGGAATATGGTTTCTCCACTAACCAAATAAGTCAATTAGGTGTTGGGCTTGTGTTCTGTTTGTGGGCTTGAGTAGAGCCATGGTTTTATCAATGGTGGTAGATAAAATTGATTCTCCAGTGGAGCCCCACATTTCTTCCTCAAATTCTTGTTGAGCTTCTGGTGTAAGGATTCTGGCTGTGGAAATGCACAGGACAGCATTCCTCTGGTGAGCAAACTCCTGGGGGAGGTGGTAACAGGCACCCTGTTTTCCTCACTTGGAATATTCTGCAGTTTCTACAAGGGACTAGTAAGGTAACTAATACACAGCCTAGTTGCTGTGGCAATGCTCTACATGAACAGGCTCTTTGCTGGAGTCTTATCAGCCTCAACCTTGATCTGAGGCACTGCTCCTGGTAATAAAGGAACTTTCTTGTTAGACAAGCACAATGTTTCACCCACCTCTGCTGAGCCTGAACCTATCCACATAACAGTAACTTTAAACAATGGACTTTCATGAGAGCTACACAAAGCTCCTAACATTGAACATTGCAACTATAGTATGTAACTGAGAAATAAGCTGCATAATGTTGCTAACTCTGTAACCTACCTGATGCCATAATGAACAACAATGCACTATGGGGATACAAGTGACCTAATGTAACCTATTGATATAAATAAAGCTGGCAGCTTAGACAATAGGCTTTCTGCCATTCTTCCCTTTGCTATTCTGCCACTTTGCCTCTGCACCTTGCTTCTGTCTTCTTTTGATTTTCTTACATGCAGATCCTTGTACTTTACCTTTATTAATGGTCCATCTATTTTAAATAAGTCTGTGACCACTGTATCAAGTGATGTTTTGAGAGATCGTTTTTGACTGCCTCAAATCAGAGACTTTGATTTCTAATCACTTTACAGCTAGAAGTTCACATTACATAAAACCTAGATGCATAAGTTTTGGATCTCCTGAACTGAGATACATAATAGATACAAATTGTTCCCTTAACTGTAAATTAGAAATTCAAGCTTGAAATTAAAGGGAGTAAAATCAAGATAACATTCATTGTTAAAGACATTAATTATAAGTGCAGACCAAAGCCAGAAACAGCCATTTGTAATAAGCAAGAAGAAGTCAGTATACAATATCTATTTTTGGAAAAGAGGTTGAAAAAATACAACATAAATCCTAAACAAATTATTTTTTAATGGTTTAGATATGAAGTGTCCTGCAAAAGCTCCTGTGTTAATGCATGACTACTCAAAGGCAGAGTAATCTAAATATGAGAGTCATAGCCATTCAAATTAGAGAGGATTAACTGCTAACTGTAGGCAGTATTTGGCTGGAGGAAAAAGTAAGTCACTGCTGGTGTGCCCTGGATGGGCTCATCTTCCCTGTGGCCTCTTTTGACTGCCCCCTCTCCTAACAGGCCACCATATGGTTATTGGCTTTCGTTCACCATGCTCTTCTTCCATGATGATTTGACTCACCTCAGGGCTATAGCAATGGAGATGGTTGACAACAGACTGGATCTCTGATATAGTGAACCCAAAATAAATTTTTTCTCCTTTAATTTGTTCTTGTCAGGTATTTTAGTTACAATTGGTTATTTTCTTTACAACAGCAAAAAATGAGCTAATGAAATTCTTAATCTTTTAAAATAAATTTTCTTTAATATATTTAATAATATTTCATCTGAATCTACTGTGCTTTCTCAGTGCTTTTATAAACTCACTGATATTAATTGCACAATTTTGTGTGAATATATGTACATACATTTTTTCTGGAGTGTTGGTAAAATGATGTCTGACAACATTTTTGCTATTCATAACTAGCCCCCAAAGATGAAGAACTATTCTTATATAATCCATTGGCAATGTCAAAAACAAAATGTGACAGGAGTGTCCGGCTTTCTATTTATTGTGGTAATTTTTTGGACTGGAGTCCGTAGGGCTAAGTCAAGTGTCTTTTGTTATAAGAAAATTGTTTAAAATAATAGCATGTTCTGTGACTTTATGCTATTATTTTAAACAAAATCATGCTTTGTTGGATGAATATGACGGAATTCCCAGGATTAACTGGAAGGGTAAAGAACAGGTTTTAAAATAAAGGTAACAACTTCATTAGTTCCATCATTAGAGGAAATTCAAAATTCCTACATGAGGAGAATTTGTTAGTATCTTGTTGTTTCCAGTATAGAACATGAAATGATGTGTCAGTATCACCAGAACACTGAGTGCCACCAACTCTACAGACCCATGAGAGAACTAGACACTGTCCCAATTTTTAATCATTCATTTTCTTTGCAAAATCAACCTGTATATTATTTTACTCATCCTTAGAAACAAAAATGTTGCTCCTCAGTATTCTCCACAGTATCCGTCTCAGACTGTTTTATGCTACTATAACAGCATGCCACAAATTGGGTGGCCAATAATGAGCAAAAAAATATTTTTTTATAATTTTGAAGTCTAGAGGTTCAAGACTGAGGGACCCATATGTGGCAAGGGTTTCCTTGCTAGGTCTTCTCATGGTGGAAGATACAAGTGCAAAGAAAACAAGAAAGAAGAGGAGGCTAAGTTTGCCTTCTATGAAGACCTCACTTCCATGTCATCACTCCTTTGATAAAAGAATTAATGCATTCATGAGAGTGGGGCCCTCATAGCCAAATCACCTCTTATAGATTCCACCTATTAATAATATTGCTCTGGGGATTAAGTTACCAACATATGTGTTTGGGGGACACATTCAAATCATAGCAATATATTTTTGTGTATATAAAAATTAAATGAAATTTCTTCTCAAACTTAAAAGGAAAACTTCTTTCATATGGATGCATACTATAAAAGGACAAAAAAAGGCTGTCAAAATCATGCCATTCCAAAAGTTTCTGTATTTCACATACAGAATTTTTCATTACCAAAGTTCAGGAAGTTGTTCCATTATATAAATGAATACAATACCAGTCATCATTTGTATTCAAACTATATTAAGACTAATTTCTACATAAAGCAAAGAGAGACAAGCAAATCAAACAAATAAAATTACCATGGAAAACAAAATTAGTTAAAAATTTAAGAGAGAAAAAGAAATATAAGAAGAACAAGAAAGTATGGTTCTAATTAAATATTATAAGAATATGACAAGATAACTCAGTTGAAAGTAATATAGAACACAATCAATGCAACATTTCACAAAATATAATTTTAGTTCATTGCACTGACATTAGGGCAATTGATCCTTATTGACCAAGTTCTAACTCATGTAGATTCTCACTACTCCAACAGTAATTCATGGACTTATGGCATTAACATTGCTTCAAAGCTTTTTACGAATGAGACTCTAATGCCCTATCCCAAAGGTACTGTTTCATAATTTACATGTTATTAATATTACCAGTTGTTTTGTACAAATTTTTGTTGTTTTGTTTATTTTAATAAAATAAAGTATTGTCATACGTGCTAGTGGTATTTATTTGATATAGTTATTCAGTCATAGAATATAATTTCCTACATTTCAACTCCAATATTTCCATTTTCCCTTCGTTTTTCCCACTTCATTTGTTTTCAATTCTCTTCTCTTGTAGTCTTTCTTCTATTTTTTTATGTTTTTATTGATGCTTTATGGATATAGAATAAAGATGGAATTCACTGTAGTATATTCATGTATGTACATAGCAAAATTTGGTCAATTTTATTTCGTGTTTTCTCCTTTTTTCTATCCATCCATCATTCCCCAAATCCCCTTCCTCTACCTTTGTGAATCTCCCTTTTATTTTAATGGGCTCTCCCTATTTATTTCCTTATTTCACTATAGATTCTGTGTATAAGAGGAAATATATCACCTTTGACTTTCTGAGTCTCGCTTTTTTCATTTAGCATGATCTCCACTTGCATCTAATTACACAATTTCAATATTTTCCATAGCTGAATAAAACTCCATTTTGTATATGTACCATGTTTTCATTATTCATTGATTTTTTTGATTTGATGGGCCATGAGTCCATAACTTTTCTACTGTGAATTTGCTGCTATAAATATTGGTGTACCGCCATCATTAGAGCATGCCAATTTTAGTTCTTTCGGATAAACACCAAGGAAAAAGGTAGCTGAGTCATATGGTGATTCCATACCTAACCTGTTAAAGGATTTCCATACTGCTTTCCAAAGTGATTGTGATAATTTGCACTATTACCAACAATGTGTGAATGTACCTTTTATCTCACTTCCTTGCCAGTATTTGTTATTATTTGTATTCTGGATGATTGCCATTCTAACTTGAGTGAGATGAAATCTCAATGTAGTTTTGATTTTCAGGGATAATAAACTTTTTTCATGTATTTGTTGGCCATTTGTATTTCTTCTTTAGAGAAGTCTGTGACATTCTTTTGTCCATTAATTAATTGTGCTAATTTTTATTGGTGTTAAATTTTTTGAGTTTTTTATATATTCTGAATATTAATATCCTCTCAAATGAGTAGATATCAAAGACTTTCACGCATCCTGTAGGCTCTCTTCACACTCTTATTTACTTTGCTGTGAAAAAAAATTAATTTCTTTCTTTAGTTCTTTACAAATTTTAATATTTAGGTCTTTTACCTCTCTGTGGTGGATAGGATGTTTTTAAGAATGAATCTCTTTTCAGATTTTTATCTTGTTCTTGAATTCTAATTCATTCTATTTTGGACTATTAGGATGCAAAGAATTGTCTGTTTTAATATATTGCTAAGGATCATTTTGATTCATCTTAGAGGAGATATTATGTGCAATTGAGAAGAAAGTGTTTGGTTGTTAATGGATGAATTATTCTATATATGTCTGTTAGAGTAATTTGATATGAGGTATTTTTTAGTTTCAAGGGCTCCACTTTTAGTTGAATTTTGTGCAAGGTGAAATATAGGATTTAATTTCATTTTGCCGCATACAGATTAATGGTTTTCCCAGAACCATTTGTTGAAGGGCCTATCTTTTGTCCAATGAATGTTTTTGACACCTTCATCTAGTATAACTATTTATGTGGGTTTGTATGTGTCTTCTATACCATTTGTCTAAATGTCTGTTTTGGTGGCAATACCATGCCATTTTTTGTTACTACAGCTCTGTAAAATAATTTAATGGCTATTCTGGGACTCTTCATTTTCCAAATGAATTTCTTTTTTTTCCACACACAGTTTTTATTTTTATTCTAATTTGTTATATATGACAGCAGAATGCATTACAATTCATATTCCACATATAGAGCACAATTTTTCTTATCTCTGGTTGTATACAAAGTATGTTCACAACATTCAAGTCTTCATACATGCACTTAGAGTAATGATGTCTATCTCATTTACCATCATTTCTACCCCCATGCGGCCTCCTTTTCCCTCCCACATCTTTGCGCTATCTAGAGTTCCTCTAAACTTCCCATGCTTCCCCTCCCAACCCCACTATGAATCAGCCTTCTTTTTTTTAAATTTGTATATTTTATTTTTATGTGGTGTTGAGGATCAAACCCAGCTCAGAGAAAACATTCAGCATTTGTTTTTTCTGGGATTGGCTAACTTCACCTAGCATTATATTCTCCAGCTCCATCCACTTACCTGCAAATGCCATTATTGTGTTCTCTTTTATTGCTGAGTAATATTCCACTGTGTGTATACCATATTTTCTTATCAATTCATCTACTGAAGGGCATCTAGGTTGGTTCCACACTTGAGCTATGTGAATTGTGCTTCAATAAACATTGATGTGGCTGTGTCCCTGTACTATGTTGTTTTTAAGTCCTTTGGGTATACACCAAGGACTAGGATAGCTGGGTCAAAAGGTGGTTCCATTCCCAGTTTTCCAAGAATCTTCATAATTCTTTCCATATTAGCTGCTCCAATTTACAGTCCCAAGAGCAATGTATAAGTGTGCCTTTTCCCCCACATCGTTGCCAACACTTACTGTTGTTTATTCCTTATTTTTTATTTTTTTATTGATTTAAAAAAATGACAGTGGAATGCATGAAAATTCTTATTACACATATATACCACAATTTTTTTTATATTTTTGTTTGTATATAAATTATTTGACACCCAATTTGTGTCTTTATACACGTACTTTGGATAATGATATCTATCATATTCCACCATCCTTGCTAATCCCCTGCTCCCGCCTTTTCCCTCCCACCCTTCTTCCCTATCTAGAATTCATCTATTCCTCCTATGCTCCCCCTCCCTATCCTACTATGAGTCAGCCTCCTTATATCAGATAAATCATTCACCTTTTGTTTTATTGGAGTTGGCTAACTATACTTAGCATTATCTTTTCCAATGCCATCCATTTACCTGAAAATGCCATGATTTTATTCTTTTTTATTGCTAAGTAAAATTTTAAAAAATCTATTCATCCACTTAAGGGCATCTAGTTTGGCTCCACAGTTTAGCTATTATTAATTGTGCTGACATAAACATAGATGTGACTGTGTCCCTGTATTATGCTGATTTTAAGTCCAAGGAGAGGGATAGATGGTTCAAATGGTGGTTCCATTCCCAGATTTCCAAGGAATCTCAATTCTGCTTTCCACATTGGCTGCACCAATTTGCAGTCCCACCAGCAATGCATGAGTGTACCTTTTCCCTCTATTCTTAATAGGTGCCATTCTGACTGGATTGAGATAAAATCTTAGAGCAGTATTGATGTGCATTTTTCTAATTGCTAGAGATGTTCAACATTTTTATTAAATATTTTTGTTGATTTATTGTGTATCCTCTTCTGAGTAGTGTCTGCTCAGTTCCTTGGCCCATTTATCAATTGGGTTATTTATTTATTTATTTTTGTGTTTAGTTTTTTTAGTTCTTTATACACACTAGAGATTAGTGCTCTATCTGATGTGCAAGTGGTAGAAATTTGCTCCCAAGCTGTAGACTCTCTATTCACCTCAGTGATTGTTTCTTTTGGTAAGAAGAAGCTTTTTACTTTCAATCCATCCCATTTATTAATTCCAGATGTTAATCCTATCTTTTCTCCAATGTATGTTTTTGGTGCCTTTGTCTAATACAAGGTAACTATAATTATGTGAGTTAGTCTCTGTGTCTTCTGATTCTGTACCATTGGTCTATCAGTCTATTTTGGTGCAAATAACATGCTGTTTTTGTTACTATTGCTCTGTAGCATAGTTTAAGGTCTGGTGTAGTGATGCCACCTGCTTCACTCTTCTTGATAAGGATTGCTTTAGCTATTCTGAGTCTTTTAATTTTTCCAGATGAATTTAATGACTGCTTTTTCTATTTCTATGAGGAATGTCATTGGGATTTTGATTGGAATTGTATTAAGTCTGTATAATACTTTTGGCGGTATGGTCATTTTGACAATATTAATCCAAGAACAGGGAGATCTTTTCATCTTCTTTATTTTTTTTTTCTTTAGTGTTCTGCAGTTTTTGTTGTAGAGGTCTTTCACCTCTTTGTTAGGTTGATTCCCAAGTATTTTCTATTTTTTAAGGCTATTGTAAATGGAGTAGTTTCCTCATTTCCCTTTCAGAGGATTTGTCACTGATATACAGAAAAGCATTTGATTCATCGGTGTTGGTTTTATATTCTGCTCATTTGCTAAATTAATTTACTAGTTCCAAAAGATTTTTGGTGGAATTTTTTGGAACTTCTAGGTATAGAATCATATCATTGACAAATAGTGCTAATTTGAGTTCTTCTTTTCCTACTGTATGCTTTTAATTTCTTCCATCTGTCTAATTGCTCTGGCCAGTGTTTCAAGAGCTATGTTAAGTAGAAATGGTGAAAAAGGTCATCCCTGTCTTGTTCCAGTTTTTAGAGGGAATGCCTTCAATTTTTCTCCATTTAGAATGATGTTGGCCTGGGGCTTAGCAGAGATAGCCTTTTTTGATATTGAGATATATTCCTGTTATCCCTAGTTTTTATAGTGTTTTGAACCTAAAGTGGCGCTGTATTTTGTTGAATGCTTTTTCTGCATCTATTGAAATGATCATATGGTTCTTATCTTTAAGTCTATTAATGTACTGAATTACATTTATTTATTTCTGTATGTTGCACTGACCTTGCATTCCTGGAATGAAATCCCACTTGAGCATGGTGCACTATCTTTTAGATATGCTTTTATATTCGATTTGCCAGAATTTTATTGAGAGTTTTTGCATCTAGGTTTATTAGAGATATTACTCTGAAGTTTTCTTTCTTTGATGTGTCTTTGCCTAGTTTTGGAATCAGGGTGATTTTGGCTGCATAGAATAAGATTGAAAGTTTTCCCTTTTTTTCCATTTCCTGAAATAAATTGTTGTGTATTGGTATTAGTATTAGTTCTTCTTTAAAGGTCTTGTAGAACTCAGTTGTGTATCCATCTAGTCCTGGACTTTTCTTGGTTGGTAAGCATCTGATGATGTCTTATATTTCATTGCTTGAAATTGATATGTTTATATTGTGTATATCATCCTGATTCAATTTAGGCAAATCGTATGAGTCTAGAAAGTTGTCAATGCCTTCAATATTTTCTATTTTTTTGGAACACAAATTTTCAAAAGAATTTCTAATTATCTTCTGTATTTCTGTAGTGTCTATTGTTATATTTCCTTTTTCATCATGTATATTAGTAATTTGAGTTCTCTCTCCTACTCTTTGTTAGCATGGCTAACAATTTTTCAATTTTATTTATTTTTTTGAAAAACCAACTTTTTGTTCTGTCAATTTTTCAATTTTTTTTTTGTTTCAATTTCAATTTCATTGGTTTCAGCTTTTATTTTAATTATTTCCTGCCTTCTACTGATTTGGTGTTGATTTCTTCTTTTTCTAGGGCCTTGAGATGCAATTCCAAGTCATTTATTTGTTGACTTTTTCTTCTTTTAAATAATGGACTCCATGCAATGAACTTTTCTCTTAGTATTGCCTTCATAGTGTCCCAGAGATTTTGATACATTGTATCTGTTTTCTTATCCACCTCTAAGAAATTTTTAATCTCTTCCTTGATGTCTTTTGCAGGTCACTATTCATTCAGTAGCATATTATTTAGTCTCCAGGTGTTGGAGTAGCTTTTTTAAAATTTTATTTTATTATTGATATATAATTTTACTCCATTATGATATGATAAAATGCAGGGTAGTATTTCTACTTTTTTATATTTGCTAAGGGTTGCTTAGTGGCATACTATATGGTCTATTTTAGAGAAGGATACATGTTCTCCTGAGGAAAAAAAGTTTATTCTCTCATTGAAGGTTAAAATATTCTATATATGTCATTTAAGTCTAAGTTATTGATTGTATTATTGAGTTCTATTCTTTCTTTGTTCAGCTTTTGTTTGAATCATTTATCCAGTAGTGGAAGACATGTGTTCATGCCACCCAGAATTATGGTGTTGTGGTCTTTTCGACTCTTCAACTTGTGAAGAGTATGTTTGATGAACATAGACAATCTATTGTTTCGGGCATATAAATTTATTATTATTATGTCTTGTTCATGTACAGTTCCCTTAAGCAGTATGAAATATTCTTCTTTATCCCTTTTGATTAACTTTGGCTTGAAGTCTACTTTATTTGACATGAGGATGGAAACCCCTGCTTACTTCCACAGTCTATAAGAGTGGTATGATTTTTCCCAACTTTTCACCTTCAGTCTGTGGATGTCTTTTCCTGTGAAATGAGTTTCTTGGAGGCAGCATATTTTTGGATTTTTTAAAAATCCAATCTGTCAGCCTATGTCTTTTGATTGGTGAGTTTAAGTATTTAACGTTCAGGGTTATTATTGAGACATGATTTATATTCCTAGACATTTTTGTTTATTTTTGGTATTTAACTTGACTTGGTTTCTCCTTTGATTAGTTTTTTCTTTAGGGTACTACCTCTCTTTGCTTATTTTCATTGTTATTTTTCAATTCCTCTTCATATAATATTTGCTGAGGATGTTCTGTAGTGCAGGCTTTCGAGTTGCAAATTCTTTTAACATTTGTTTATCATGAAAGGTTTCTATTTCATCACCAAATCTAAATCTTAATTTTGCTGAATGTAAGATTCTTGGTTGGCATCTATTTTCTTTCAGAGCTTGATATATGATGTTCTAGCATCTTTTAGCTTTCAGGGTCTGTCTGGGTTGAAAAATCTGCATATAATCTAATTGTTTTCCCCATGTATGTAATCTGATTTCTTTCATCTGTGGCTTTTAAAATTTTCTCTTTATTCTGTATGCTAGACATTTTCATTATAATGTGACTTGGGGTGTATCTGTTGTGATTTTGTACATTTGGCATCCTGTAAACCTCCTGAATTTGGTTTTTCAATTCATTCTTCATGTTTGGAAAACTTTTAATATTATTTTCATTGAATAGATCATTTAATCCTTTGGTTTGAAACTCTATATGCCTTTCTCTATCCCAATAACTCTTAAGTTTGGTCTTTGTATACTATCCCATATTTCTCAATTGTTCTGCTCATTGTTTCTTACCACTTTCACTGTGTGGTCTACATTCTTAAATCAGTATGGAGATTTCATGAAAAATTGGGAATGGAACATCATTTGACAGAGCTATCTCTCTCTTCGGTCTATACTCAAAGAACTTAGAAACTGCATAATAGTGGGAAACAGCCAGATCAATGTTTATAGTAGCACAATTCACAATAGCTAAAGTGTGGAGTCAACCTAGATGCCCTTCAGTAGATGAGTGGATAAAAAAAATGTGGCATATATACATAATGGAATATACTCAACAATAAAAGAGGATAAAATCATGACATTTGCAGGAGTGAGAGAAGATAATGCTAAGTGAAGTTAGCCTATTACAAAAATACAAATTCTGAATGTTTTCTCTGATATAAGGAGGCTGATTTACAGTGGAGTAGAAAGGGGGACCATGGGAGAAATAGATGAACTCTAACTATGGCCTAGGGGTGTGAGGGAAAGGGAGGGGGCATGGGGTTAGAAAAGATGGTGGAATGTGATGGACATTATTATCCAAAGTACATGTATGATTTTTTCCTTTAGTGTAATACACAAATTGGTGTGAATATACTTTTTTATACAAACAGTGATATGAAAAATAGTGCTGTATATGTGTAATAAGAATTATAATGCATTCTGCTGTCATATTCAAATAAAAATAATTTTAAAAATTATATATTTTGTCTTTATTGTCTGAGGTCCTGTCTTCAAAGTGTTCTAATGTGTTGGTAATGCATTCAATTGATCTTTTAATTTGATCTATTGTTTCTTTAATTTCCAAGATTTCTGTTTGTCTTAAAAAGAACTTCTATGTCCCTATTGAACTAATCTTTTGCTTTCTGTGTTTGTTTATGTTGCTCTTTGTTAAGATGATCTTTTTCTGCCTGAATTTTCTCTCTTATATCATTCTTTAATTCATAGAACATTTTAATTATGTACACCCTGAACTCCTTCTCTGTAATTTCTTCTGCTGTGGTGGCCATAGATTTTAATAATGTGGTATCTTGATTTGTTTGGGGCATTTTCTTCCATTGTCTTTTAATATTGTTTGTGTGTATTTCCTTCTAGCACTGTGGATCTGAGGAATTACTGTTTATACACTATAGGCTTATAGTGATCATTTAGGGATCCAGTACCTCTCCTTTGAGGTGAAGGACAATATTAACAGATTCCAACACAAAAAATATACACCCTAAAAACTAATATTTTCTATTAAAACATTTACAGTTTGGTCACAATGTACAGATATGGTGAATTCAATTATTATCTACAATATACTCTGTAGGTTTGTAAAAGGGTTTACAGTCTCTGATGATGGAGAAAGAACCAAGGATGAGGAGTAGGATGAAATGCTGAAAAGGTAGGATGTGAGGATATAAAGTTTTTATACTGTAGAAAGTGTGAAAAAGAAATCTAAAGAGGAAGATTAGTAGCAGGAGATGTCAGAGGAAGTAATATTGAGGACAAATAAGTGAGAAGACAGTAGAATATATAAAACAAATACACATATATATTAAGAAAAAAATTTTAAATGTTAAAATAGTAGGAATTGGTGAAAAAATAGAAAAAAATGTACACAACTGTACATACTGTAATATACTATTATATATGTGTGTGTGTGTGTGTGTAATATACTATAACACAACTGTAATATACTATTGAGACATCCCAGTCCTCAAAATCTAATTTATGCAAAGTACTTGGATTCACATATGTTGGGGTGAGAGGGTGAGAAAATAGAGAGGGAGAGGGAAAAAATCTTAAAAGAAAAAACAGGAAGTGTTTTGTTGGAGATTGATATCTTTCCTGCTTCTCTTCTCATCCAATAGGTGGGGGTTGTCTGTTGTTAACTGGTATCACCGCCCTCAGGATGGTGAAGGTAATCAGGGTGTCAGTGTGCCAGGGTAGCAGCTGCTGGGGAGAGGGAGGAGTTGGAAACTGGGTACCTGGCCAGCTGGAGTTCCAAACTGGGAGTTACCCCCACTGTAGATGGTGATGAAGGTGACTCAAGAAGGAGGCGCCTGCTTTCAGTGATGGGGTATTAGGTCAGGTGGGGGTAGCTGGGTCATGATGTTGGATGATGAGTTCAGAGACAAGCTATGTGGCATGCAGTGTGTGGCTGTTGGCTGACTTCAGAGCCTGTGTGAAGTTCTTGGGTGCAGGCAGGGGACTATTTCTGCTTCTGCAGAGTTGCAAGATGATGGTGACCAGGGGAGCCCCTTTTTGATAGCTGGGGGTCCACACATGAGTGGGGGCCAGTGTTCATGCACATGGGAAGCTACCTGGTTTCCTGTGTGGGAACGATGTTCATGATTTCTGCTTGGGTGGGTGGCTGAAAGTTCTGTGCAGGTGCTGTTGTTGATGATTCTGCTCAGGTACCCAGTGGTCCTGTGTTGGTGAGAGCAGTTGGGAGACCTACTCTAATGATGAGGTCTGGAGCCCTGGATGGGCATGGTGACTGTGATTCCTGTGCTGAACAGGAGCAGGAATACTGCTTGCAAAGAAACAGTGCTCTCACTACTTGAGTCCCAGGTCATGGAGAGACACAGAATTCTGCCTGCCTCTGGCCGTTATCTTGGATCTCCTCCAAATAAATCTCATGAGTACTTTTTCTATTTCTATTAAGAATGTCATTGGAAAAAATAGGAGTTGCATTGAATCTGTATGACATTTCTGATAGTGTAGTCACTTTGATAATATTAATTTTGCCTATCCAGGAACGTAGGAGATCTTTTCATTGTCTTAGGTCTTCTCCAATTTACTTCTTTGGTGTTCAGTCGTTTTCATTGTAGATGTCTTTTACCTCTTTTGTTAGATTGATGCCCAAATGGGGTTGTGAATTTTCCTTATTTCCTTGGTAATAGACCACAGACTCTCTACCTAATAGAAGAAAAAATAGTCCCAAATATCCAACATATTGGAGTAGGGACTGATTTCCTTAACAAGACTCCCAAAGTGAAAGAAGTACCATCCAGCATCAATGAATGAAATAGAATCAAAATAAAGAGCTTCTTGACAGCAAACAAAAAAATCAAGAATGTGAAGAATCTATAGAAAGGAGAACATCTTCACCACCTGCACCTTAGAGAAAGTGCTAGTCTCCAGGACATATAAAGAACTCAACAAACTAAACAACAAAACAAACAAACAAAAACAAATAACTTAATCAATAAACAGGCTAAGGAACTGAACAATCACTTCACAGAAGAAGAAATATTATTGGTCAACAAATATATAAATAAAGGTTCACCATCTCTAGTGGTTAGAGAAATACAAATTAAAACTACACTGAGATTTCATCTTACAACAGTTAGAGTGGCAATCATCAAGAATACAAATAACAATAAACCTGCCAAAATACAGGGAAAAAATACACTCATACATTGCTGGTGGGACTTTGAAATGGTGCAACTATTATCAAAAGCAGTATGGGGATTCCTCAGAAAACATGAAAGTGAACCAACATTTAATCCATTTATCCCACTCCTTGGTATGTACACAAAGGTCTTAAAATCACCATAGTGTATTGATGCTGCCATATTAATGTTCATAGCAGCTCAATTCACAATAGCTAAAATATGGAGTCAGCCTGGGTGCTCTGGGTGCCCCCAATGGAAGAATGGATAAAGAAATTGTAGTATGTATACACAGTGGAATATTTCTTGACCATAAAGAAGAATGAAATTATGGCACTTGATGGTAAATGAATGGAACCAGAGACTATCAGGCCAAGTGAAATAACCCAATCCCAAATAACCAAAGACTGAACATTCTCACTGAGATGCAGATGCTAACTCACAATAAAAGTGGAGGGGTAGGGAAAAATAGAAACACTTTGGATTAGACAGAAAATAATGAAGGGAAAGAAAAAGAATTAGTAGTAAGAAAATTAGTATAATGAATTGGACATTACTTCCTATGTTCGTATGACCATTGTAATTCTACATCATGTACAACCAGAAAAATTGAAAGTTGTACTCCATATATGTATACTTTATCAAAATACATTCTACTGTCATGTACTTTTTAAAAAGAAATTAAAAAAAAAACATAACAACAACAAAAAAGAGTCTTAGTTTATGTCTGGATAATCTATTGATGAAAGAGATGTGTTGAAATCAGCCAGTATTTTTAATTTTTTTTGTAGTTGCAGATGAACAGTATACCTTTATTTTATTTGTTTATTTTTATGTAGTGCTGAGGATCAAACCCAGTTCTTCATGTATGCTAGACAAACACTATGCCACTGAGCTAAAGCTCCAGCCCAAATCAGACAGTATTTTTATATGGGGTATGTTTCACATTTTATATTGATTAGGCTATGTTTTGTGTATGTGAGTGCACCAAAACTAGGGCCATAAATATTTACCTTGGTTGGATGATTATAAAGTGACCTTCTTTATCTTTTCTGATTAATTTTGACTTGAAATCTGCTTTATCATATCTAAGCATACCTTCTTCTGCATGCTCTTGGTCTTTATTTTCATGGCATATCTTTTTCGTCTCTTAAGCTTCAGTCTCTGTGTTTTTATCCATAAGAAAAGTTTCTTTTAAACAACCTATGGTTGGGTATTTATTTGTAATTAATTCTACCAATCTATATCTTTTGATTAGAGAGTTAGAACCTTCATATTAACTGTTATTTTAGTACATAATCTTTATTTGCTGCCATTTTTATTGATCTAATGCATAATTAAGACCTGATTCTCCCAAAATAGAATATTCTTCTATCATGTTCAATAATATAAGGTATTTTCTAATATACTATATGCAAAGAAGCTATTTATTGAGTAAAATGATGACTTCTTAATGGCTGTAACTACTTCTTAAAATTTTTAATTAAAATGTCCATGAAAATATGCTAGAAATTTCAAAATATATCCATATTAAAACTTGGACTGCTAGAAATAGAATTCTTATTACCAAGATGGAATTAAAATACAATAAAATACTGGAGCAAGTTAGAAGAGGAGAAGTATGTTTCCATATATCTTCAAAAGCATACTCTTCACCACAGAGATGGGTGACATGGTCTGTAACTAATTATGTACAGACAGTTTTTCCCATAACTCCTATCAACTCAAAGTCACCCACTAGCCTACATCCTTTGACAGTCCATTAGTATATTTTCTTAATTGATGTATGTTTGGAGCCATGCTGGAAATACACACTCTTAAGTACTGAGCAACAGATATGGAACAATTATTGCACCCTGAAATGACTTGGGCTTTACCTCCACGCTGATTATGAGGCATGGTTCCAGAAGTAGGCATCATTTGATGGGGTTTAGTTCCTTTGTAATCCTACCCAATGCACTTTTTTGGATAGAACGTTCTAAGAAACAGCATCCCCCAATAAAAGCCAACTCCATAATGTGAATTCCCTCTTTCTTTCATCAGCCTCTCATGATTTTCTCTTGCCTCCTTTGTGAGAGCCTGAGGCCGGGAGCCATCCTAAAGGTTATAAAAATGTATTCCATGTGTATGTGGTATTTTTTTCTTTATCTGTGTGGTATTTTGTGTCACCCCAAATTCACACAAATGACTTTGGTTCAGTTGCCTGAGCTGAACAGGGGCAGCAGTTGTAGAAAATTTCCTTCTTACTAATGTAAATCCATAGAAATAGAAGTAGCCTATTAGGTGCCTGAAAAATTATCTTTTGATTAGTAGTGTCAAAAAGTAGATAAAGAGGGGCTGGGATTGTGGCTCAGTGGTAGGGCTCTCACCTAGCACATGCAACACACTGGGTTTGATCTTCAGCACCACATAAATATAAATAAATAAAATAAAGTTATTATGTCCAACTACAATTAAAAAATATGTTTTTAAAAAAGTAGTTAAAGAAGAGTGAAGCTGGGCATTTGAAATGAGCTTATAATCCCAGAATCTTGGGAGGCTGAGTCAGGAGTATTTCAAGTTCCAAGCCAGCTTTAGCAACTTAGTGAGGCCCTAAACAACTTAGCAAGACCCTGCCTCTAAACAAAATATAAAAAGTGTCTGGGGATGTGGCTCAATGGCTAAGCACCTCTAGGTTTGATCCCTGCTACCAAAAAAATAAAAAAAGGAAAAAAAAGACAGAAGGAGAAGAAGGAGGAGGAGGAGGAGGAGGAGGAGGAGGAGGAGAGGAACAACTGTGCTTCCTGTGGATTAGTAGTATATTTCTCTCCACTTCTTAAGAATGCACAAGTTATAATAGGAAACAAGCAATAAAATACTGAATTACACCACTGCAACTAGATAATAGAGTCTATTTTCTTCTGTCTTTCAAAATTATATAAAACAAATAACAAGCCATAAAAAAATTTATCTAAGAACTCTGATAATTATTTTACACTTTTGATTAAAGTCTGAAATGAAGATTGAAACAGTAATAAATTGGGAGAATTTATCCCTGCAATTTACTGACAAACACCAAACCTAATTCATTTTGAAGGTGAGTAACAACAACAACAGAAAATATTAAAAGAAAATACTAATAACTTTGCAAGTTTTTAAAATAATTCTATAGCATAACCACAAAACAGCAACAACAAAGAAAAAAACAGCTCAGAAGAAAACATACTTTTAGTAAAATCTAAAAGAAAAATTTCAGTATTAGAAATACAATTAAAATTTTAAAAGCATATTTTTATTAAAAAATCATTAACTCTGCTAACATGAAAGATGAAATACATGGAAAAACTAGTGGAAAAGGGACCTATTTGATAATGTGAGTACAGAAAAAACAGAGCCAGAGACCTATGTATGAACATTTATAGCAGAGATTATTAACGTTTTGACTTAGAAACAAGTGGTATAAAGTGCAAGATTGGTGCAGAGTAGTACATCCATAAATGTTAGCTAAAACTTGTAGAAAATAAGAGGCATAGTATTGAGGCATATAAGAAAGAAAAACTAAAGACATAAAGCAATGAAACTAAATGATGCATTAATTGGTGTAGAAAGCAGAATTTACAATGCAAATATTAAATCTGTAATGAGGAGAACAAATAAATAGAAGATTCACCATTTTAAGGGAAAAAAATAATTTAGAAATGTTGTTTATATTTATAAAAGATATAAACCACACTCAAAAGTAAAAATGAGCTAGGGTTGTGGCTCAGTGGTAGAGCTCTTGCATAGAATGTTTTAGACACTGGATTCGATTCTCAGCACCACATTTGCAACCAAATATTTTTTTAAGAAGATCATTTTTTAATTAAATTATGTATTAAATGAAATATCAATAAAATGTATATACTTGAATTTCTTAGTAATACAGGTAGAAGTTTAGTAGACACCAATTTACTACTGGAGAATTCCTAAGTGCTTTAACACAGTTAAATAAATCATACATACAATTATACAGTGAAAATATTTTTTACATAAAATAAAAAGAATTATCTTCAAATTTAGTTTTTGACCAATGAAATTATATTTTGAGTACTCATGTGTACTTTATATATTTTGTATAATAATATACAACATTTAAAATAAAAATATAATCTATTATTCATTTCAAGCATAAAGTTTTAAATGTTCCACAAGGAGTTTATAAGTAAAGTTTTCCTCATGATGATTAAATGTATCATGGTATTCTAGATGGCCTATGAGAAGAAAAAGGCATGAAATAAGAACTGAATACATCTGAAAAAATATGGTTTTCAAGTTAATAGTAATGTATTAATATTGCCTCATTATTAATAGTAAATATTGAACACACATATAAGATATTAATAACAGGGCAAATTGTCTATAGTTGTTTATGAGAATTCTCTGTAATATTTTTATATTTTTCTGTAAATCTAATTTTTTTCCAAAATAAAAATTATATAATTGTACCACAACATGTAAAATTATTTAAACCTGGATAGTAAAAATCATAATATCTGCTATAATTTTTAATAAATTTTATGGCATTTTTTTCTAGTTTTAGGAGAAATAGTACATATTTTCAAGTAAATGAATTAATTTTCAGCAATATTGACTCTACTAAGGTGTTATAATGTATGGAGTATAATAATAGAAAATAAAGAATAAAATTCATTTTTATATGCTATTTCACACCTGTCATTTCTTATTTAATATTTATTATACTGACTCAATAATACTCAATAGGAACTTTTATCTACACAGAATAAAAGTAACCTTTTTTTCTCAATGTTTGAAAAAGTTAACAGATCTCTCAAGTAAGCTAAGAATAAATTTCTGAACCAGAAAGAAATATTAATCATATACCTTTTTACTTTAAAAATATTATAGACTTTCTTAGCTTTTTAATAATAGTAAAAACTATATCAAATACTTTACATACACTTTGCAATCTGACCTTTACAAACTCCTTTAACTTTTGCTACTGCATAGACAGTGAATGAAATAACTTGTTCACAGTCAATTAGGAACAGAGACCCATATTGTGCATAAAAAATAAAAACCAATAATATGTTTTAGTAGAGTTATCCAAATCCCTATAAAGTCTAAGCATTTCATTCAAATTAGTCTCTTAATATGAGCATTTATTTGACTTCAACTTTACCATGTCACCAAATTAATTTTCCAATCTGTCTTGCTTTTGTAAATGTGTGTGTGTGTGTGTGTGCACACACAGGCAAAGAAAAGAGAAATAAAAAAATTTAGAAGAAAATAAATTAGGCAGAACTATAGTAACATCTTTAACTTTTATTCTCAATTAACAAGATTTTATTTTTTTCTTTTCAGGGATGATCTGGGAGAAGAGGCTAAACAGTGGAAAAGTGCTGGGTGTTGGAAAAGTCATAGGGGAAGTGATGATCTGATAATCACACAAGAATGGGATAATGGAATGATAAGAAAGGTAGTGAGCAAATCCTGCAGGTAGATAAGATCCTAGTTTGGAAAAATCACAAACATGAAGACAATAATAGTATTCATGATTCAAGTTTAATAAAAATACTGAAAATATGAGAGACCTGCCACAAGACAGCCATGTTTGGTATATTTGTAATGACAGTGCCTAGACTGGAGTGTATTTAGTGATCTTCTAAAGAAAAAAAAAAAATAAGACCTTAGAAGATGGAAATAACTCTCATGTTCTTGGATAGGCAAAATAAATACTGTCAAAAATTTTATACTACCCAAAGCACTATACAGATTCAATGTGATTCCCATCAAAATCCCAATGATGTCCTTTATGTAAATAGAAAAGGCAATCATGTAGTTCATTTGGAAGCAATGCTTACTGAGAAATGTGCAGCAGAAGGCATCACAATACCAGACCTTGAATAATACTACAGAGCTACAGTAATAAAAACAACATAATAGTGGCACCAAATTAGGTAAGGAGATGAAATGAACAGAAAAAAAGACACAAAGACAAACCCATATAAAAATACAGTTACCTAGTTCTAAACAAAGTCACCAAAAACACACACTAGAGAAAAGATAGCCTCTTCAACAAATGGTGCATGGAAAACTGGAAATCCATGTTTTAAGTTAGAAAGTTAAACCCTCTCTCTCATCCTGCAGAAAAGTTGACTCTAAGTGAATCAAAACACCTAGGGAATGAACCAGAAATCCTGCATCTACTAGAAGAAAAAGTAAGTCCAACACTTCATATTGGCACAGGAACTAACTTCCTAAACAATACTTCTAAAGCACAAGAAGTACAATCAAAAATCAGTAAATGAGATGGCATCAAATTACAAATTCTTCACAGCAAAAGAAACAATCAAAGAGTATAAAGAGAGAGTCTACAAAATGGGGAAAAAAAATGTTTGCCATCAATTTCCAGGACATACAGAGAACAAAAAAAACAAAACAACAGCAACAACAACAACAAATGAACAAATAACCCAATCAATAAGTGGGCAAAGAAACTGAACATCCTTCACAAAAGAAGTAACAGGAAAGAACAACAAATATATGAAAAAAAATGTTCAACTCTGGCGATTAGGGAAAAGAAAATTAAAACTCCATCTCCAGTCAGAAGGCCAATTATCAAGGATACAAGTAACAAGAAATGCTGGTAAGGATGTGGGAAAAGGGGAACAGTCATACATGGTTGGTGGGACTGTTGCAACCACTCTGGAAAGCAAGATTGTGAGTCCTTGAAAAACTGGGAATAGAACCACCATTTGACCTAGTTATCCACTCCTTGTTATATATCCAAAGGAATTAAAATCAACATGCTATACTGACAGCCACATCAGTGCTTATAGCAGCACAATTCACAATTGCTAAGCTATGGAACCAAACTACACACCTATCAACAGATAAATTCACTAAGGAATTGTGGTGTATATACAAGATGGAATATTATTCAGCCTTAAAGAAAAATAAGTTTATAGTTTTTGCCAGTACATGGATGTATCTAGAGAATAGCATGCTAAATAAAATAAGCCAATCTTCCAAAAACAAAGGTCAGATGTTTTCATTGATATGTAGAAACTAAACTGCAGTAAAAGGGAGAAGGGCAAGAAGAAAGGTTCAGTAGATTACATGAATGGGAACAAAAGAAAGGAGGATTAGAAACATGAAGGACAGCTGAATAAATCTGACATATTTTTCATGTACACATATGAAACTACCTAAGTGAACCCTGTAATCATGCCTACCCAGAATAATGGAGTCCTAGTTAGACTAAGATATATCCTATGCTTGTATTTTATCAAAAAAGATTCTACTGCCATGTATAACTAAGAAAAATAAATAAAATAAAAATTTAGAAATATTATTTTTATTTTTTCTAATTAGTTATACATGACAGTAGGATACATTTTGACACATTTTACATAAATAGAGTATAAATTCTCATTCTTCTGGTTTTATGTGATGTCACTTCACACCAGTCATATATTCATATATAAACATACAGTATTAATGTCTGATTCATTCTAAAATTCTTCTGAATCTGCATACCACATCCACACTTTTAACTCCCATCTGCCTAATCCACAGTACCTCTATTCTTCAATATCACTCCCCTTATTGTGAATTAACATCTGCATATCAGAGGTAATATTTAAACTTTGATTTGGGGGATTGGCTTATTTCACTTAGCATTATATTCTCCAGCTCCATCCATTTACTGTCAAGTACCATTTTTTCAATCTTCTTGAAGGATGAGTACTATAACATTGTGTATATGTACCACATTTTCTTTATCTATTTATCTATTGAAGGGCACCTAGGTTGGTTCCTTAGTTCAGCTATTGTGAGTTGAGCTGCTATAAACATTGATGTGGGTGCATCACTATAGTAAGTCCTTTGGATATACACTGAAGGGTTGGAAGCTGGGTCAAATTGTGGTTCTAGGTCAAGTTTTCTGAGGAATCTTCATCTTTCTTTTCAGTCCCACCAGCAATGTATGAGTATATCTTTTCCCCCACATCCTCACCAATACTTATTGTTGCTTATATTCTTAATAATTACCATTCTGACTGTAGTGAGATAGTAGAAGTTTTAATTTGCATTTTTCTAACCACTAGAGATGTTGAACATTTTTTCATGTATTTGTTGACCAATCATACTTATTTTTCTATGAAGTGACTGTTCAGTTTCTTAGCCCTGGAGATTATTGTTCAATCTGACATTCATGTATTAAAGATTTTCTCCCATTCTGTAGGTTATCTCTTTACATTATTTCCTTTGCTGAAAAGAAGATTTTTAGTTTGAATCTATCCTATTTATTGATTCTTAATTTTACCTCTTGTGCTTTAACATTAAGGAATTCAGTTCCTAAGCCAACATAGTGAAAATTTGGGCCTTCTTTTCTTCTATTAGGTGCAGAGTCTCTATTCTAGTGCCTAAGTCTTTGATCCACTTTGAGTTGTTTTGTGCATGCTGAGAGATAGAGGTTTAATTTCATTTTGCTTCATAGAGATTTCTAGTTTTCCCAGCACAATTTGTTGAAGAGACTATATTTTCTCCAATGTCTGTTTTTGATGCCTTTGTCTAATATGAGACAAATGTATTTATGTAGGTTTGTCTCTATGGCTTCTATTCTGAACCATTGTTCTATGTGTCTGTTTTGGTGCCAATACCGTGCCATTTTTGTTACTATGGATTTGTAGTGTAGTTTAAGTTCTGGTACTGTGACACCTCTAACTTCACTCTTCTTTCTAAGGATTACTTTTGTTATTCTGGGTCTCTTATTTTACAAATTGCTTTTCCTAGTTTTATGAAGAATGTCATTGGGATTTTGATAGAAATTGCTTTAAATCTATATAATGCTTTTGTTAGTACGGCCATTTTGATGATATTTGTTGTGCCTATCCAAGAGCATCAGACATCTTTCCATTGTCTAAGGTCTTCTTTCATATCTCTCTTTAGTGTTCTTTGGTTTTACCACTTTTGTTAGAGTGATTCCCAGTATTATATATATTTTTAAAGATATTGTGAATGGGGTATTTTTTCTAATTTCATTTTCAGTGGATTCTTCACTGATATGTAGGAATGCATTTGATTTATGGGTATTGATTTTATATCCTGCTATTTTGCTAAATTCACTTATTCTAAAAGTTTTCTGGTGGAGTTTAGCATATTCTAAATATAGAATCATGTCATCTGCAAATAGTAATAGCTTGAGTTCTTCTTTTCCTATTTGTATCCCTTTGATTTATTTCTTTTCATTGCTCAGGCTAGAGTTTCAAGGACAATGTTGAATAGAAGAGCTGCAAGAGGGTATCCTTGTCTTCTTTTAGTTTCTAGAGGAAATGTTTTCAATTTTTCTCCATTTAAAAGTATATTGGCCTTGGGCTTAGAATATAGAGCTTTTACAATGTTGAGGTATTTTCCTACTATCCATTAGTCTTTCTAGTGCTTTAAACATGAAGTGATGCTGTATTTTATCAAATTCATTCTCAGAATCAATGAGATAATCACATGATTCTTGCCTTTAAGTCTATGGATGTGATGGATTACATTTATTGATGTCCATATGCTGAACTGACCTTTCATCCCTGAGATGAACCCCAATTAATCATGGTGCACTATCTTTTTAATATGTTATTTTCCAGAATTTTATTGAAATTTTTTTTGCATCTATATTCTTCAGGGATATTGGTCTGACGTTTCCTTACCTTGGTGTGTCTTTGTGTGTTTTTGGTATGTGAGTAATACCGCGTAGAATGAGTTTGGATGGGTTCCCTCCTTTTCTATTTCATGGAATACTTTCAGGAGTATTGGTGTTAATTTTTTTTGAAGGTCTTGTAGAAGTTGGCTGAGAATTTGTCTGAACCTTGGCTTTTCTTGATTTATAGGCTGTTGATGTTGTTCTCTATTTTTATTGCTTAAAATTGATCTGTTTCAATTGTATGTGTCCTCTTGATTCAATTTGGGTTGGTCTTATGTCTCTAGAAATTTGTTGATGTCTTCAAGAATTTCTACTTATTAAGTGATTAAGAAATTGATATTCATGTCACTCAAAAATAATAAAGCAAATATTAATTCAGATCTCTCTCTCCTTCCTCTTCTATTCTTAATGTGGATGTTAAAGTCTAATCTCACATCAAATATTTAAAAACTGTAAATATTGTAAAAACTTAATTTCAGTTGGGGATTGTCACTAACCCTGCACTATCACCTGGCTTTTACTGCCACTTAGTGGTGAGGATGAGCCACAAGTCTGAGAAAAACGATCCAGTCAATAAACTAATGGATATCCCTCAAATTATTAAAGTATGTTTAATTGTGATTTCTAACATATTTCATAGGCAAAGAGTTCTCAATATCTTACACTTGTAGTGTGCTGAATGAACTTTGTAGAACCAAGTTTCATTTCATAAATTTTGCATACTATTTTAGTATTAAAAGAATGTAATATAAACAAAGTTTATCTTCCTGTTTTGTGTTTATATCCTGAATGTTAAACTGCATTTTTGAGAAGTCTGAATATAGAGCACATGCATCTCTGTGTTCTTTCATATAAGCCCCCCCCATTAAGTAAAGCTGTAAATCAGGACCTCTAAATTCAATGAGTTAAGCCATATTTTGGTCAACATTACAGATCTGAATTCAAATACTTTTTGTTTTTGTTATAATGCCATTTTAGAGGCTCTTAATTTCTAAAGCATCTTGTGGAAAATGACTCTTCTCTAAAATGGTTCAAACACTGTGTTTACCTCAAACAGAAATCTTTATTCATTTTTCTATTCTTTATTTTAAAATCTTCCCATCCAACAATGCCAGATTTTAAAATGTCAGCTGTCTTTAATAATCATTTTATTATTATTACCTCTTTTCTTTATATGCTTACACTTAGATTACCTGTAACAATTTTATTCTATGTTGTATTTTCTCCTGGGTCACATAACAATCTCCTTTTATGGAGAGGTTTAGATTTAAAATTCACACATTGATATTGTGACAATATCTTTTTCTTTCTTTGATATTAACTCGCTGCATAATGTGCCTACTCAAATTGTACTGAAATGACTGGTAATAATCTGAAAACTAATTGTATGCAACTAGAAGTAAGATTTAGAAACTTTTATAACAATCCAAAATTGTCACATTATTTTATTACATTTTATAAAAAACAAATAATTCTTCACTATGAGTGACTTGAAAAGAAATACTAATGAGAAAATAACTATTAATTCATAAATAATCATTAGATAATACTGAAGATAATAAGTAAATTGCATATTCTATAATGTTTTGTCTTTAACATAAAGGTAATAATTAAATTAAAATAATTATTTTAATGATTTAAAATAGCAATAATTAAGAACCATTAGAAGACTAAGGAATAGAAGAAATACCTTAGATATATTTTTTAAGTCTAAATTAATTTTTATTAAAATATTGGCTTAGAAAAAATGCTTTAACATCAACGAATAAGAATACTTTCATAAAACCTGAAGAAAACATGTTGGGAAATTCTTAATTATAACTCAAAGCCACATTTTCCACTTGCATATCTGACTAGATGCTTTATTTCTCTACCTGTGCTTTAAATTAAAACCACTTTTTGGAAGCAAATGTCTTATCCAGTATAACACATTTATTAAAATAGCATTTCCTCTTTCCTTATGTAGTAATATGTTATACCTTCATTTATGATATTTTGTTAAAAGGTCAAATTTCCTCTAAGTTTCTTAAGGTCAAGACAATTTTTTTTATAGGCCTTAACGCCTCATTCTAATGGGAGCTGAATAAGTGTTTGTAATATCACACAATGCCATTTCCATTATTAGTAATGTCTCTCTCTGCAGGCAGAATTCTAAGACATTAATCTAACAAGCATGTTTTCAAAATGGCTTGCCACCCTTAGAATCACAGAGCATAATTTTTTATGAGTGATGTTATTGAATGAGCTTATTTTACTCATACCTACTCTAACAAAATGAATACAGATCAAATTCCAGAATCTGAGAGTGAAATTGGGATATAGACATCTTCTAAACTGATAGTCAAATCAGAAAAAAATATTTCAAAAAGGACATTTGGAAGGTGTGTTGAGCTTTTAGAAACAAGAAAAAATGATTAAGAGAACTAAGAAAACATCAATTCACAAGATAATGTTCTTAATCATTACAATAAAAGTTGTAGTTTTTATAGAAGCTTTCTCATGATCAAATATTCAGAAAACATTTTCAAATATTTAACAGTTTGATATGTGGTTTAAATGTTTCTGTGAAATCTCCAACGTATTTTTATTTTGGCTTTAAATGTATTTCTTAAGTAGGTGGATTGAAAGAAATTGTAACCATGACTGTCTTCATGTCTCCCCTCAACTGAGGAGGGGAACCCAGCTATCCACAATGGCATCTCAGACCCCTGCCCAAGTGCCTGTATGACATTCCTATGGAGAAAAGTATCTTAAGATGAGCCCACAAATGCCTTATCATGAGTCTTCTGTTTTCACTTGAAGCTTCTGACAAAATAAAAAGAAAATGTGCAAGAAATATATTGCTCTTCAAAAATACAGCCTTTGTGCAGAGAGGTACATAAAAATGTATACAGAGATAAACATTTTAAATAAAATTTCTACAACATTTGTGTTATTTATTTTTTAACAGACTGCTTTTGGACTCCTTGTTTCCAATAAGTGTCTATTTTCCTATTCACTTAAATTTAAGGGAATAAATGTGTCATCATTGAGATGTATGTTTTTGTTGTCACAAAGGACACTTCTATAGTATAGTGACATGAAAATGATCATACTGTGCACTCATAAAAAGTATTTTCCATGTTTACAACAGTAGGCCACTCAATGAACAACAAAAAAAAACCCACAATGCATGTCAAACAGAAAAGATACACCAATGTGACAATAGAAAAATATTTATTGATTTATAAATGACAAAATCATATTACATATTTGTTTTATTATAGTCTTCTATAATAATCTTTGTATATGGAATATGTATATGTTCTACATCCATTACATATGCTAAGGTTAAATTTTAAGAGACAAAAATTCTTAATATAACATATTTATATATATATATACATATAACATATAATATAATAAATTATTATATTTCTCATCCACATAAAATGAGACAGAAGTTTAACCATCCATCTTTGTTGTGTCAGATTTACTTCATGAATCAGAAGAAGCCCACATTCCTTTAGTTCTACCTAAGGTATGGTTTATTTATTCATAGATATGCCTCCTAGAACTTCAGGAAACACAATTGCACCAAAGCTGAGCTAATGAGAAAGTAATAGAAAGTAATGAAAAGGTAGCAGATTCTCTTTCTTGAGAAGAATTCTTGGAAGTCACAGACAGATAATTCTACCCATACCTATCTGAAATTTGGTGCCATAGTCACATTGAACAGTATGACAGGCTAAGGAAATGTAATGTTTATTTGGATAATAATGTCATCAAGTGCAAACAAGGATTCTAGTTAAAAAAAAAGAAGAGAGAATAAATATGGAAAAGAAACTAGGAATCTTTGACATACACATAATATTTCTACAGTAATAATGATACATTCTAATGAACATTTATAATAAGAAGAAAATATTTGAGAAGTCCAATAGAAGAATGGGCTAAGAATATAAATAAGTAATTCAAAGTGGAGAAAATGCCAGGTAATTAAAATATTTATGTAGAGAAAAAATGAAATTAGTGATCTGAATAATGATATAAAATA
Source organism: Urocitellus parryii (assembly GCF_045843805.1). Classification (NCBI taxonomy): domain Eukaryota; kingdom Metazoa; phylum Chordata; class Mammalia; order Rodentia; family Sciuridae; genus Urocitellus; species Urocitellus parryii. Next base: position 56,380,312 of record NC_135539.1, read on the forward strand.
ATATCTTGTATTCATTTATTAATTCATTTTAGAAATATAGATCTTACCAAACATTAGTAAAAAGTGGGTAGATAACTATCTTCATGTTTTATCTCAAGGGTGAAGACTGATATGGAAATCATTTTCTTAGTGGAAAAATTATGCATATGCTTTATGTTCCAATCACCATATGCTGCTATATTCTCACAATAAGTAGCAATAGAAGTCCACTCAAGTAAGTTCTCCAGGATTTTTGTACCACAATTTGTACTGAATTTAGAAGCCCATTACTTAAATATTACATGCAGAATGTCTAGCACATCTAGCAAGCAATTTCATGATGTAATAAGGCAATATAAAAATAACATTTCATATTAAATATGTATGTATTCATGGATAAACCCAAGAAACACTATTGTAGGGGCATTAAAATGTTTATGTGAAAATATTAAGCATATTTTAAGAAATATTTAGCTATCTACTCAAAAATGACTTACAAATACTTAAAATATACACAGAGAAAAACATTGTGACATATGTTTTTCAAACAAACATCCAAGTGCATAAATAGGACATAATAGAATAAATATCTACATAAAAATTAAGAAATTCTACTGAAGATCAAATCTGTAGTAAAATTAAGTGGATTAAAATTAAAGGGGACTTGCAAGGATCAGCAATAAACTGAGATATTTAATTTAATTTAGTGCACTATTTCTGCTACACCTATAATACCCAGGATGAAGAGCAAAAATACTATAGATTAGAGAGGTATAAATTAAGGTTGAACAAAGTTTCATTGCTGAGGAAAAAAATATCCGAATAAGAAATGTGAAGGGGTTTGAATACTACAGAATTTGGAGGTTAACTGAATTTGTAATAATTCCCAGATTCTTAATTGAGTGGAAAAATGGTGTTGATTTTTGTACATAAAAGAGATTTTATGGGAGAGTTAAAATCAACTTTAGACAGGTTAAAGTGCTAACAGTCTATAAAGATGGAAGGTACATAATTGAATTTTAGGTTCTGGTTCTCAAAAGACACATTTGAGAATAATCATTAAGAAAATCATAGAAATCCACAAAATAAAAAGAACAAAAGTACAACCTTATTAAGCACAAATATTAAGGGCTGAACAAAGATAAAGATACCAAATTAAACCAAGAAGTGACAAAAGAAAAACTAGAAGGATGAGGAATTCTTGAGGTAAAATAATCTAAGGAAATCCTATCAGTAGTGTGTGAAAACTAAAGAAAAAACCTAAGGAGTAACAAATAAGGAAATTATTGAAAAACAGTTATTTGTAATTAGCAACAAGACTTGTTTGATATCACATAACTCAACATGTCCCAAAAACGCTAGAACACTTGCTGGCTGCAAACCTGCACAATGACTACTGAGTACTTTGTGAAAAATACTGATTCAATTAGAATGGCTTCAAATACAATGACAGCAAGTCCAATTGAGAAAGTTTAAAAATAAAGATATTTGTAATTTCACACAACATGAAGGGTTTAATGAAAAACTACATTAATCTTTTCAACATCAATAAAGACCCAAGAACTTTTATCTTTCTGGCACTCTGTCTTCCAATGATGGTTTATTATCTCTCTCCTTCCTAGTTATACCATGACTTAGAAGATATGCTAAAATATGCAAGTGTCACTAGGCATTCATGGGTTGCATGTGGGTCACTGTGCATGAAAGCCTGGTGGATACAGACATTTGGTGTCTGGGAACACCATTGGACATTTCCTCTGTTCCATTGCCCAGGGACAATGTGAATCTCTTTCCCAATCTGCCATGGCCCATAAAGCACCCAAGAGGGGTGTGACCTGCCAAGATATCAATCAACCTGTCGACTGCAAGACATCATGAAGCAAGACTTCACCCTTGAAACCTTATCCCTGTCTTTGATGTACGCCTTCAATAAACCACTGGAGCCATTTTCCTTTTGTCTAGTTCCAGAACCCATGTGGACTAGATCTATCAGGGGCTTCATTCTGTAAATATATTTCTGAGTATTTGCCTTGTTATTTGATAATTATCTGAGATTGTAGTTTTTAGGGTGGCTTGGATTCCTGGGCAGAAATAAGAACCCCTTATTGAGATGCTGGCCATTGATCCCCCTGAAATGCAAGGACAAAAAAAAAATTCCAAACAGAAATGGGAATATCTCTTCCTATATATATTTAATCATTAAGAAAAATCTTCCAAAGGTTGATGATGTTGTTGAGTGGTAGAGCACTGCCTGGAAAGCATGAGAATCTGACTTTTATCAAGAACACTGCAAAGAGAAAAGAAAAACCATCAACAATCCTTAGCCAATTTATTTTGTTTCATTAACCAGAGTTTATCTTGCAGTAAGCCTTAACCCAGCCATTGAGACAAACGAGAAAGCCATGCTTACTTATTATCTCTTTCTCTGGGCTAGCCCCTCTTTACTGAAGAATATAGTTATGACCACTTACAGCAGAAAAATCCACACATGGGTTTCCTTGGAACCTATGATTAGTCTGTGGGCATATACAATATCTGACAGGATTTTGATGTTTACAAACAAAACAAATAAAGTATTCCATGAAATATTGTGTAATGTAAAAACTAAGCCTGCTACATTAAATTATCATTACTATAATGAAATATCTGAAGGAGGCTAAATTTATATGGAAAAAAAGTTTCTTTAGCTCATAGTCTTGGAGATGAAAGTCTTGGAAGTTTCTTAGCTCATGATACTTACATCAATTCAGCTCTGGTGAAGACCTCATGTCAGATGTCATCACAGTTTTGGAAGCATGAATGGGAAGAAAAAGTCAAATCACAGAACAGAAAACCACATAATAATTCATGGGTTTGGCTAACTCTTACAGTAACTTACCCTCATGGAGAACTCAAGGGTCCTATGAGAGATAAATTAATCCCTTCTGAAGGCAGCTGCTGCAATGCCATAAGGAACTAACTCTAGGCCCTATCTCTTAAAGGTTCCATTGATTTCCACATCATAACACTGGGAACCAAACCTCTCACACACAAGCTCAGTTCTACTTAGGGTATGGCTTATTTATTCATAGATATTCCTCCTAGAACTTCAGGAAACCCAATTGCACCAAAGCTGAACTAATGAGAAAGTAATAGGAAGTAATGAAAAAGGTAACAGATTCAGATAGGAATTAAATGAAAGACAACTGTGGGAGACCATCCTTGCACATGACTGAGTTTCCTCCCTGGCTGGGTGTGAGGCGCTCAGTCACTTTTAATGTGGAAGAGCTTTCCCCGCACTTCTTGGGTTTGAGAGCTTGTCCATGTGGAGGTGTGTCTCACCACTGCCCCAAAGATCCAATCATCGAACCTGACCTTGCCACACTGCCCCCACTTCATTGGATGGGATTTTCCCCAGAATTCTTTGTTTCCCAATAAAAACCCTCTCCCTAGAGTGCTTGCTCTCTCTTGCTGGCCTCTTCAGTAAATCTCACTGCCCCCCTGGGTAGCTTGAGGCTGAGGGTTCGAGGAGCCACCCTGGAGCTGGTTTAAAGGTAAAATGGAGTCTGTGTCTTTAATTTAAAGTATCTGAGGATTTTCCCGCATGACCAAACATTTCACATGGTCTACACTGGCTGTGGACTAAAGACAACAAATAGAAATAGTAATAAAAAGAATATATTAATCCAACTATATCAATAATCAATTTAAATAGCAATAGTATAACTGCATCAATTGAAAAAGAATCAAGGTCCAATAAGAAATACATATATTGCCAATAAGAGTTACATATTAAATGTGAAGATCCTTGATGATTAAAAGTAAATGGATTATAATATATACATATATATATATATATGCTAAAATAATTAAGAGAAATCAAGTACATTGATTTAAGTAAATTTAAAAGCATCAAAAGTTTTCAGGTGTAAACAGAAGCATTATATATTTATAAAGGGAAAAATCATGTGGGAGCACATAATGAGCATCTGGCAACAGAATGCAAAATACATGAAACAAAGGTGATAGAAATACAAAGAAATACATTAGTCCACTGTTAGAGTATTCAATAACCATGTATCAACACATAAATCCAGAATGCAGAAAATTAGTAAGGATAAAATTGAATTTAACAAATTCTTCAACCAAATGGATATAATGGGCATCTGGAGACTATTTCATTTACAAACAAGACATAAAACAAAAACAACAGAAATTAAAATTGACTCTCAAATCACAATGAAATTAAACTAGAAATAACAGAAAGGTGGATGCAAAATTTCCAAATACTTGAAATTTTTGTGACATACTATTAAAAAATTATGTGATAAAGGGGGTTGAGAGAGAAGAGGGGAGGGGAGGGGAGGGGAGGGGGGATAGTAGAGAATAGGATAGAGAGCAGAATTCATCAGACACTAGAATGGCAATATGTAAATCAATGGAAATGTAATTGAAGTAACTGATGTGATTCAGCAATCTGTATACGGGGTAAAAATGGGAGTTCATAACTCTTTTGAATCAAACTGTGAAATATATCAAAATAGATGTAATGTTTTGAACTACCAACAATAAAAAAAAAATTATGTGAGTCAAAGAAGACATTTCAAGTGAAATTTTTTTAAAAAATTGAATTAGTGAAAATAAATACCACACATCAAAATTTGTGGAATTAGAAAATACAAAACTTATAGGAAAATTTAGAGCACACAACACATAATTTGAAAAAAAGAGAGATCTAAAATTAATCATCTCAGCTCATTTTAGGAAACTGGAAAAAGTATAATTCCAAAATATGTAGAAGAAGTAGCATAATAAAATCAAAGAAATGAATGAATTTTAAACAGGGAATCAGAGAAAATCATTGAAACCAAAATCTGATGTTTGAAAAGATCAATAAATCAATACATTTTGATCCAAGCTAACCAACAAAGAGAGAGGACAAACATTCTTAATGTCTGAAGGGCAATAGAGGACAAATTATGTGAGCATTAAAAGAATTACATATGTGTGTGTGTGTGTGTGTGTGTGTCTGTGTGTATGTATACATATATACACACATGTGTATATATATATATAATAAAAATTATATGCCTAAAAATTTGATCATCTAGATAAAATGGATGAGTCCTTTGAAAAATATAAGCTGATGAAATTTACACAGAAAAAGTAGAACAACCAAGTAGGCTCTTATATATCAAAGAAATTTGACCAACAACTGGCAATATAGTAAGTATCAGGCACATATAGTACCACTAGTGAATTCTACCAAACATATAAGGAAAAAAAACCACTGTACCAAACTCTAAAATCATCTTCATAACATAACAATGGAAATTCTTCCTACCTCACTCTGTATTATCCTAATATCAACTGCTAGAGAGGATGTAGAACAATGGGGCGTCTCATGCATTGCTAGGGGAAATGCAAAATGATACAGATTCTTTGGAAGAAAATTTGGTAGTGTCTTATAAAACTAAATATTCTGTTACCATATGCTACCTCAATTTTACTTCTCAGTATTAAATTCAAAGGAATTTAAAACTTATACCCACATAAAAATGCACATAGATGATTATAGCATTTTATTCATAATTGACAAAACTTGGAAGCAACCAAAGTGGTCTTATTAAATAAATTAATAAATAAAATATGGTAATTCCAAACCACAGAATATTATTATTCATCACCAGGAAAATAAGCTTTCAGCTATAAAAAGACATGGAGAAAACTTACATGCATATTATAAGTGAAAGAAGTCAGTCAGAAAAGGGTACATACTATGTGATTACCATCTATCTGTAATTGAATTATGACCTTCACATTCTGGTAAAAGCAAAACTAGGGAAAAGTAAAAAAAAAATAGAGAAGGGGCAGAGATGAATAGATATTGCATGAAAGATTTGGGGGGCATGAAACTACTGTTTATGATGCTATGTTGGATATATATCATCATACATTTGTCCAAACCACATAATGTATAAAACCAATAGTTGACTGTAATGTGAACTATAGGCTTCAGGTGATAATGATTTGTCCATTTATGGCCAACAGTAGTAACAAATACACTACTCTGGGAGTGGATATAACAGAATAGGCTACATATGAATAAGAGCAGGAGGTATATGGGGAACCTCTATACCTTTTTCTTAATATTGTTATGTGCCTAAGACTACTAAAAAATAGGTTATTTAAAAGAAAAGTACCATGGGTAAATACAACTCAGATTCAATAAAAGGAAGAAATTATATCAAACTTTGTGGAGACAGTTGAGATAAATTCCTTCAAGATAGGTAGGACTGAGGGAAGTAAATAGGGACAAATAATTATTACACGGTGAACAGTTGTATTTAAAGATTCTCAAAATAGTACATTTTCAAGAGTGAAAGGAGGACAAAAAAATGCATTTTTCTTGGTACTGGATTTGACCCAGGGAAGCTTAATCACTGAGCCTTATCCCCAGCCCTTTTTCATATTTTATTTAGAGACAGGGTCTCACCAAATTGTTTAAGGCCTTGCCAAATTGCTGTGGCTGGCTTCGAACACTTGATCCTCCTGCCTCAGCCTCCTGAGCCACTGAGATTATAGGCATGTAGCTTTGTGCCCAGCACACAATGCTTTTTAAAAACTTTGGTAGATAAACAGATAAGTTAATTCCAAGGATGAGCTAAGTTAAAACCGAGAGTGAATTATTATATAAGATATAGAAATCCCCTTGTCCAAATCCCCTTGTCCATTTGATTTATTTGTTCAATTGATTCTCTTAAGTCTTTTTTCTTGTGCAGTTGATTTTCTTATTCACTGACTACTAGTATGCAAGAAGTCTCTGTGGGATGCTGTACAATAGTTTGTGCTAAATTTCTGTCATCCATACATATATTCATGGAATACATGTCCACTGCAACCTGAATGCCTCTTGCTGATTAAGTATTATTGCTTCATACAACTGTGTGCTATTATATCAGGATATTCCAGGCTTGTGAACTGGATTTCCTTCCAAGGCAGCAGAGCAAAATGTATTATTTCAATACATATATATCTGATGTTTGGGGGTGCTGAGGGGAAGAAGTGCAGAAAGAATAGTGGAGGCTTTCTCCTGTAAAGCCGGACTGACAAGCAAACTAAGGTAAGAGAGAGGGAGAGAAAATTGGATCAAGTGGGGGACTGTGAGGGTCAACACCATAAAACAGAAATACTTGTAAATGGGGAAACTTCAAACAGAAAAACAAACTAAGACTAAAACTAGTTCTGCTGGGAGCAACTATTCCAAACTCATAGATTTGAGTGTTTTTCACACAAACATCACAATAAAACACATCTGCCTTTCAATTCTTGTTTTTAGTCATTCTAATAATATCAAAACCATGCAACTAACTGACCTTGCTTGTGTAGAAGACAAAAACTAAGGGCTCTGAGTGCCTAAACACAAATGCATTAGCTAATATAGTTTTTTTTTTAAGAAAACAAAACAAAACAAAAAACTTCTTATGACACTCAGATTTGCCTTATATCTCACTCCCTTGGCAAAGAATATTCCTTCTGATTTCAATGAAGATTACCACTTAAGAGTCATGTAAGCAAAACAAAACAAAACAAAACAAAAACAAGAAAACAAAACAAATAAACAAAACAAAACAAAACTTCCCTGACATTCTGCTTGCTTGTGTAAACTATGTTATTATTGTCTTAGTGGGTGAATAGCTTCAAAAGTCAATAGATAGACTGATTAGAAGCCAAAGAATTAAAAATGTATGCCAAAGAGAAAGGCTGTGAATAGAAAATTATCTGATATTTATGACCTTGGAAAATTTGAGGAGCCCCTGGGGGGGAAAAATTAAGTAGAGAAGCATGGAACTCTGCAATGTGTTAGATTTATGTGGACTGGAAATTCAATTTGTTCATTGGCCACTGCTCTCAGAATAATTTTTTGTTGTTGTTTTTAATAAAAATTTAAAAAGGTCAAATTCACTTCAAAGGAAGTACTATGATCTTCCAAAAAATAACATTAATTTTCACAATCTGGACAAGATTTAGTATGCTTCCATAAGGAAAGAGAGAATAAAAAAGGAATGCATGAAACTTTGATCTTAAGTATTCCGGTTAAACTAACATGTAAATAATAGCATGTTATGTAAACAGACTAGAAAGAGTAAAATTATTATTTTTATATTGTTTTTCTTTGAGAAATAGATTATGACAAATAAACTCTTCAACATTTTTTTCCAGAATATAGAGAAAAGAATCTGAACCAAGCTCATTTTGTAAATGCTTAGTAGGTATTCCCATATATACGAAAAATCTTCCTTCAAATCTTGCATAAACAGGCTCCATATACAAAACAAAATAAAACAAAACAAAACAAAAACAAATTCCAACCAATAAACTGCTGCTGGGACCAGAAAGACAGCTGCAGTAAAAGTCTACATGTTTATGAGGACAAAATTATAGTATTATAATTAACTTTCTCACTGATGTTGCCTAGGTACTATATCTTGTTCCCATAGTTAAGCTGTTGGACTTAAACTTGAAATGTCTACCTCACCTATCTCATGATAAAAATCAAAGACACAAGAACATCTATATGTATATATATCTTCTGAGAGTACAGAGCTTCTGAGATGGCTGGGAGTTCCAGGTGTTGTAGTTACGTTACAAATCTGTTGATTTAATTTACTTTGGCTTTGTCATATTATCCCAATAATTGTATGTTGTGTAAAATAGCAAATTGAATGGAGTGGAAGATGCTCTCTTGAGTGAAGTCTGCATACATCTAGATCTATGAGTGATAGAATTATTGTCTTTTTATTATAATAGACACTTCCAATAAAATTTTAGTCAGATGTAAGCCATCAAGAGAGGATTTTCTTCTCTCCAAGCCATTCTTTCAAAGAATTCCACTGTGTATTTTAAACTTAATCTTGAAATTATTTTAACTGCACCAATCAGTAGAAATGTGAGCCAAAAGAAAACAATTAGAGATTAAACAACTGTCTAAAATAATAATATTATTAAAATTAAGACTTACTGAGAATTTGCCATATTCTAGGCATTGTAGAAGACAATTATTAGCAATTTTTAGATATTAAGAGTTTAAAATTGTTAATTTTATCAGCAAATTAAATCATCATATTTTTGTTTTCTCAAGCTGATTTACACAACAGATGTATTATTATTTTAATTGCGTGACTGTAAATTGCTCGAGACTGCACTGTAAGTATTTTCCTGTTAGGGAAAATGTATCTCTTCATATCTCTCAATACAAATCTGTTTTAGTTTTTTACTTCTGTTTGTTAGTTTACTAGGACAGCTAACTTATGTTTTAGAAGTGCAAGAAATTTTTTCATAGATTTTTTAAGAAAAGTTTTCTTTCTTCAGAATAATATGGAGGAATTCACTTATTATTTGATATCAGATGTCAATAGCAAAATTTACAACCTTGTCCTTTCTCTAAATAGCTTTCTTTAAAAAATAAGTTTTAATTTGATCTCCATAATTATATCTTTGTTTGTTTGTTTGTTTTGGTGCTAAAGTTTGAACCCAAGGGTGCTTTATCACTCAGCTACATTCCCAACCTTTTATATTTTTAAATTAATTAATTATTTATTTATTTTTAAGTACTAGGGATTGAACTCAGGGACACTCAGCCACTGTGTCACATCCCCAGCTCTATTTTGCATTTTATTTATAGACAGGGTCTCACTAAGTTGCTTAGCACTTTGCTTTTGCTAAGGCAGACTTTGAACTGTCCATCCTCTTGCCTTAGTCTCCCAAGCCTCTGGTATTACAGGCGTATGCCACTGCCTGGCTTATTTTTTTAATTTTGAGACGGGAGCTCACTAAAATGTTCAGGCTGCTCTTGAACTTGTGATCCTCCTGTCTCAGACTCTTGAGACATGGGATTGCATGTGTGCAACCATGCCAGGCTTCTTAAAATAGGTTAACTCAAATTTCTTGGTCCCATTTTTTTTAAAGTTAAGTATAAGCATATGAAAAAAATGATGTCACATCATTGTAATGAAATAAAGAGACAGTCTACATTATCATTCATATATATATATATATATATATATATATATATATATATATATATGTTATTGGCGGGAACATATCTTTATGCAAACTTTTTGAGTGATAATTTAACAATTTCAAAACTGTGAATGCAACAGTTGTTCTACCTTACATCACTGTGTACATTAAAAAAATAGAAATAAGTATTCAGAACTGCAGCCAAGTGTCATTTCTTGAGGTATTAATTTTTATCTTTTTTTTCTTTCTCCTTTTCCTTCTATGTTTTTCTTCCATTTGATGCTTGACTTAAGCATTGCAATTCCTTGGTGAAAAATCTGGGCATAGAAGAAAGCTGGTGGAAGCTTCCAGAAGACAAAAATTCTTCAGGTCCTTCCTGCTGATTCAGAGGAAGACACCCAAAGTAGAAAATGAATGCTTTGAAACAAGGGGGATTCCAGTAGGTAAAACAGAGTCACATGATTACCTCCAAGTGCTGTTCCCACTGTGTGTATGCATATGCATGTGTTGAGTGTGTGATTTCCATTTTCCTTGTGGCTTTTATTTCCCTTGGTGTATGGCAACTCCAGATGGTTAATGCTTTGCCTATAAGAGTATGCCTTATTCAAGTCTGGCTTAGAAGTAGAAGAAATTTTCTGAGATTTAGAAAATAGAGCCAATTCCCCTTTAGTTAGTGACTAGTGATCAAATTCCATTTTACACCAACCTAGTTAGGATTAAGTAGATTCAAAGGAAAGAGTGATTTTCTGTAAAAAGCATTTGAACTTTTATACTGGTGTATGCACATAGGGGTTTGTATAATGGTATTTACTTTGTCTATGGGCCACTAAATTGGAGCACTAATTAAATAAGTAATGAAAACATCCGAAGCACATATAGTGCTATGCAGCATATCATACTTGCTGACAGGGAAAATATAGGGGGTTCTATGCTTAGAAGAAAAGAGTAAGTTATGAGTTTTGTGAATAACATACAAACACACACACTTCTATATATCCACCTACAGGATTGATGTTATAGACATTTTTATAGTCTGAGAAACCATAATCATGTGTTGAATTTGGCAGGACATTTAATATTTAAAATTCAGATATTGAGAGATTGTATAATATATGTCTTAATTATTTAATTTTTCAGAATCTCTCTACTCTCAAAAGATATAGACAGTACACAAAATATCTAAACCATATTGAGAAACCATATTTTCTACTTTTGGTTTTTGGTTTTCATCATGAAACATAGGTGAGGGAGACATTTCAAGTGCAATCCAGCAACTTAACTGGGCTAAAAGATAGAATAGTTCATAAACTGAAGCAGTATGACAAAAGCTATTTTTATATTTTCTCAATTAGATTATTATTTAGAAAGTTCTGGAAAAAAGAAATGACATTTGGCTACAGTCCTGAATACTTATTTCTATTTTTTTTTAATTTTGCATAGTGTTGCAAGGTAAAATAACTACTGCATTCACAGTTTTGAAATTGTTAAATTATTACTCAGAAAGTTTGCATAATGATATGTTTCCACCAATAACATATAAATTCTTTTCTTCCACATTGTCTCATGTGAATATGGTCAGATTTTAAAATTTAAAATTAATGACTTTGTTTATGTAGAACACACTGCTCATAAAAAGCAATTCTATATTGTTATAAACAATAATTCTATATTATATCTATAAAAATTATAATTGTGTTTTGATTGGAATTAGTCAAAGACCTTCATTTTCATGGAAATGTGGTCTTTACAAATTGTTTTTTTCTGCCCTCTGGTGTCCATTTGTCAAAATGCAGAGAAAATTATTTAAACTATTAAAAGTGAGCCCATTAGCTGTGGTTTCACTTTTCACTACTCAGTTAATATTAAGTAGATTATATCAGGAATAAACAAGTTTAAAATAACTTTTATTATAATATAATGTCATGGTTATTTTATTTTTAGTTATTGTTGTTGAACACTCTTCTAATGTTTTATAACTTATAAATTAAACTTTATCATGGGTATGTTTACGTAAGAAAGACATATTACACATATGGACTGTACTCTCTATGGTTTTAGGTACATATTGTGGGTTCTTGAAATATGTCTCCTGCATTTAATGGAGAATGCTGGATGTCTGGGGCACATGAATCATGCATCGAAGTTTGGAGAATTTAGGGTGCTAAGAAATCATTTCACTCAATTTCCTCATTTTAATTTTGCCCCATAAATACAATGACTTAATTAGAATGGTTCACTTGAGGTTTTTCTTATAAAATTTAATTCTATTATCTTTTAACTATTTGCAATCAGTTATTAAAATTATTTATAAGTAGAGTAATTTCCTAAAAACATTTACACATTTATGTGTTTAATATAATCTGAGGTTCTGAATATAGCACACAAAATGTGCTTTTCAAACAAATAATTGAAACACTTTAAAAGGTTCTTTTGCATGTCCTTTTCATACTTTGTTTTATTATTCTTAATACAAGAGTTCCTTGGGACTATTGTCTATTGCCCCCTCTGGATCCTCAGTTTTGCTGAATTGCCCCAACCCTTGTTTGCTAGCACAGAGGGAAAAGGAAGTCTTTAACTTGGACTGAAAAAGAACAGAACACATTTGACAAACTAAAAAATGAGCTTTGGTCTCAGCATTTGCATTGATGAAGTTAGGGGAATAGCAAAAGGGGTGCTCACCCAAAATTTGGGACCATGGAAATGTCCCATGGCATATCTGTCCAAGAGACTGGATTATGTTTCAGCAGGATGGCCAAATTGTCTCAAGGCCATTGCTGCCACAGAAATTCTAGTTAAAGAAGTAGACAAGCTCACATTGGGGCAAAATCTACAAGTGATAGCCCCACACGTTGTTGTGACCTTGCTCAGAAGTCCCCCAGAGCATTGGCTTGCCAGCGCCTGCATCACTCAATACCAGGCTCTTCATCCTAGAATAAGCTTTCTAAAGACCTAAGCTCTAAACCTGTACACCCTCCTTCCTGATGACAATCCATCTGAGTCCTTACATAACTGTCAGAAGATTCTGGAGAGGCTCTTAGAGTGTTAGGCCTGACCTGAGGGACACACCTTGGCTGGACCTGGATGAGACAGCCAGCAGCTACATACAGAATGGAATCAGGTATGCGGGGGCATGTACGGTCACTTTAAATGAGGTTATTTGGGCTCAAGCTCTGAGGAATGGAATGTTGGCACAAAAAGAGGAGCTAATTGCTCTTACCCAAGCCTTCTGACATAGCAAAGGAAAGACTGCTGACATCTACACGGACTGTAGATATGCTTTTACTACTGCTCATGTACATGGGGCCCTCTATCAAGAAAGAAGGTTACAACTTCAGGAGGAAAAACATCAAACACACAAATAAAATATTGACTTTACTAAAGCCTCTCTGGTTATCAAGAAAGGTGGGTATTAAGCATTACTAGAGACACCAGAACACATATACCCCAGAGGCAAAAGAAAACTCTTTTGCTAATAAAACGGCCACAGAGGTGGCTCTAAAACCAGTGGGTCCTGTGCATATTTTACTGGTGTTGCCTAACTGCTCCTTACCTACTTCCCCCACCTACATGGAACAAAAAGACTCTAGGAGAAAATTTAACAGTGACAGAAGACCAAAATGAATGGAAAATTCTACCAGACCAGAGAATCCTGATACCAGAAACTTTTAAGAAAATTGCTAATCAATTACATCAAGAACCCCATATAGGTAGTACTAAATAACTGAGATGATACAGAAGGACTTTTACATTACCAAACTAACTCAATTGACAGAACAAGTCTCTTCTGGGTGTCAGAGTTGTGCTCAGGTAAATCACAATGCAAAGGTAAGACAATTTCTGGGCACTTGACTGAGTGGAGAAGTGCCAGGAGAAAGATGGGAAATAGGCTTCACTGAAGTAAAACCCGGACTGTATGGTTATCAATATTTGTTGGTATTTGTGGACACCTTCTCAGGTTGGGTCAAACATTTCCCATCAAGTCAGAACAGCAACCATTACAGTCAAAAAACTTATCCAGGAGACAATTCCCACATGTGGCCTTCCAATAGATATGGGGTCCAATACTGGTCCAGCTTTCATACCTCAGATAACCAAACTTTATCTAGAGCACTTAATATTAAATGGTACTTACAGTGTGCATACTGGCCTCAGAGTTCAGGACATGTAGAGATAATGAACAGGGCTCTAAAAGATTCTCCAACAAAGTTAAAAATAGAGATTGGCAAACACTTGGTTAGTTTTCTTCCTTTTGCTCTTTTGCAAGCAAATTGTACTCCATACATAATGGGTTTAACCCCATTTGAGATAATGTTTGGAAGACCTCCTCCATTGGTCCCCAAAATAAGAGATTAAAAAACTGACTGAGCTAAGTAATCACTTATTTCTTAAGTCCTTACAGACTCTTCAAAAAGCTTCTCAACAAACTCAGGCTTTGATAAAGGCAACTCAGCTATCATCTGCAGAAAGGACTTTCACTCACAGGTTCCTGCCTAGAGACCTAGTGTGGTTAAAACACCACCATCCATCCACCTTGGAACCTTTCTGGCATGGATCTTTACCAGTGATCCTGACTGTAAAGCAGAAAAGGGCACATGGAGCCAGGAGTCAAAGAACAAGAATAAGGCACCAAAAGGAGTTTTGTTGGGAAGGCGGGGGGCGGGGGGTTGCTCCCAGGTGAGGTTCACTGGTTTGCCAAAAGATGAGGGCTAGGGAAGTCATGTATGCCGGAGGAGAGAACAATACCTATAGAGGTCATTAGAGGTAGGAGGGCCTAGGCCAAAAAAATTGTTCCTACCATTATTGGGTTGGCAGAGCAGAGTTTAGGGGCGGGTCTCTACAGCCAGATGAAAAGTTCCCGCCATGGCCATCATGAAATGGGGAGGAGGAAGGGAAAAGGAAAGGAAAGCTGCTGGCCCAACATCCCAATCTCTTTGATGTTATAGGGCACTATTCTCATCTGGCTACTTTATGCTGGTAGGGGGATGGTGTCTAAGGAAGGTTGGAAGTTGGGGGCTCTTTGGGAAAGTGGCTATAGGGATGGAGGAGCATCTGATTTACTGCCACCCATGAGACTTTGCTGATGTGGTTTTGGATAAATCTGAGGAGACAAAGAGCAATCATTAGCAAGACACAGATCATAAACATGGGGCCAACAATCGGACCCAAATGAGCAGCAAAGGCCAAGTTCCACCATTCGAGGAGGAGTGAGGAGGACGGCTGCTGCCTTCATTTCAGTTCTTCACTTAGCCAGTGTAGCACATCGGTGTTTCTTCTACTATGCCGGTTTTATTGATGTAATAGCAACATTCTTCCCTGAGGAACAGACAGATACCACCTTTGTCAGTGATGAGTAGGTCTAGGGCCCACTTATTTTGGAGTGTGACCCATGTAAGTAATGTTATTTGTCTTTGGAAAGATGCCAGGGAGTTGGCAGAGGCTTTGATGGCTAGCTGTAATTTTTCTTTAAGATCTTTAGTTGTGTTTAAGCTATAGCCTAATGCTCTGGCCCTGATACGTGAGGCAGCCAGGGATATGAGGCAAGGGAAATGCCTAAAATCACTGGAAGAAAGGCAGCCCATTTATATCTAGTGGGTGGAGGCAGGCTCAGTTAGAGAAACTTAGCTTGCCCATACAATGTTAGTTGAGGAACTAGGGTGACAGGGATCCAGAAAAGAGTGGCAGTAGAGAAGTTGATGACTTTTGTCAATGTCTTATCACACCAAAAGAAAAATCTCAGGGGTGCTTGGACTTGGGAGGACACCATAATAGTCACACTTCATCTGGGCCTGGTTTGGGAGGCCTAGCAGATGAAAAGATTTTGCTACTGTTGCAGGGGATTTGTCCAAGAGGGGGATCCCCATCAGAGGTGAAGAGGTATCATCCCCTTGGGAGATGTTGTGGGGGAAAGGTAAGAGGGACAGCCATTAAGTGGGGAGGGCAATCCAGAGTAGGACACAGAAAAAACTCAGAGCCAGATCCATCCACACTGGCCTCTATGGGACCCAACACACAGTGGGCTGGGTTCACCCCTTTCCTGAAGGGGCAGACACTCTCCAGAGCCTAACATCTGGTGCAGGATCCCCCCTTCTGACCATTGGACTTCCACATGTGCCAAGAGCTAGCCCAGAACAGCCACTCCAATCCACACGGGTTCCAGGATCTCAGTAGGCCTGGTTCACCCCTCCCCTGGCAGGGCATATATTACCATAACCTAGACTTTGACACAGTATTACCCCTTCCAACAAACAGACTACTGCTGGAGGTCAAGCCCAGTGGCCCAGATCCACCCACATCAGCTTCTGCAGGGTCCAGGCTCATAGCAGCCTGGTTCACCCCTTTCCTGGTGGGGCAGACACTCACCAGAGCCTAGCCTCTGTCACAGGACCACCCTTACAACCAGCAGACTACCACTGGGGGTCAAGGCCAGAGGCCCAGATCCACCCACTACAACTTATGCAGGTCCCGATCCAGGATGCATTAGCAGTTATTGAAGGACACCAGGAGGGTCTGGGAGCCCAACATCAGGGTGAGGTAGAAACAATCTGCATAGGTACAACAAGAATTTAGGGAAGAAATCGTAATATCTCATATTCACACAGAAAGAAAGGAAGACACATGAGCATCATGAAAAAACAAAGGAGAAAAGTGCCCCAAACAAACCAGGACACTACAATAACAGAACCCATGGACAGTGAATTTGATGAAATGTCAGAGAAGGAGTTCAGATTTATAATTAAAATGATCTGTGAATTAAAGAGTTACCTAAATGAACAAATACAAGCAAAAATTGATCACTTCAACAATGAGATAAGAGATCAAATACAGGTAGCAAAAGTTTACTTTGAGAGAGATAGAGACCCTGAAAAAAAATCAGTTAGAAATCCTTGAAATGAAGGATACAATAAATCAAATAAAAAACTCAATAGAAAACATAACCAACAGACTAGATCACTTGGAAGAAAGAATGTCAGATAATGAAGACAAAATATACAATCTGGAAAAGTAAGTTGATCACACAGTGAAGAAATTGAGAAACCATAAACAGAACATATAAGAATTATGGGACAGCATAAACAGACCAAATCTAAGAGTTATTGGGATAGAGAAAGGCACAGAGTTTCAAACCAAAGGAATGCACAATCTCTTCAATTAGATAATATCAGAAAATTTCCTAAGCATGGAGGAACAAATTGGAAAACCAAAAACAAGAGGCTTACAGGACACCAAATGTACAAAATTATAACATATCTACACCAAGGTACATTATAATGAAAATGCCTCACATACATAATAAGGATACAATCCTAAAAGCCACAAGAGAGAGGAATAAGACCACATATAGGGGGAGACCAATTCGTATCTCAGCAGATTTTTCAACCCAGAACCTCAAAGCCAGGAGATTGTGGAACAACGTATGCCAGGCTCTGAAAGAAAATAGATACCAACCAAGAATCTTCTATCTAACAAAACAAAGTTTTAGATTTGATGATGAAATAAAAACCTTCCATGATAAATAAAAGTTAAACAACTTTACAACTAGAAAGCCTGCACTATAGAACATCCTCAGCAAAATATTCCAAGAAGAGGAAATGAAAAACAATGAAGAAAATCAGCAGAGGGAGGTATTGCACTAAAGTAACATCTAATCAGAGGAGAAATCAAGTCATGTTAAATACCAAAAATAAACAAAAATGGCTGGGAATACAAATCATGTCTCAATAATAACCTTAAATGTTAATAAGCTAAACTCACATTCAAAAGAAATATACTAGCAGATTGGATTATGAAAAGCCCAACTGCTGCTTCCAAGACACTCATCTCATAGAAAAAGACATACACAGACTGAAGCTGAAGGGTTGGGAAAATCATATCCCTCATATGGACTGCAGAAACAAGTAGGGGTTTCCATCCTCATATCAAATAAAGTAGACTTCAAACTACAGTTAATCAAAAAGGATAAATAAGGACATTACATACTGCTAAAGAGAACCACACACCAACAAGACTTAACAATTATAAATATATATGGCCCAAACAAAGGAGCAGCCATGTTCATCAAACAATCTCTCTCAAGTTCAAAAGTCAAATGGACCACAACACAGTAATTTTGGGTGACTCTAACACACCTCATTCAACACTAGATTGATTTTTCAAACAAAAGTTGAACAAAGAAATTATAGAACTCAATAATACAATCAATAACTTAGACTTAACTGATGTATATAGAATATTCCAACCTTCAACACGAGAATATACTTTTTTCTCAGCAGTACGTGGAACCTTCTCTAAAATAGACCATATACTATGCAACAAAGCAACCCTTAGCAAACATAAAAAAGTAGAGATACTACCCTGCATTCTATCAGATCATAATGGAATTAAATTGGAAATCAATGATAAAATAAAAAATAAAATTCATTCCAACATCTGGTGACTAAATAAGATGATACTGAATGAACAATGGGTTACAGAAGACATCAAGGAGGAAATTAAAAAGCTTTTAGAGGTGAATGAGAACACAGATACAACATATCAAAATCTCTGGGACACTATAAAAGTAGTTCTAAGAAAAAAGTTCATTGCATAGAGTTCATTTCTTAAAAGAAGAAAAAGTCAGCAAATAAATTACTTAACACTACATCTCAGAATCCTAGAAAAAGAAGAACAAATCAACACCAAAAGAAGCAGAAGACAGAAAATAATTAAAATCATAGCTGAAACCAATAAAATTCAAACAAAAGAAACAATTGAAAAAAATTGACAGAACAAAAAGCTGATTCTTTGAAAACATAAATAAAATTGACAGACCCCCTTAGCCATGCTAACAAAGAGAAGCAGAGAGAAAACTCAAATCACTAACATACATGATGAAAAAAAGGAAATATCACAACAGACACTACAGAAATACAGAAGATAATTAGAAATTATTTTGAAAACCTGTACTCTAATAAAATAGAAAATATCAAAGGCTTTGACAAATTTCTAGAGTCATATAATTTGCCCAAATTGAATCATGATGATATACACAATTTGAAAGGATCAATTTCAAATGACAAGATAGGATATGCCATGAAAAGTCTACCAACCAAGAAAAGCCCAGGATCGGGTAGATATACAGCCAGTTTTTACAAGACCTTTAAAGAAGAACTAATACCAATACTCTCCAATTTATTTTAGGAAATAGAAAAAGAGGCAGCACTTCCAAACTCATTTTATGAGGCAAATATCACTCTGATAAAACCAGGCAAAGACACATCAAAGAAAGAAAACTTCAGACCAATATCTCTAATAAATATAGATGCAAAAATTCTCAATTAAATTCTGGAAAATTAAATACAAAAACATATCAAAATGATCATGTACCATGATAAAGTGGGATTTATCTCAGAGATGCAAGGTTAGTTTCATGTATGGAATCAATAAATGTAATTCATTACATCAATAGACTTAAAGATAAGAATCATATGATCATCTCAATAGAAGCAGAAAAAGCATTTGACAAAATATAGCACGGTTTTATGTTCAAAACACTAGAAAATCTAGGGATAACAAGAACATATCTCAACATCATAAAAGCTATCTATGCTAAGCTCCAGGCCAACATCACTCTAAATGGAGAAAAATTGAAGGCATTCTCTCTAAAAACTGGAACAAGACAGGGATGCCCTCTTTCAACACTTCTACTTAACATAGTTCTGGAAACACTGGCCAGAGCAATTAGACAAAAGAAATTAAAGGGATACACACAGGAAAAGAATAACTCAAATTGGCACTATTTGCTGATGATATGATTCTATACCTGGAAGACCCTAAAAGTTCCACCAGAAAACTTCTAGAACTGGTAAATGAATTCAGCAAAGTAGGATATAAAATAAACATACATAAATTAAAAGCATGTCTGTATATCAGTGACAAATCCTCTGAGAAGGAAATGAGGAAAACTACCCCATTTACAATAACCTCCAAAAAAAAAAGATACTTGGGAATCAACTTGACAAAAGAGGCGAAAATCTATAAAATAAAAACTACAGAACCCTAAAGAAAGAAATCAAAAATAGACCTTAGAAGATGGAAAGATTTCTTGGAAAGGCAGAATTAATATTATAAAAATGACCATATTACCAAAAGCACTATACAGATTTAATGCAATTCTGATCAAAATCCCAATGGCATTCCTCAAAGAAATAGAAAAAAAGCAATCATGAAATTTATCTGGAAAAATGAGAGACCCAGAATAGCTAAATCAATCCTTAACAGGAAAAAATGAAGCAGGTGGCATCACTATATCAGAGCTTAAACTATATTACAGAGCAATAGTAACAAAAACAACATGGTATTGGCATCAATATAGATAGGTAGGCCAATGGTAGAAAATAGCAAATACAGAGACTAACCCACAAAATTACAACTATCTTATATTGGACAAAGGTGGACAAAACATGTATTAGAGGAAAGATAGCCTCTTCAAAAAATGGTGCTGGGAAACCTGAAAATCCATATGCAAACAAAAAGAAAGAAAAAAAAAGAAATTAAACTCTATCTCTCATCATGCAGAAAACTCAACTCAAAGTGGATCAAGGACCTAGGAATTAAACCAGAGACTCTGTGTATAATAGAAGAAAAAGTAGGCCCTAATTTTTATCATGTGGGATTAGGCCCCAACTTTCTTAATAAGATTCCTATAGCACAAGAATTAAAACCAAGAATCAATCAATGGGATGGAATCAAGCTAAAAAGTTTCTTCTCAGAAAAAGAAACAATCAGTGAGGTGAATAGAGAGCCTACATCTTGTTAGGAAATTTTTACCCCTCACACATCATATAGAACACTAATCTCTAAGGTATATAAAGATCTCAAAAAGCCAAACACCAAAAAAACCAAATAACCCAATCAATAAATGGGCCAACCACCTGAACAGACACTTCTCAAAAGAGGATATACAATCAATCAACAAAT
This sequence comes from Urocitellus parryii, assembly GCF_045843805.1. NCBI lineage: Eukaryota > Metazoa > Chordata > Mammalia > Rodentia > Sciuridae > Urocitellus > Urocitellus parryii. The sequence goes on from NC_135539.1 coordinate 56,401,249, forward strand.
ATATGAAAAATGTTCATCATCAGTAGCAATTAGAGAAATGGAAATCAAAACTAAGATTTTAGGTCATGCCAGTCATAATGGCAGCTAGTATGCATACAAACAACAATAACTGTTGACAAGATTGTGGTTAAAAAGGTACATTCATACACTGCTGGTGGGACTGCAAATTCTTGCAGCCAATATGGAAAGCAGTATGGAGATTTCTTCGAAAAATTGAAATGGAACCACCAATTGACCTAGCTATCCCAGTACTTGGTGTATACCCAAAGGACTTAAAATCAGCATACTATATGGACAGCCACATCAATATTTATAGCAGCAAAATTCACAATAAATTAACTGTGGAACCAACCTATATGCCCTTCAATAGATGAATGAATAAAAAAAAATTGTGGCACATATACATAATAGAGTATTACCAAGCAATAAAACAGAGTAAAATCATGACATTTGCAGGTAAATGGATGGAGTTAGAGAAGATAATGCTAAATGAAGTTATCCAATCCCAAAAAACGAAATGCCAAATGTTTTCTTTGACGTAAGGAGGCTGATTCATACTGGGACAGGGAGTGGGAGCATGGGAGGAATAGATAAACTCTAGATAGGTCAGAGGGGTTGGAGGGAAAGAGAGGGGCACAGGGCTAGTAATGATGGTGGAATGTGATGATCATTATTATCCAAAGTACAGGTATGAAGGCATGAATTGGTGTGAATATACTTATGTATACAACCAGAGATATGAAAAAGTGTGCTCTATCTGTGTAATAAGAATTTTAATGCATTCTCCTGTGATATATATATAAATAAATAAATAAATAGGAAAAAATCAGAAATATTATCGACCCTGGAGTAGTTTAGAAGTTGTAACCCCTGAAGTATAAGGGCCAGCCATGAAAATTGGTCTCCCTTCTCTGTTTCATGTGCCTCTAGCTGGTGAGTGAGGGCTGTTTCTTTGTGAAGCATTTCTTGGTGAAGCTGAGGAATCACTCCAGTGTAGGTGTAGAAAATCTTAAAAGTTCCAGAGGCAAAACTGTCCCAGGGCCAGATGTACAGCTTTCCCTCTACTCCTACTGCACAATGATTGTCCCAGGGACCTCTGATATTGAGGTTGGTCATACCTCTAGATGGCATAGGAATTGTGTTTGGGTGGTCTCTCTGAGGTGTGCATATTGCAGGAGGTGTGAGGGCATCCTCCAAAAATATCTGGTTGGGACTTTAAGTATCTCTTGGTTTGATCATAGAGGAAGCAGAGGAGGGGCGCTTAGCCAGAAAGGCTGAGGCGGGTTACTAGAATAGAGATAGTTGTTTGGCAAACAGCAGGTTGGCTATTGCTGGTTCCTAATGTCCAGGTCTTCCCATCCCAGATCCCCTGTATGTGAAAATGGCATCGGGAGTAATTAGGCAGTGTCCTTTGGGTCATGGACACCTGTAGGAACAGATTCAAGAGGAAAAGAAGTGGAAGGCCCACAAGTGATCTTGAGTTTAGTGGGTCCCACCAATTAGGATGACCAGGACTTAGGATCTGGGGCAAGCTAGAGGCAAGAAACATGATACCAAGAGGGGTGGTCTAATAGTTTTGCTGATGTAGGAGTGGTGAGAATCATTATATGGGGTCCCATACTGCACAGTTGGAGTGATTGAAGATGGAGTTCCTTTAAGAGGACAGAGTCTCCCGGTTAAAATGAACCTCAGAAGGCACTAGTTCTCCTGGGGCAGAAAGGTGTCGGTTTGCGTGTTCGTGGAGGAGAATGTGGAGCAAGATTAGATAAGGTAAATATGAGGCCAGGAGTGGGGGTTAGACGGAAGATTATGATTAATCAGGAAGGGGCAGTCATAGAGCAGTTTTAAGGGGCTGATCCCTGTGGGAGCTCTAGGGGTAGCTCAGATTTGGGTAAGCACAAGGGGAAGCAGACCAGGCCAGGAGATTTGAAGCTCAGTTGAGAATTTTTTAAGGTGGTTTTTGAGGATTTAGAGGACCTATTACCCCAAGACTGTTGTCTATAAGGAATGTGAAGTTTCCAGGAGATGTTGAGACTTTCTGAGACCTGTTGAGTTATTTGAGAAGTGAAGGCAGGGCCATGGTCTGACTGAATGGACATCAGAAAGCTGAAGCTGGGAATGATCTGCTCAATGAGGACTGAGGCCACAATGTTTACTGTCTCTTGAGAGGTCAGGAAAGCCTCAATCCATCCTGAAAATGTATCAATGAGGGTGAGAAGGTATTGGAACTTTTTGTGTCTGGGCATGTGAGTGAAATCTACCTGCCAATCTTTGCCTGGTTGGTGTCCTCGCATCTGATGAGTGGAGACGTTGGGGCCCCCCTGAGGTGTAACAGAGGAACATATTGAACATGTGGAATGGACCTGTTGAATGAAGTCACACATGCCAGGTAGGTAAAAGAAAGATTGGAGGAATTGAAAGAGTGTTTGGAAACCAATGTGAAATGACTTGTTGATGTCAAAGAGGAGATCTTGGGCTTGGAGTTGAAGAGGGGCAACCTTGTCCCCCAGGAAAATAAAGCCCTTGTCTCTGATATGGCCCTCTCATTGCAGGAGGTCAGTGTGTTCTTGCTGGGTGTAGGCCAGTTTGGTGGGCATAGAAAGAAAGAGAAAGGGAGCCATGGGCGGCTCGCTGATTAAGCTTCTAGCAACCACATCAACCTTGTTTGTTCCCTCAGTTATGGGGTTGGAAGTAGTTTGATGACCCCGGCAATCTATAATAGCAACTTGGGAAGGGAGGTGGAGTGCCTCAAGAAGTTTAGAGATGAGAGAGGAATTGACTATAGGGGAGTCTTTGGTAGTTAGGAATCCTGTCTCCTTCCAAATGGCTGAGTGAGAATGTGCAATAAGAAAGGCATATTTGGAGTCAGTATTGATGTTAATTGACTTGCATTTTGAAAGGTGGAGAGCTCAGATGAGGGCAAAGAGCTCTGCCCTCTGAGAGGTTGTACCTTCAGGGAGGTGGCTGGCCTCCAGGAACCCCAAAACAGTAACCATGACATAGGTTGCTCTGTGGTGATTGTCTGGCCAAACAATTGAGCTTCCATCTACAAAAATTGTCAGGTCTGGTGCCAGCAAGGGGTGGTCAAAGAATTCATCCTGAGATGTGCAGAACACCTCAAGTACTTGAGGAAAAGAGTGGGTAGTAGGATGGGTAGATCCATACATTGGGAAAAAAAGAAGCTGGGTTAAGGGATGGAGAGGCACAGAGGGAAATGGTGGGGTTTTTGATAAAAAGCAAATGAAACTCCCGAATTTGGGAGGGGCCATGGAGGGAGAGAGATTTATGTCCGAGGAGGTCATGAAGTCTATGGGTGGAAAACACAGTCAAAGTTAAAGGAGAGTTAACTTTAGAGATTCTTTGGTAAGTTCAGCTGCCATGGTGACGGTCTGGAGACAGGGCAATCATCCCCATAGTGTAGAGTAAAGCTGTTTAGAGAGATATGTTGCAAGAGAGTAGGAGAGTCCAATGGGCTGGGCAAGAAGACCAGTGACAATCCCTTCTCTTTCATCTTTAAAAAAGTGGAAGGGACAGTTGGGGTTGGGGAGGGAGAGTGAAAGTGAGAAAATCAAAACATCTTTGAGTTTGAGGAAAGATACAGAGACCTAGGCCAGTGATGTCAAGTGTTCAGTGGGAGTGCCTTTAGCTGCCTGGTAAAGGGGTTTGAGAAGAAGCACAAAGTTGGGAAACCAATGTCAGAAGAATCCAGTGAGCCCCCAAAATGAAAGGATCTGGTCTTCTGACTCAGGAGACTGCAAGCTCCCAAGAGTTTAGATTCTGTTTATAGTGAGGCTTTTGGAAAAATCAAAACCTTATGATTTTGGCATGATTGTCAAAAAAAATGCAATAACCATATCTGGGTGGATTTGTCTCTATGTCTTATATTATATTCTATTGGTCTTCTTATCTATGTAATTAGAAGAATGCCCAGGTAGGTAACTGAGGGGACCAAGAGTCAAGCTTTGGCTGGGTAAACTTGGCATCCTCTGGAATCTAAAAAGTTGGGAAAACAGTGAAATGAGAGGTTGAGGGTGGTATGTGAGAGGAGGGTATAACAGTTAGGGACCACTGGATGAAGGGGAATAACTGCTTTGTGGACTAAATGGAGATCTTGTACTAGGCAGTATGCTCTTGATGGTTTGGGGACAGGCAGGATAGGAGTGTCACAGGGAGAGTCTATGGGAATAAGAAGGCCTTGATCTGGTGGTTGTTCAATGATGGGTTTGAGTCTCCTGTGGTGAGGAAGAGAAATGGGAAATTGAGGTCTAGAGGGGAACTTATTGTCAGGCTTAAGAAATGGGAAATTGAGGTCTAGAGGGGAACTTATTGTCAGGCTTTAGCTAAATCTGCACCAGTTGATGGTGTTTTGCTATTTCTGGTTTGGAGGTGTTGCAGACTTGGGGGTCTACTTGGCCTGATGGGAGGGGATAAGTGGTGGTTAGGGAGTGGTGTGTGTATAGTAGATTGAATAAAGGGGAGGAGGAGCTGGGTAGTACAGGGATGGGGTGAGAGCTGGATGGTAGCCCCCAAGAGCTGGAGAACATCTTCTCCTAGGAGGGGAACTGGCCAGAAAGGGATAACTAAAAAGGAGTGGTGAAAGGATATCCCTTTAGGGAGCACATCAGAGTGGACATTTTCTTTGGTAATGAGGGTGTTCCATCTATCCCCATGACTGGTTTTGGGATAGATATAAAGGCTCAGAGTGGACAGGCAAGACAAAATAGGTAGCTCCTGTGTCCAAAAGGAAGGTAATGGACTTACTTGCTACCTGGCGCATTACCCTGGGCTTGGCAAGTGTTGTGGGGGATCAAGGTTTCTTCAGTTGTCAGCCAGTTCCAGAAGCTCAAGAGAAGGAACTGCCTGTTTGGCCATACCCCGACGTTGAGATGCCAAGGAGGGACCAGTCAAGGGACAGTCTCTCTTCCAATGTCCCAGCTGCTTGCAGCTGGGGCATGGCTGAGAAGTAGGTGATTGCTTAGGGCACTTGTGGGCCCAGTTGCCTTCTTGTCTGATTTGAAGCAGGCTCTAGTGGTTCAGATTTCTGAGAAGCCCTGAAGGGAGGTCCTCAGAAGGTGGCATTCCAGACAAAAGCCTTGGTAGCAGCTTTGCAGGAGCCTGGGCTGGCTGTAAAGCTGCTACCAAGGCTTTTGTCTGGAATGACACCTTTTTCTGAATGTGGGTCTGCTGGCTGAGTTCAGCTTTTCTTCACAGGCACTGTAAACTTTAAAGGCCATTCTCACCACATCTTGGATGGGGATTTGGAGACCATCCTCATCCCTCTTTAGCTTTTTTTTTTTTAATATCAGGGGATGATTTAGTGATAAAATGAGTGTCCAGAATGGGCACCCCAGAAGGCGATTCAGGGTCTAATTTAGAGAATGAAGGTTTTCGTTAAGCAGTTAAGGAACATTGCAGGATTCTCATTAGGCCCTTAAGTGACTTCTATCAGTTTATCAAAATTAACAACCTTATTAGAAACTGCCTACATGCCTGCCAGCAGACATTGTATCATCTGGGCACAGTGGCATTGACTCTGTCCATTTTGATAGTCCCAATCAGGATTGGTGTTGAGAACTCCAGCTGTGCCTAGAGGCTTGATGTCTTCAGCCAAATAAACCTGGTCAGCATGGTCCCATACAGCTACCTGGACTTGAGTGTATTTATCAGGGGTAAGAGTGGAGATAAAGATGACATGAAAGTCATGCCAAGTAAGGTCATAGGCTTGGGAAAGGTATTTAAATTCTTTGATATATGTAGTGGGGGCAGCAGTAAAGGAGCCTAAGCATTTTTGATTTGGGAGAGATTTTGTAGAGAAAAAGGGACATGAATTCAAATGATGCCTTCAGATCCTGTCACTTCATGCTGAGGACAGAGTAGTTCAGGGTTTTGGGTCATTTGGTGAGACTTGGTATGGGCACTTACTGGGGAAGAGACAGGGGAGGGAGGATGGTCTAACTCAGGAGGAGCTGGTTCCAGATAACAATGAGAATCAAGATGGGAAGGTCTGGGGGGGGGGTTGAGAGGAGAGTGTCTTAGGAAGTCAGTAAGCAGAGAGGGGTCAGAGTCAGGAGCAGAGAGGGATGTGGAAGTTTCTTTAGCAAGAAGGACTTGGAAAGTGAAACAGGTGGAGCAGACAGAGGAATGGGAGCATAAATCCCAAAAGGCCTGAACATAAGGAACCTAACCACATTTTTTCTGTCTTTTGGCAGAAATTGTCCAAATCAGTGAGGATTTTAAATCAAAAGTCCCCTCAGGAGGCCATTTAGAGACATTATTTAAAGTTTATTATGGCCAGGCCACAGTGAAATAGAAAAGGAGCCATTTACAGTGTAAGTCCTGAGTGAGTCTCAATATGGAAAAATTTATGTTTTGACACCTTTCAAGGAGCTTTTGGGGTCCAGAGTGGACTCTGTGTTTCCCATGATCTTTTGACACCAGGGGGTGAGCAGGAAGAAAAACCACATCCCAATTACCTTCTTCTCATTGGAGAATGGAGTGGCCTGGCCAGGGATTGAGACTTGAGAGAGAAAAAATATATACCCCAAAATCATGCCCCCAATGACCATATCTTACAGCCACACCCTACCTGCTTTCAGTTATTGCTTAGTTTATCCTATCAAGGGATTGATTTGCTGATTGTATTAAGGCTCTCATAACCCAATTATTTCTGCTCTAGACCTTCCTGCACTGTCTCACACATGAGCCTTTGGGGGACATTTAATATCCAAACCATAAAAATCTCCACAGAAATATATTCATTGTGGAAAAAAGTTGAATAGAAATCAAGGACATCTTACACAGATTGTAGTAGCCTCTGGTTTGCTCAAAAACAACAACCAAGTTTGGGATTTTATTGAGAAAGAGAAGAATTATATAACATATCTTTATAAAAACCTCATTGACACTTGTAGCATTATGTGAGAGTTGGAAAATTCTGAATGGCAAGTGGCTGCAGTTAATAAGAAAAACTACTCTTAAAAATCATAGCAGGTAATCTTTCTGGATTGGGTTTGTAAGGTAGTTCTGGAAAAGATGGTTGAAATCTTAGTGTTTCCTCATGGCCTCTAGACTCTCTTTTGTTGAGTGTGACAGGAATGACCAAATTACATAATAAATTCTCAGATTTCCTTCTTTTAATAAAGATCGTTTTCGGGAAAGCAACATGAAAAAATCACCTTTGAAGTTAGGTATTATTGTCTTTCAGTTCCTTGATGGACATTCTTCTTTCTGGTTCCATGTTGGAGGGAAAGTCCATGTAAATGAACTGAGTCTCATTTGAGCATCAAAGAGTACAGAAGTAAAAACAAAATCTCTCTCAAAGCAAGGTCATCTGGAGTGTAGCATTGAATTCTCTTTATTAGTTTTATAAGCATGAGTATAATCTTGAAGAATTGAGCCAACATTATCCTATTTGGAAGGATAACTTTTATAAAGATTAGATAAGCAAAAAAAGAAAAACATAAATATAAAAATATAAGAAAAAAACAGTCACAATATATGTGATTTGAATAAGTGTTCTAAATTATAAACCTTAGAATTACTAGAAGAATTATTATAATTAGTAAGTTACAGAGAAATTTGGTTGCATGTGACATTCAATATTTTAACATTATAATTAGAATTGTGCATAATTTTATAGTAGACATCTCAGTCATCATTTGGGAGATTTTTATAAAAATTTGGAACATATTATAAACTTACTTATATAATTTTATAATGTATAAACATTTTTTAAAAATTTTGACCAAGTTTTTTAATATATAAAATTTTAAAATATTAAGTAAGTCTAATTAGTTTAATACCATTCTTTTATCAGGGGAGGGATACATCTTTTAGGGTTCCAAAGTATCAAGTATAAATTCCCAAGGTTAATTTGACATAAAAAGAAGTAATTAGAGTTTTGATCCTGGTGAAGCCAAGGACAAAAGTTTTAAATAATTTATCAAAATAAAATTATAGGTCACTGAATAATAATAATACTTTATTCAGAGTAATAATTAAAAGACTATATAAAACAAAATATATGATAGTTTTTAGTTATATTTCCCTAATTGCTCATGATGTTGAATATTTTTTCCCATACATATTGGTTCTTTCTTTTTCTTTGAGAAAGGTGTTTTGTTCATTTATTGATTGGCATTTTTATTTGGGGTGTAATAAGTTTTGAGATTTTTTACATATTCTAGAATATATAAAATATATTTTTATATATTCATCTGTAAAAAAAAATAACTGGCAAAGATTTTCTCCCACTCTGTAGACTTTCTTTTCATTCTCTTACTTGTTTCCTTTGCTGTGGAGAAACTTTTTAAATTGACACTCTCCTACTTATTCTTTCTTGATTTTATTTCTTAAGTTTTAGTGTTATTATTAAGGAAGTCAATGTCTGTGTTTTTATGTTGGAGTGTTGATGCTATGGTTTCTTATACTAGTTTCAGAGATTCTGGTCTAGTTTCTAGGTTTAGATCCACTTTAAGTTATTTTTTCCTGTTAAGTGATAGCTAAGGATCTAGTTTTACCTTCCACAAATGGCTATTCAGTGTTTCCAACACCATTTTTTTTAAGACCTTCGCTTCTACCTTATGATTTTGGAATGTTTGTCAAAAAAAATGCAATAACCATATCTGGGTGGATTTGTCTCTATGTTTTATATTCTATTCTATTGGTCTTATCTGTTTTTATGCCAGTACCACATGCTTTTGTTGTGACATCTCTGTAATATAATTTAAAATTAATATAAAAATATCTTCACTTTTATTCTTATTGCTCAGGATTGCCTTGGCTATTCTGGATCTATTTTTTTTTTCATTTGAATTTTAGGACTTTTTTTTCTAGTTCTATGAAGAAAATTATTGATATTTTGATAGGGATTGCATTCAATCTGTAGATTAATTTTAGTAATATGGCCATTTTAATAAGGTTAATTCTGCCTGTCCAAGAACATGGGACTTTTTTCTCTTTTAAAGTCTTCTCCTGTATACATATATAAATATACTGTAGTGAATTACACTTTCATATATATCTACAAGACAACTCATGCTGCTTTATGGTAACTTCAACAGTTTTCAATGCCTTGCAGATATTGAGTTTAGTTTTCAATGTAAATTAAGACATTATTAGGCAGGTTCTAGAAACCTTTGTTTGTGTTGTCTAAATAAAGGCAGTAGTTGCCATTTTCACACTAATTCAAGTTGCTAGACACAGACTTTTGTACCCAAGTCACACTCTACAAATAAGAGAAAAATAGTTAGTACTTCTTGCCACATTCTTATTGAGAGGGACACTTTCCAACAACAATAATTCACAGAATTAAGTTCATTTGGGTAAGCACACAAACAGATGCATGTGATATATGTGAAAATATGTACATATGTATGAGACATGAATGCATATCCATAGATTAAAAATATCACAATGTTCCCATTTTATTATGGAAAATGGGAGAGAGAAGAATATAATTTGGAATAAGAAAATTTGTTGTTTATGTATATCTACTACATTGCTGAATCTTCAATTCCAGATGATAGCCAGAAAAACGTCCTTTGCTGTTATTTATCCACAATTTGACCTGCCAAAATACAAACACATGACATGCCAGTTGAACACTGACTGATCAAGGGAATTCTGCATTACATGAACAGGTTGTGTTCCCTGTAATTATGAAGTATTATATGCCCACAAATATGAACAGCTAAAAAATTTATTGTTTCTGTGCATGTATGTTCTATGAAAATTGAGCCACAAAGACATAGAAATAACACCAATTTTTAAATTTGTTTTAATTAGTTATACACAATAGTAGGATGCATTTATGTAGAATTATATGTTGTAAAATTATATGTTGTAGAATCACATAGGAGATATATATATATATATCTATATATCTATATATATAGATATATATATATATATATATATATATCTGTCTGTTCCATTCTAATATCCTTACTATCCCCACATCCTCTCCCCTCCCCTCCCTTCACTCCTCTCTACCTAAGGTAACTCTCTATTGCCAACTTCTTATTGTGAACTAGCAACTGCATATTAGTGAAAACATTCAGCCTATGGTTTTTTCAGGTGTTGGCTTATTTCACTTAGCATGATATTTGCCAATTCCACCCATTTACTGGCAAATGCCATAATTTAATTCTTCTTTAAGGCTGAGTAATATTCCTTTGAGAATATATATATATATATATATATATATATATATATATATCACATTTTCTTTATCTGTTCCTCTATTGAAGGACACCTAGATTGGTTCCATAATTAACCTATTGTGAATTGAGCTGCTATAAATATTCACAAGTCTGCATCACTGTAGTATACTGATTTTCAATTCTTAAATTGTTCCAAAAAACTGAAAGGGGGAGAATGCTTCCAAATTTGCTCCACTTGGGCAACATAATTCACAAACCAAAACCAGACAAGGACACAAAGACAAAATAAAAATATACATCATAACCCCTGTTAGAAAAAGCATTTGACAAAGTCCAACACCCAAAGTTTAAAACACCAGAGGAACTAGAGACAGAGGAAACATACATCAACACTGTACAAGCTATATAAATGCAAGGCCAACATTAAACTGAATTAAGAAAAACTGAAATCATTTCCTCTGAAAACAAAAACAAGACAAACATACCACTCCCACACATTTTCAATACAGTTTTCCAAATTCTAGCTGAACAATCAGGCAGGAAAAAAAATTAAATGCATATGAAGAGGAAAACAAAAAGCTCAAATTATCTCTGTTTTCTTATGACATAAATTCATACTTACAGGAAAAAACTCTAGCAAAAGACTTCGAGAGCTGATAAACAAATTTAGTAAAGTAGTACAATATCAAAATCTTCATACATAAATCAATAGTTTCGCCTATGCTCCAATAATGAATCTGCTGAAAAAGAAATTGGAAAAAAGACTTCGAGAGCTGATAAACAAATTTAGTAAAGTAGTACAATATCAAAATCTTCATACATAAATCAATAGTTTCGCCTATGCTCCAATAATGAATCTGCTGAAAAAGAAATTGGAAAAAAATCCCATTCACAATAATCTCAAAAATACTTGGGAATTAATATAATAAAAGAGTTGAAGGACCTCTACAATGAAAACTATAGAACACTGTAGAAATAAATTGAATACTTTATAAGATAAAATTATCTCCCATGTTCTTGAAAATGCAGAATTAATATTATAAAAATGGTCATATTACCAAAGTATTATGTAATTTTAATGCAATCCCTATAAAAATACCAATGACATTCTTCACAGAACTAGAAAAGATAGTTCTGAAATTCATTTGTAAAAATAAGAGACCCAGAATACTCAGACATCTGGAGCAAAAAGAGTGACGCAGAGTTATCACAATACCAGAACTCAAATTATACTAGAGTTATAGACTAAAACAACAACAACTGAGTAACAACTACAACAACAATAACAACAAAACCAAGAAGAGTAGTGTGGGTTCACTTGGTCCAGATGAAGCCCACCAAACAGTTGAGAAGGGTGTTGTGATGGAGTTGAAAAGAGACAACCAGAGACCAGTTTCAGAGAACTTAATCCACTTTATTATTGCATAGGGAAGATTTTTATTCATATCCTGTTAATGGGCAAATTTAGCTGAAGGTCATAATAATCCAATGAGCTCACAGCACCCTTAAGAGTGGCAATCAGTGGGCTAAAAGGCCAGCAGCAAAAAGCAGAAGGAAAAGAAACACACTGTGCACCTGAGGGTGGCCAGGTTACCATAGTAATGGGGCTTGGCTGTGTTCAGTGTTACAGACCACAAATATCTGGACTCAGTGTGCTGATCCCTAAGAGCACCTCACAAAGACAATGTAGGCTGCCTTCCAGCTCATGGGCCCAACAAAGTAGCATGGTACTGGCACCAGAACAGACATGAAGATCAATGGAATAGTTATATATAAAAAAAAAAAACAGAGACAAATTCACATGAATACACTTATCTGATACTATGAAAATGTGCCAAAAACATGTTGGAGAAAAGATAGCTTTTCCAACAAATGGGTCCAGGAAAACTAAAACTCCATATGTAGGTGAATAAAACTTGACCCATATATGTCATCCTGAACAAATGTCTACTCAAAATAAACCAAAGACCTAGGAATTAAACCAGAAACTCTGCAACTGCTAGAAGAAAATGTAGGCCCAACACTACACCATGTTGGTATAGGAACCAACCTTATTAACAAGACTACTGAGACACAAGAAATACAACTAAAAGTAAATAAGTGCTATGGCATCCAATTAAAAAGCTAATTCATGCTGGGGTTGTGGCTCAGTGGTAGAGCACTTGTCTAGCATATGTGAGACAGTGGGTTTGATTTTCAGCACTACATATAAATATATGAATAAAATAAAGGTCTATCAACATCTAAAAAATTAAATTTTAAAAAGCTTAAGCATAAGCAGGAAACAATTAAAAGCATGACAAAATGGTCTACAAAATGGGAGACTATATTTGCTCCCTGATTCTCGAAGCATTGATATCCATACTACAAAAAAATAATAAAGTATATATCTATATAAAACTTTCACATCTCTAACAGGGAAATGCAAGTAAAAATTATATTGAGATTTTATGTCACTTCATTTAGAATGGCAATTTTCAAGAATACTAAAAATAATGTGTGGGTGAGAATGTGGGATAAAAGGTACTCACACATTCTTTGTGGGAATGAAAATTAGTGCAACAACTCTGGAAAGCAGTATGGAAATGTCTCATATAGGAATGGAACTGTTATGTGATCCAGCTATACTGCTTCTTAGTATATATCTAAGATATTTAAAATCAACATAGGCTAGTGATATAGCCACCTCGATGTTTTTAGCAGCACAATTAACAATAGCTAAGCTATGGAAGCAATCAAGGTGAATAGATAAAGAAAATGTGATACATATAAATGGTGGAGTGTTACTTATTCATAGAGAAGAATGAACTTATGGAATTTGTTAGTAAAGGAATGGGTCTGAAGACAATAATGGTAAGTTAAATAAGCCAGGCTCAGAAACTAAAAGGTTGAATGTTTTTTCTGATATATGGAGGATAGGCCAAAATAAGGGAATTAAAAGAGCAAGTCCAGTGGTACAGAATAGAAGACACAAAGACAAACCTACATAAATACAGTTATCTCATACTAGACAAAGGCACCAAAACCATTCACTGGAGAAAAATCCTATTCAACAAATGGTGCTGGAAAAATTGGAAATGTGTATGCAGCATAATGAAATTAAACCCCTCTCTCTCATCCTGCATGGAATTCAGCTCAAAGTGGATCAGATAATTAGACACTAGAGGAGACACTGTGCTTAGTAGAAGAAAAAATAATCCTAAATCTTCACCATGTTGGCCTAGGATCTGACTTTCTTACCAGGGCTCCTAAAATGCAAGAAGTAAAGTCAAGTATCAATAAATATGATTAATTCAAAATAAAAAGCTTTTACTCAACAGAGGAAACAATCAATACTGTTAAGAAAGAGCTAGGCTACAGAATGGGAGAAAAGCTCTACAACATACACCTCAGATAAATCATTAATTTTCAGGATATATGAAGAACTAAAAAAAAAAACTTAACCTACATACACACAAAAAAAACACCAAATAACTCAATCAATAAATGGGCTAAGAAACTGAACAGACACTTCACAGAAGAAATACAATGAATCAATAAATACATGAAAAAATGTTCAACACCTTTATCAAGCAAATCAAATCTATTCTAAGATTTGATCTCACCTCAGAATGGTTATTATCAAGAATACTAATAACAATAACTGTTGGCAAGGATGTGGAGAAAAAGCTACACTCATACATTGCTGGCGGCACTGCAAATTAGTGCATATATTATGGATAGTGGTATGGAGATTCCTCAAAAAACTTGGAATGAAGACACCATTTGACCCAGTTATCCCACTCCTCAGTTTATACCCAAAAGACTTAAAATCAACATTTTACAGTGACACAGCCACATCAAAGTTTATAGCATCTTAACTCACAATAGCTAAACTACGAAACCAACTTAGGTGCCCTTCAACAGATGAATGAATTTTTTAAAAGTTACACACACACACACACACACACACACTACGTAAATGTAATATATATATATATATATATATATATATATATATATATATATATATAATGAAATATTACTCAGCCTTAAAGAAGAATGAAATTATGGCATTTTCCAGTAAGTGCATGGAGCTGGAGAATATCATGCTAAACAAAGTAAGCCAATCTCAAAACATCAAAGGCCAAATATTTTCTCTGATATGCTAATTCACAATAATGGAGGACTAGAAAACATTAGAGTTACTTTAGATTAGATAGAGGGGAGTAAAGGGATAGGAGAGGATATGGCAGTAGGAAAGATAATAGAATGAATTAGACATTATTATATTTATGTACAAATATAACTATACAACCAGTAGGATCCTGCTTCATGTTTAACTAAAAGAATGAGAAATTATACTCCATCTATGTACGATGTATCAGAGTGCATTCTATTGACATGTATAAGTAATTAGAACAAAAACAAATAAATATATACATAATACATAGATGTCTGGGCTATTAAAAACTATGAAAAAACTCAACTTTAATGAAGAGAGGTTTATTTGGGGGCTCACAGTTTCAGAAGTCTCATTTTCAGACAGCCATCTCCATTCTCTTAGTAATGCCTCATTAGTGAATTCAGCAAAGTAGCAAGACATAAAAAAATCCATAAATCAATTGCATTCCTATATTGCAAGAATGCACCACCTGAATGAGAAATTAGTAGATCTATCCCATTCACAATGGCCTCAAATACAAAACAAAATATAAAATACAAAATACTTAGGAATACATCCAACAAAAGAGGTAAAAGATCTCTGCAATGAAAACTACAAAACACTAAATAAATTGAAAAAAACCTTAGAATATGTTCTTCCCACTTTCTTGGATATATAGAATTAATATTGTCAAAATGGCCATACTACCACAAGTAAAATAAAAGGCCCAGAATAGACAAAGTAACTTTTAGTGAAAAAAGAAAAGCAGGAGGCATTACAATGCCAGACCTTAAATTATACTACAGAGTCATGGTAACAAAAACAACATGGTATCATCACCAAAACAGACAAGAAAACCATGGAACAGAAGAAGAGACAAACCCAAGTAAATGCAGTTATCATACACCTGAGGCACCAAAAAATATACACTGGAGAAAAGATAGCCTTTTAAACGAATGGTGCTGGGGAAAATTGAAATCCGTATGAAATAGAATCAAATTTTAAGCCTATCTCTTACCCTACACAAAAATCAATTCAAAGTGGATCAAAGACATAAAAATTAAATTAGAAACACTATATGTTCTAGAAGAAAGTGTAGTCCCAAAATTGCAATATATTGGCTCAGGAACTGATTCCTTAACAAAACTCCTAAAGTGGAAGAAGCAAAATTAATAAAAATAAATAAATGTAATGACAACAAACTAAAAATCTTCATTACAGCAAAGGAAACAATCAAGAGCACGAAGAGAGAGCATTCAGAATGACAGAATATCTTTGCCACCTGCACCTCAGATAAGGCATTAATTTCGAGGATGAACAAAGAACTCAAGAAAGTTAACACACACACACACACACACACACACACACACACACACACACACACACATAACCCAATCCATAAATAAGCAAAGGAACTGGACAACTGAACAGACCCTTATCAAATGAAAAAAAATGATCATCAAATATTTGAAAAAGTATTGAACATTTTTAGAGAAATTAAAATTTACACTGAGATTTCATCTCACTCTAGTGAGAATAGCAAATATCACCAATACTAGTAATAGTAGAGTTTTGTAAGCATGTGAGGAAAGGGATACATTCATACATTGTTGATTGTATTTCAAATCGGTGCAACCACTGTTGAAAGCAGTATGAAGATTCCTCCAAAAATCTAGGAATGAAACCAATATTTGGCCTGGTTTTTCCACACCTCAGCATATATCCAAAGAAGTTAAAATCAGCATACTACAGTGCTGTATCCACATCAATATTTATAGAAGCACAAATTGCTATAACTAAGCAAGGAATCACCATATGTGCTCTTCAATAGATGAATGGGTAAATAAATTTAGTATATATACACATAGGAATATTACTCATCCATAAAGAAGAATGAATTTATGATATCTGCCAGTAAATGGATGGATCTAAAGACTATCCTTTTAAGTGAAATAACCCAATCCCAAATAACCAAGGGCAGAATGTTCTCTGATACATGGAAGCTGAGTCGCAATAAAGGGGTTGGGAAAAATAAATTTTCATAGGTTTAACAAAGGGGAATAAAGGGAAGGGAGAGGACAGAAAGAGAAAAGGCAATAGAATAAATCTCACATAATTTTCCTATGTACATGTATGAAACTACCCAGTTGAATCCCACCATCTTGCTCAAGATCAGGGTCCTAACAAGAATAAGATATATTGCAGCTTGCACAATTTTATCAAAATGGATTCTTCTGTAATGTATAGCTAGAAAGAAACAATGGAAAATAAAAAGAAATGCCAAGGTGTCACAATATATCAAACGCTTTTAAAAGTGTGTGAGAAAGGCAGACTTTTACTTTTTACCTCAAAGCATGCTGCAGAACTTGGCTTGTAAACACATCTGGGCAGGCAGGCTATCTATTCATATGCAGTGCTGTCCTTTGCCCCTGATTGGAAGACTCAAGGACACAACCTACACAATCTACACAATTGGCTAATTTTAAAATTGGGGTGAGGAAATTGAAGGGCTATAATGAAAATGGCTACAATTGGATCCAATTAAGGCTGCATACTATGTTCTAAAAATGGACCACTGGAATTTACATTTCTCACAAAATTCACCTTTTTTAACTTTATACATTTGGTTTAATTTTCATTGAATCTTTTTTATTGGCATCTACCCTACACACATAAAGTATTTGAGGTGAAAATAACACTTGGTAATGAGTTTTCCACTTTTTAGCAGTTCAGATATTCATCCTGATGATCAGGAGCACCCGGTAAGGTACTTTTATGTTAGTTGAAGCTTGTCTCTATTCTAGGTCTTGATTAAAATCAAGTCACCAGACTCGAAGTGATTAAAATTGAAAATTATAAAATGGGAGTGTGAGCAACAGTTCATAATAATTTTAAAAAATAAAAACAAACAAACTAAACAGATAGGTCTCATATTCACTCAGAACTAACTTGTATATTCTTTAGTCCTGTGTTTAAAAACAAAACAGCAAACAAAAATAACTTTTTTATAACTTCCCAGTGTTATTTATTTGGGAGGACCAAAACAAATGTACATTTCTAATTACAATAAAATAACCAGTTTTTTAAATGTTGTGTATTGCTGTGCTTTGGTCATAGTCTCTTGTCAGGTGCTTAAAACCAAGTTGACCAAAATTGACCTTATTTCTATTCATTGTTAAGAATCACCTGACATTTGTTATGGTCACACTTAGGAACTTGTGAGAAGCTTCATAACTACATTACCTTTTCTCTCCCCAATAGTGCCATCTGCCAAGATAAACCAGAGTCTTTCTGACCACATGTGCATCCCATGGATTCATCAGGGATATTTCCCTCTCCAATGATCCTTCTCTTTGTAGAATGTTTACTGGTTGGCTTTCTATTTTCCAGGGTCTTGTTGATCCTTCTCATCTAAAGGTCATGTGACCCAGAGTTATAAAGCCCTTAGAAAAGTCCCATTATTCCCTAAGTTTTGGCTAACCTAACAGGGCAAGGGTCAAAGTATTGACTATTTTTCCTTAGTCCTTTAACGTCCTTGATTTTGTTTGGGTATTAAACATCCAGCAAGCAAGTTTCATCAGTCTTAATATATGAGTATTGAGTTTTAAATTTAGTGTCTATGATTTTATAATTATTTACCTCTTCCATTTAATTGGGATTGGTATTAGTACTTGAAGTCAGCCTTATTTTATTTCTGTCCTATAGATGATAGCTTATTCAAAATTAACTCAAATTTTTCTGTTCAAGGGAATATTTCTTCAAAGCACTAACAGTCAGAAGTTATAAAGTTCAATAAGGAAAATACAAAATGAAATTAACAATACCAAAAACATTAACTTTGTACAGTAAGTTTTAACCAAAAAAGATAACTTTTATTATAACATTAATATATGTTTTGTACCTATTTTGCCTCAAAAATACAAATAAATTTATCAACTCAATCACATATGAAACACTTTACAATTTTACTTTCTTTTAAAACTCTCATAACCTGACATATCTTTTATAATTTGCCAAAATCTTTATTAGTTTTGCATTATATTCCTTGGTTATTTTGATATCATAGTTATGTTTACAACTATAATCTATCTTTTGAACACAATTTTAAATTAGCTTAAGCTTAGTCTACTTTGGAGCAATCTTAAAATGATGTAGAGTGAGAGACAGAGTCCAATCTCAGATAAGATGAGGCTATTGAAAAATAACACAATACATCATTACTTCTGAAACATTAATCCAACAAAAACTAAGAGAGATCCTAACTTTTTTGTGGAAAAGTAGAAAATGTTTTTCTTTTGTACAATGTCAACCTTTAGATAAATGAGGCTCTTTTTAATACTTTATAAATACACTTAAATTTTTAATCCAGTGAAAAAGTATCACAAACTTTTGTATATAATTTATTGACAACATTTTAACCTTTTCCTGGCTGCAAGACATCAAATGATATAAATAAACATCAACCAAATCTGTTATTTCTATATAAATTTGAAGACTATTGCTGCTGACATTTTTAGTTTGGGAAAAAGCAATTTGATAAAGTGCTCTATCAAACTTTACTTTTTAAAAGGCTTGTTTACTTGAAAAACATGAATACATCTAATATACAAAGAAGCCAGTAATACTGGTAGGGGACAGATAGAAATTGTGAGTAGAAGAGGTTAATAGTTCTATTAAATGGACACATTGTGCTGACCCCCCACAGGCTTTTTTGCCAAAAAGCAACTGGTGTACAGCTCTTCATGGCTTAAGTGGATTGGATATGTCACATTGCTCTGCAAACTGAGAGGGAGCAAAGATCAGGCAGTGTGTCAGTAATGAATGATGTGGGTCGAGAGAGGGATGAGTGATTATTAAAGACAGAACAATGAGTTGATAATGCTTAACTTCTGTGATTGTGCTCCTAGGCACTAAGAGTTTTAATCAATTAACCTCTTCACTCCTGCTCCTTCCTACTCCCAGGCATGAATACAGAGAAGACAATAATTAAAGAAGGAGATTCTTGGGTCCATAAGAAAATAAGTTGAACCTCCTCCCATTGACTTTCAGCTACAAGAACCCTCCTCTTCAGCATAGTTTGTTCTCTATTGCTTTCTTAAAAAAATACTTGCTGTCTGTGTTTGTCTCATTGACTTGGGGTGTTTAATTTTCAACACCAGGGAAGAAGAAAACATTCCCAAAATGCACAAAACAAGTACCAATAGAATCACTATTAAGCTGAAATCCTTATATTAACCAAATTTAACTTTTAAAAAAATTTAGATTCTACAGTGCAGACTAATATCTAAAACATAGTAGTTGTTTATTTAACCAGCATTGTACAACCCTAATTCCTTAAAGATTAGTTCCCAAAATAATAAATCTTCATAGACACAAGAAAATTATCTTGATATATAAGAGAGATCAATGTTCAGACTTTGCTTCCTATTGGTTGATTACAATTTAAATAACTTTATCAGATGGTGCTAATTACAGCTAATTTAATTATATACACAATTTTTTGAGATTTACCTTTCATAAACATCCTACAATTTAAACATTCTACAATTTAGACATTTTACAACTTGTTTATATTATTAGTTATGTCCTTTTTTAATTTTAGAATTTAGCATAAGCCAGTATAGTGGTGCATGAGCTGGGGAGGCTAAGGCAGGAGGATCATGACTTCAAAGTCAGCCTCTGCAAAAATGATGAACCAAACAATTCAGTGAGACCCTGTCCCTAAATAAAATTCAAAATAAGGATGAGTATGTGTCTCACTTGCCAATTTTCCCTGAGTTCAATCCCTGATATCCCTCTCCCCCTCCCAAAATTATTATACCATAAAACTTTTTTATCCAGAAAAAAATTATTTACTTTTTAATTTTTCCATTAAAATATACTTCTTCAGGACTGTCCCTGCTGATCTGCCAAACTGCCAGAGCCCAAGGCCCCTGGACCAGGATTGCCCCCACTCACCTACACATAAGCCCAGACCCAGGTTAGGCCCAGGACCACCCTGCTAACTGGCAGACCCACACTGGAGCCCAGATCCTGGCCTAGAACCACCCCCCTGACCCATACTAAGGCCCAGGCTCAGATCAGGACCAGAATCACTCAATAGACTAACCTGGGAGCCCATCTCCATCTTGAGATACTGCAGCCCTCCCCATAGCACTCCCCCTTAGGATAACAGACAGGACTAGAGGCAGCTGTGCCTCAGATCAGGCATCCCAAAGCCACTGTAAGTCACTCCCTATCAGCTCCATCTCTAAAAGTGGTTACATACATGTTAGCACACCCCTCTGCTAACTTGAGTTACATCTGCCATTGCCACCACCACCTTTAGTTATAGTAGCATCCATAATGGGAAAATGGCCAGAGACAAGAAGCCCAACACCAAGTTAAGGTACAGGTAATCTATAGAGACACTACAAGAATATAGGGTAAAAACTGTAATAGTCACTGCTGCACTGCAACAAAGAAAGACACATGAACATGTGCAAAGAACATGCTTGGTTACAATTACATGATCATGTGCAAAGAACATGTCAGACCCTGTCTCTAAATAAAATACAAAGTAGGGATGAGTGTGTGTCTCACTTGCCAATGTGAGATACTCACCCTTACCTTAGAACCACCCCCTATTCCATCTGCTAGTTCCTTCCCATTACCCCTTCCAAGGTGAACCTTACTGTCTGAGATGTCTCAAGTCCTTCTATCAGCGTACACCATGAGCTCATTCACATCCATCTAAAAAAATATCCTCCATTTTCTGGCCCAGTCACAATACCTGCCCTCCCTTCTTTCTGCTGCTGTCTCTCTTTTTGCAGAGTAGCCTTGTCAGACTCCTGACAATAAACCTGCTACTTATGCCAGGTGTGTGTGTGTGTGTGTGTGTGTGTGTGTGTGTGTGATTAGTCCTTCTCCACTTTTCTTTCATTGGTGCCAGTGACTTGCTCATGTTCTATCAGCTTTGCTCTCCCCTCTGGGTACTTGAGATGCTTTGGGATTCTTTCCTGAGGGCCCCGGATAATTACAACACATCTATTTCCATTCACCTAGCGCTCTTCTTCATCCACACTCTGCCCTTCCCCTCCTCTCCTCCTGACAAGTCTATTCCCTAGAGACAGCAGTGACAAGTCTCTCTAGAACTTAGATCTTGGCCTAGCACCAAGAGTCTCATCCATCCTTTCCCCTTGGAGAGTTCACTCCAACTCACTATGGGGAACTCCCAATCCCTTCCTCTTGGAGAGTTCAATCTTGGGTCTTGATTCTCAGCTCCTCAGCAGAGCTAATGAAAGCCCTGACCAGGAAACTGAGACTCCCTACAGGCAAAGCCTGGAACTAGGGAAGTAGTGAGTGACTCCCTTCTCTCAGCCCCGGACTTCAACTCACGATGGGGGACTTCCAAATCCCATCTGACTCACCTCTTGGCTGCCTCGTGCCCACATCACCCCACTCCATTTATATCCTGATCTAAAGGCCCTGGACGAATTCAACTTTACAATCTTCATAACTTTTTTGAGTGCTCAGGAAAATGAAGAAAATCACTTATGTGCAGGATTTCTCTTTCCTCCATTCTAAGCCTTCCCTTTACTTTTCTTGCTCTCCTGCCCAGCTTCTACTTGTCACTAAAGCTCTGGACTCCTCCAGAGACCCTTTTTCTAGACAAAGAGACCCAGAACTCTCTTACTTTATAAAGCCCTAGGCAGCAATCACCCTGGCCAAGGCAAACTTCAGCTAACATTGAAATACAAAGGACAGACTCAGCAGGTTTGGTAAGAGGCCTAAGGGGGAAAAAGGATAAAAAGTGTCAAATTAACTTTTCCCTTGGCTACAATACAGAAGAATGACTTTACTTTTTTTTCTCTCTCTATCTTCCTGATTTTACATGCCCATTTAAGCTTTACACAGCTGAAAAGCAGGGATTTGCTCTAGAGGTCCTGGAACACATGCTGGGGTCAACTGTAGTTATCTATTGCAGGGTTTTGATTCTACTGTTTGGGGATGGGCCCCTTGCTTATGAACACTGGCTATAGCCTCTTTACTCATCAATGAGTCAAAGAAACTCACCTTTGGGACCCTACTAACCATCCTGGCTCCCCATCACCTAAAGGAACTCCTCACCTACAAAGGGCTTACCTTCCTTACCTCCTATTGCCTTTTATCTCTACAGGTTTCCCTGGTGGACGATCCCAGTCTTACTTCCCACTTGTGCTCACATTTAAATCCTGCTACTCTCTTTCCTGCTCCTCTGGACTCTTCCACCCCTTCTCCACTTAGCCATTCATGCATTGAAACTCTGGAGTAGTTTCTTCCACATCCCTCCCACATACAGAAGGTACCTTGCTCCAGGCAACACACACAAGGTTCACAGATGGTCCCTCCTTTCTTCAGGAAGGAGTTTGTTGGGCAGGGTTTGCTATAATCTCTAACCTTGGTTGTGGGAGCAACTCCCCTCCCCAATAATACATCCAATCAGCAGGCTGAACCTGTTACCCTCATCAGAGCCTTCACTTTGACAAAGGGAGCCTCCCTCAAGGTCTGACTCTATGTTTTCCACATCGGTCTTTCCCACTCCGCTATTTTGAAGGAGTGTCAGTTTTTCTTATCACCAAGGGAACATCAATTACTAATGCACCATCATTTCTGATATTGTTCAAGCCTCAAAGCTTCTCTCCACCATTGGAACTAAAGGATGGCAGCTCAGGAACCCCTTTCTCCAGTGGGCATGTTTTTTCCCTGACTTCTCTCTTTGTCATAGGCCTTTTGCTAATGCTTGCCCTCTGCATCATTAGATTTCCTCAAGACAGAATTCAAAGGATCTTTAACAATTTGTGAACCAGCTTCTATTGCAGGACTTCAAACCCCTCACCAAAATTGGGCCATCCAGACTCATCATTGCCTGGCATCTCCTGACCATCACCACTGCCTCCATGACACTCCATACCCCTAAAAAGTGTCCAAACACTGCTCCTTCCCAGCATAAGGAAGCTACAGAAGATTTATCTATGCCCCTGTCCCTTAAGGGGACCAATAACAAACAAAAACAGGAGGAATGTAAGGTTCTTGCTTAGCATTGGAATGGACATCTTAAGTGACAGGTGTCAATTTTTTTTAAATTTTATTGACTTTTTAAAAAAATAAATGACATCAGAATGCATTACAATTCTTATTACACATATACAGCACAATTTTTTATACCTTTGGTTGTATAGAAAGTATGTTGACACCAATCCATGTCTTCATACATGTACTTTGAATAATGATGTCTATCACATTACACAATCCTTGCTAATCCCCTGCCCTCTCCCTTTACCTCCCATACATCTTCTCTATCTAAATTTTATCTAGCCCTCTCATGCTTACCCTCCCTACCCCACTGTGTGTCAGCCTCCTTATATAAGAGAAAACATTCAGCATTTGTTTTTTTTTGTGATTGGCTAATTTCACTTAACATCATTATTTCCAACACCATCCATTTACCTGCAAATGTCATGATTTTATTCCCTTTTTTTGCTAAGTAAAATTCCATTGTGCATATATGCAAATTTTTTCTATCCATTCGTCTAGTGGAGGGCATCTAGGTTGGTTCCACAGTTTAGCTATTGTGAATTGTGCTACTGTAAACATTAATGTCACTGTGTCTCTGTAGTGTGTTGATTTTAAGTCCTTTTGGTATAGACTGAGGAGAGGAATAGCTGATTTATATTGTGGTTCCATTCCCAGATTTTTAAGGAATCTGCATACCGTTTTCCATATTGGCTGCACCAATTTGCAGTCCCACCAGCAATGTATGATTGTACCTTTTTCCCCACATCCTTGCCAACAGTTATTGTAGTTTGTTTTCATAATAGCTGCCATTCTGACTGGAGGGAGATAATATCTTAGAGTAGTTTTGATTTACATATCTCTAATTGTTAAAGATGACAAACATTTTTCTTTGTTGTTGTTGTTGTTGTTGATTATATTTGTTGTATATCCTCTTCTGAGAAGTGTCTGTTCAGGTCCTTGGCCCATTTATTGATTGGGTTATTTGATTTTTTGGTGCTTATCTTTTTTTCTTTTTTTATTATTAGTTGTTCAAAACATTACATAGCTCTTGACATATCATATTTCATACATTTGATTCAAGTGGGTTATGAACTCACATTTTTTGCCCATATACAGATTGCAGAATCACATTGGTTACACATCCACGTTTTTACATACTGCCATACTAGTGTCTGTTGTATTCTGCTGCCTTTCCTATCCTCTAGTATCCCCCCTCCCCTCCCCTCCCTTCCCATCTTCTCTCTCTACCCCATCTACTGTAATTCCTTTCTCTCTCTTGCTATTTTCCCCTTTCCTCTTACTTCCTCTTATATGTAATTTTGTATAATGATGAGGGTCTCCTTCCATTTCCATGCAGTGTCCCTTCTGTCTCCCTTTCCCTCCCACCTCTCCTCCCTGTTTAATGTTAATATTCTTCTCATGATCTTCCTCCCTGCTCTGTTCTTAGTTGCTCTCATTATATCAAAGAAGACATTTGACATTTGTTTTTTAGGGATTGGATAGCTTCACTAAAGCATAATCTGCTCTAGTGCCATTCATTTCCCTGCAAATGCCATGATTTTGTCATTTTTTAGTGCTGAGTAATACTCCACTGTGTATAAATGCCACATTTTTTTTTTATCCATTCATATATTGAAGGGCATCTAGGTTGGTTCCACAGTCTAGCTGTTGTAAATTGTGCTGCTATGAACATTGATGTAGCAGTATCCCTTTTATGATCTTTAGGGAATAGTCCAAGAAGGGGAATGGCTGGGTCAAATCGTTCTGAGGGCCATAGCCAAGTAGGAATGACGCATGGCATTTTTTGCCAGAATGGAGTAGTTGAGAGGTGGCACCAGCAAGCCATTGAGATGATAATGGTTATGTTAAGCTGTGTATTCAATCGTAATATTAGACACCTGCTGTCCACCTCGGCCTGCTACTTTGGAGTTCTTCTGCTAATTTGGAGTTCTCACACTAATTTGGAGTTCTCATTGGGATTCCCGGAGAGTTCCCATTGGTTGGGGAAGTGCCAGAGGAGGGATTTCCAGTTGGTGTGTGGTGTGTCCCGGGAGAAGGCCGCCTGCATGGCATTCAGGAGAGTTCCTGGGGAGCATGTGTGGAGTGTGCTGGTGGAGTTCAGAAATAAAGTTTGTTCCTCTGGAGTAGCTCATGATTTGTGCCAAGCCAGATTGCCGCAGAATTGTGGTTCAATTCTCAGCTTCCCAAGGAATCTCTGTACTGCTTTCCAACATGGCTGCACCAATTTGCAGTCCCACCAGCAATGTACAAGTGTACCCTTTTCCCCACATCCTCACCAGCACTTGTTGTTGTTTGACTTCATAATGGCTGCCAATCTAACTGGAGTGAGATGGTATCTTAGGGTGGTTTTGATTTGCATTTCTCTGACTGCTAGAGATGGTGAGCATTTTTTCATGTACTTGTTGATTGATTGTATGCCCTCCTTTGAGAAGTGTCTGTTCAGGTCCTTGGCCCATTTATTCATTGGGTTATTTGTTTTCTTATTGTTTAATTTTTTTGAGTTCTTTGTATACTCTGCATATTAGGGCTCTATCTGAAGTGTGAGGAGTAAAAATTTGATCCCAGGATGTAGGCGCCATATTTACCACTCTTATTGTTTCTCTTGCTGAGAAAAAAAAATTTAGTTTGAGTGAGTCCCATTTCTTGATTCTTGTTTTTAACTATTGTGCTATGGGTGTCCTATTACTGAATCTGGAGCCCGACCCCACAGTATGTAGATTGGAGCCAACTTTTTCTTCTATCAGACACAGAGTCTCTGTTTTGATATCAAGCTCCTTGATCCATTTTGAGTTAACTTTTGTGCATGGCGAGAGAAAGGGATTCAGTTTCATTTTGTTGCATATGGATTTCCAGTTTTCCCAGCACCATTTGTTGAAGATGCTATCCTTCCTCCATTGCATGCTTTTAGCCCCTTTGTCAAAAATAAGATAGTTGTAATTTTGTGAATTGGTCTCTGTGTCCTCTATTCTGTACCATTGGTCCACCCACCTGTTTTGGTACCAGTACCATGCTGTTTTTGTTACTATTGCTCTGTAGTATAGTTTGAAGTGTGGTATAGATATACCACCTGATTCACACTTCCTGCCTAGAATTGCTTTTGCTATTCTGGGTCTTTTATTTTTCCATATGGATTTCATGATTGCTTTATCTATTTCTACAAAAAATGCCATTGGGATTTAGATTCACATTGTGTTAAACCTATAGAGAACTTTTGGTAAAATTGCCATTTTGATGATGTTAGTTCTGCCTATCCACGAACAGGGTATATTTTTCCATCTTCTAAGATCTTCCTCTATTTCTCTTTTTAGGGTTCTGTAGTTTTCATTGTATAAATCTTTTACCACTTTTGTTAGATTGATTCCCAAGTATTTTTTTTTTGAGGATATTGTGAATGGGGTGGTTGTCCTCATTTCCATTTCAGAAGATTTGTTTCTGATATACAGGAAAGCCTTTGATTTTTGAGTGTTGATTTTATATCCTGCCACTTTGTTGAATTCATTTATTAGCTCTAGTAGTTTCTTTGTAGACCCTTTTGGGTCTGCTAGGTATAGAATCATGCCACCCACAAATAGTGATAATTTAAGTTCTTCTTTTCCTATTTTTATGCCTTTAATTTCCTTTGTCTGTCTAATTGCTCTGGCCAGTATTTCGAGAACAATATTGAATAGAAGTGGTGAGAGAGGGCATCCCTGTCTTGTTCCAGATTTTAGAGGGAATGCCTTAAGTTTTTCTCCAATTAGAATAATACTAGCCTGAGGCTTAGCATAGATAGCTTTTACAATATTGAGATAAGTTCATGTTATCCCTAGTTTTTCTAGTGTTTTTAACATAAATGGATGCTGTACTTTGTCAAATGCTTTTTCTGCATCTATGGAGATGATCATATGGTTCTTATCTTTAAGTCTATTGATGTGGTGAATAATATTTATTGATTTCCGTATATTGAACCATCCTTGCATCCCAGGGATGAAACCTTCTTGATCATGGTGCACATTTTTTTGATATATTTTTGTATCCAATTTGCCAGAATTTTATTGAGGATTTTTGCATCTAGGTTCATTAGAGATATTGGTCTGTAGTTTTCTTTCATTGTAAGTGTCTTTGTCTGGTTTCAAAATCAGGGTGATTTTGGCCTCATAGAATGAATTTGGAAGAGCTCCTTCTTTTTCTATTTCCTGAAATAACTTGAAAAGTATTGGTATTAATTCTTCTTTAAAGGTTTTGTAAAACTCCGCTTTATACCCATCCAGTCCAGGGCTTTTCTTTGTTGGTAGTCTTTTGATGGCTTCTTCTATTTCCTCCTTTGTTATTGGTCTGTTTAAATTATGTGTATCTTCCTGACTCAATCTGGGCACATCATAACACTTAAGAAATTTATCCATATCGTCACTATCTTCCATTTTATTGGAATATAGTGTTTCAAATAATTTCAAATTATATTCTGTATTTCTATAGCGTCTGTTGTGATATTGCCTTTTTCATCCCGTATGTTAGTAATTTGAGTTCTCTCTCTTCTTCTCTTCATTAGCATGGCTAAGGGTCTGTTGATCTTATTTATTTTTTCCAAGAACCAACTTTTAGTTTTGTCAGTTTTTTCCATGGTTTCTTTTGTTTCAATTTTGTTGATTTCCACTCTAATTTTAATTATTTCTTGCCTTCTGCTACATTTACTGTTGTTTTGCTCTTCCTTTTCTAGGGTTTTGAGATGAAGTGTGAGCTCATTTATTTGTTGGTTTTTTCTTTTTTTGAGGAATGAATTCCAGGCAATGAATTTCCCTCTTAAAACTGCTTTCATTGTGTCCCATAGATTCTGTTATGTTGTGTCTGTATTTTCATTTATCTCTAAGAATTTTTTGATATTCTCTTTTATGTCTTCTGTAACCCTTGATCATTCAGTAACATATTGTTCATTTTCCAGGTGATGCAGGATTTTTCCTTCCTTCCTTTATCATTGATTTCCAGTTTCATTCCATTATGATCAGATAAGATGCATGGTATTATCTTTACCCCTTTATATTTGCCCTATGGCATAATATATGGTCTATCTTTGAGAAGGATCCATGTGCTGCTGAGGAGAATGTATATCCACTTCATGATGGTTGATATATTCTATATATGTCAGTTAAGTCTAAGCTATTGATTGTGTTATTGAGTTCTATAGTTTCTTTATTCAACTTTTGTTTGGAGGTTCTGTCTAATGGTGAGAGCTGTGTATTGAAGTCACCCATAATTATTGTGTTGTGGTCTATTTGATTCTTGAACTTGAGGAGAGTTTGTTTTATGAACGTTGTAGCACCATTACTTGGTGCATACATATTGATAATTGTTATGTCTTGTTGGTGAATGGTTCCTTTTAAAAGTATATAGTGTCCTTCTTTATCCATTTTGATTAACTTAGGTTTGAACTTGATTTTATTCGATATGAGTATGGCTACTCCTGCTTGCTTCTGAGTACCATGTGAGTGGTATGATTTTTCCCAACCTTTCACCTTCAGCCTGTGTATGTGTTTTCCTATCATATGAGTCTCCTGAAGGCAGCATATTGTTGCATCTCTTTTTTTAATCCAAGTTACTAGCCTATGTCGCTTGATTGGTGAGTTTAAGACATTAACATTTAGAATTAGTATTGATATATGGTTTGTACTTCCAGTCATGTTTATTTATTTATTTATTTATTTATTTATTTATTTATTTTAATTTGGCTTGCTTTTCATCTTTGGTTATTTCTCCCCCCTTTACTCAGTTATCTCCCACTGTTGGTTTTGGATGCTGTTTTTTATTTCCTCCTCTTGTAGTATTTTGCTCAAAATGCTTTGCAGTGCTGGTTTTCTGGCTGCGAATTCTTTTAACTTTTGTTTATTGTGAAATATTTTAATTTCATTGACAAACCTGAAGCTTAATTTTGCTGGATACAATATTCTTGGTTGGAATCCATTATTTTTCAGCATTTGAAATACCTTGTACCAGGAATTTCTCACTTTCAACGTCTGTGTTGAAAAATTAGCTGTTAGCCTAATTGGTTTACCCCTGAATGTAATCTACCTCCTTTCTCTTGTAGCTTTTAATATTCTCTCCTTGTTCTGTATGTTGGATATCTTCATAATAATGTGTCTTAGAGTTGGTCTATTAGGGTTTTGTATGTTTGGGGTCCTGTAGGCTTCCAGGATTTGGCAATCCATTCCATCTTTCCTGTCTGGAAAGTTTTCTAAAATTATTTCATTCAACAGATTGTTCATTCCTTTGGTTTAGACCTCTATACCTTCCTCTATCCCAATGACTCTGAAGTTTGGTTTCTTTATGACATCCCATATGTCTTGGATGTTTTGCTTGTGGTTTCTTACCAGCATTTCTGCATGTGACTATACTATTTTTGAGTTGATAAACTTTGTCTTCATTATCTGATGTTCTGACTTCTATTTGACCTAATCTATTTGTAGTATTCTCATTTGAGTTTTTGATTTGGCTTATGGTTTCCTGCATTTCTAAGATTACTGTTTGATATCTTTTTAAAATCTCTATCTCCTGGTGGAGTTTATTTTTTGCTTCTTGAATCTGCTTATATAATTCATTTTCAAAGTATTCTTTCATTGTTTGGACTTACTGTCTAATGACTTCTTTAAGATTCCATTCCATCTGAGTCAGGTATGCCTTGAGTTCTTTCTCTGTCCATTTTTCTGATGCCTCTAGGTTCTCCTGTAAATTTAAGTTGTCCTGCATTGTTTTTAATCCTTTTTTACCTTGTTTATTCATGGTGTTCATGTTATTTTCCAACTCTGTTTAACTGCTGAGTTTCTGTTTTCTCCTATAAATTTATTTTGGTTTTGCATATCTCTGAAGTCTATCCTTTGTGTTTGGAAACTATGTCTAGAGATGTTGGGCTTTATTGTAATTTAAAGCTGATTCATTTGAATCATAAAAGGCTTACAGAATCTGTAGGCATATCGTGATCTGTTATTTGGTCTTAGGACTTTATATTTAGGTTGGGTGCTATGATGGTTTGAAGGTTAGCATGTCTTGGCTACTTTGGAAGATTGTTCTACTGAAGGGGGATATTAACTGGTGAATGGATCAGGGTATTTGGTAATAGCTAGGTACTTATCAGCCCTATAGACAGCCTAGGAACATTCATCTATTTGCATTTAGAAAATGAATGTTGTAATGCTTGGGACGAAAGTTAGGGGGAAGTGGAAGGAAGGAGTCCTTAAAGAGAAAGAGGGAGAGAAAAATAGGTAGAATAAAGGAGAATGGAAAGAACAATAAAAATTGAAAAGGGAAAAGAAAAAAAAAGATAAATGAAGACTTAGAGTTCTATTTTCTTCTCTTCCAGTAGGTGGAGCTGGGCCCTCCAAGCCGAGCTTCTGCCCTCTATGTTCCGGCAGCAATCCCTGTAAGGTGGCTCCTCTTCCCCTACTGGATGTCGTTCCAATCCTGTTAGTCCAGAGCCTTTTCTCTTCTCCAGCCACTCCCCCCTCTTCCTCCTGCCAGCCAGCCAGGCCCTGCTCACTGGAGATGATCTCCACAGATCTAGTTACACTTGCAGCCCCCGAGTGCCCTATTTCCCAAACGACTGAGCACTCTCTCTGTTTGTCATTTATCCAGACCCCAAGGTTGTGGAGGGGTTTATCTGGCAACCATCAGTTTAATTTGTCTGGACCCCTTCGGTGGCCATGCCCCCGGGAACTGGTGGCTAAGGCCTTGGTTGTCGAAGCTGGTGGTTGGGGAATTTGGGGGTCGGGAGTCCCCTCTGCTTCCCTCAGCCCCTACAGTCATTCCCAAGGAGCTCTGGGGCGAGATTTTTGAGGTTTCCCAGCTGTATGCATCTGGTGGGGATGGGGGTCACACACCTGTGGAAGCGATTTCACTGGGAAGGGATCCCATCCACTGAACTCTGGTGATGTCAGCTCTCTTCTATGGCGGGCCCCAGACTCCTTGCCGGAGTGTCCGATGGGAGGGGTGGGTCTGGCCTGTCCCTGGTCTGTCCCAGACTCAGTTTCAGTTCTGGTCTGCTGTTTCATGAAGACTTGGTTAGCAACCTCTTCAAATGTATCCCACAGTGCTGAAATGCTTCCTCCTTGCAGGGTGGTGGAGATTCACCCCTCCAGGGCAAGCTGTCACCTCAAATAATCCCAAATTTCCCACCTAGGTCTCACTTCAGAGGAATTTTGCTGGGAGTTTCTCAGCAGGTAGAATCCGAACATTCTGATGTGTCTCTCTGTCCCCGTGGCTGAGGAGGTACTGAAAGCCCTTCCTCCCCGCCCGCCGCCATGTTGAATCTCTCCTGGTGCTTATCTTTTTGAGTTCTTTTTATACCCTAGAGATTAGTGCTCTATCTGATGTGTGAGGGGTAAAAATTTCCACTCAGGATGTAGGCTCTCTATTAACCTCACAAAATATTTCCTTTGATGAGAAGAAACTTTTTAATTTGATTCCATTCCATTTATTTATTCTTAGTTTTAATTCTTGTGCTATAGAAATATTATTAAGGAAGTTGGAGCCTAATCCCACATGATGAAGATTAGGGTATACTTTTTCTTCTATTAGACACAGGGTCTCTTGTTTTATTCCCAAGCACTTGATCCATTTTGAGTTGAATTGTCTGAATGGTGAGTAATATGTGTTTAATTTTATTCTGTTGCATATGGATTTCCAGTTTTTTCAGCACCATTTGTTGAAGAAGCTATCTTTTATCCAGTGCATATTTTTGGCATCTTTGTCTAATATAAGATAATTGTAGCTTTGTGGGTTAGCTTCTGTGTCCTCTGTTATGTACCACTGGTCTACCAGAATGTTTGGTTGGCACCAAACTGTTTTTGTTTCTATTATTCTATAGTATAGTTTAAGTTATGGTATAGTGATGCCACTTGCTTCACTCTTTCTGGTAAGGATTGCTTTAGTTCTTCTAGGTCTCTTATTTTTCCAGATAAATTTCATAATTGCTTTTTCTATTTCTATGAGGAATTCCATTGGGATTTTGATCAGAATTGCATTAAATATGTATACTGCTTTTGGTAGTGTGATCATTTTGATATATTAATTCTGCCTATCCAAGAGCAAAGTAGATATTTTAATCTCCTAAAGTCTTTTTTGATTTCTTTCCTTAGCATTCCGTAGCTTTCATTGTACAGATCTTTCACCACTTTCATAAAGTTGATTCCCAAGTATCTTATTATCATTATTTTTAGCTTATTGTAAATGGGGTAGTTTTTCACATTTCCTTCTCAGTGGATTTGTCACTGATATTCAGAAATGCCTTTTATTTATAGGTGTTGATTTTATATCCTGCTACTTTGCTGAATTCGTTTACTAGTTCTAGAAATTTTCTGGGTCTTCTAGGTATTGTCAGCAAATTTTTGGGGGGGTCTTCTAGGTATTGTCAGCAAATAGTGCTAATTTAAGTTCTTCTTTTCCTATACATATCCCTTTAATTTCTTTTATCTGTCTAATTTCTCTGGCCAGTGTTTCAAGAAATATGTTAAATAGAAATTGTGAAAGAGGGCATCCCTGTCTTGTTCCAGTTTTCAGAGGGAATGACTTTAATTTTTCTACAGTTAGAATGATGTTGGCCTGAGGATTAGCATAGTTGCCCTTTATGATATTGAGATATGTTCCTGTTTTCACTAGTTTTTCTAGTATTTTGAACATGTAAAGATAACAGATGCCATTTTAATAATTTTTTTCCTTTCCAAGAACCTTTCTGAAAAAGGCTCACTACTTTCTCATACCAACCCCTCCCTTAACCACTGTATTAAGACCAGCCTAGCTCTAATCCCTGAGCCTACTCCATAAAAATCCCAAACCACAAGCTTGTTTTTCCTCTCTAAGACAAAAAAAAAAACTCTTTGTGTATCTCTGCCTGTCTCCATCTTTCATTTTTTGTTCACCTATATCCTGATTCCTTTATTTCCTTTCAGTAGCAATTAAATGAGATTTACAAGGATGATTTCAATAAGAGAGGAAAGAAACTGCAATGACCTCTGCAGTGATAAAGTGTGTTGTGAGTACAAATCCCCATTACTGAACAATGGTCTCAGCTGGCCAAAAAGTCACCAATACAAACTGTTATTAAGGCTGAGCACAGTGGCACACACCTGTTATCACAGCAGATCCTGAGGCTGAGACATAGGATCATGAGTTACAGGCCAGCCTCATCAACTTAGACCCTAAACAAATCATCAAGACCCTGCTTCTAAACAAAATATATAGAAGTCTCTGGTTTGGGCTCAGTGGTAAGTTATCCCTCAGTTCAAATTCTGGTTTAAAAAAAGAAAAGAAAATTGTGTTTATAGTTATACATGCTTTACACATCTCATGAGAGAGAGTATGCTGTGTGGAGGGGTTAAAGGCTTATGTAAGTCTATTTTTAAATGTGATATTGAAAGGTTTAAAATGAACTAGAACACAATCTCTCCATTATTTTCACAATAAAAGAATTCTAGTGTTCTGTAGTGGTGGTGGTGGTGCTTGTGATTTTAACAGCATCCCCTGTTTGTAAAAGAGTTGACCAGAGTACAATTATTTTACAAGCTAGTCTCATAACAACCCAGCCACCTAAATGTTGGAGTTTTCTGGAGCAGTGTTTCTCAAAGTGTGATCCCCTGACTAGCAGCATCAGAAGCACATGATAGCTGTGAATGCATAGGGACCCAGATGTCCCCCTGACTCTGAAGGTTAGGAGGCCTGCCCTAATGTGATGTAGAGCAGCTTAGCGTGCTGGTCCCAGGAGGTATGAGAAAGACTTGAGGCAATCTCCACAGTGTGCCCTCAGTGGGGCAGAATTGGTATCCTCATGATCATAACCATTTCCAAAATTTTATAGCTGAGAACATGAAAGAGTAGGTGTTAAACAGTCTTGAATGGTTTCAGGAAGCAGGGTTTAAAGCCAAACCTGATTTTAATCACAATTCTTCTTTTCGTTGGTTCTGTTATAGAGTATGGTTTTTGGTTCTTTGTCTCATAACTTTGAAGAGTAAAATTTAAGGATACGGGGTAAAATCAAAGTAACATTATTTATTAGATCAATAGAAAGAAAGCATAGATAGCAAGGACAAAGGAGTCCTAAGAGAGGGATACAAAAGAGTGTCTAATGACTAGGTGTTTACATAGATCTATTGGTTTAAGGAAGTCAGCTTCCTCTCAATCCTGGGAGTCTTTCAGTGTTTATGAGGTATTCATGCAATCTTTAATCCAATCAAAATATCAATCAGATATTTTTTTCTTCTTTGGAGAGGTATGCATGCCAGTCACATAGGTCCTGATTTGAAAAGAACATTTTGTAAGTTTTTCAGCAAATGCAGGTGCTCTTAGTACTCTACTGCCAAAGGAAGTTACCCATTGGACAATCTTCCTATCCTCCCAGCCATATCCTTTCTTCCTGAATTCACACTTAGTTTTTTGTGATTACAGATGAGGGATGTGACAATATTCAGGATACTTCATTGAGAAAGTGGTCACAAAGGCCTCTGGAAAACTGAGGGGATCTATGTGTATAGTATTGGCTGTCTCTCAGTCTGGGACCTAAGCAGCCCTGGAGGAAATAAAATCCTTTTATCTCTTGCCCTAACTATGCTGCTAAAGTTGCTATGTAAGTTCTGTGTTCAGGGCACCTGTATTGGGAGTGCTGAGGGAGGAGTTACTGTACTTCATGTAGTGGACATGCACCTAGGAAAAATTTCCAGAGCAACATCTGTAATACCCATCATCCCAAACCATCAGCAGAATCTGGTTGTTTCTTCTTCTGAGGTGAAGGTTCCTCTCTTGGACTTGAGACCTCTAATCTCCCCTAGACCTGGAGAAGAGTTTACGCAGATTGGCAAAAGACACCTTGAACAACACCTGCATCATTCACCTAATTAAAATAAGCTTGAGAGATGGGAATAGTGATGTACACGTATAACCCAGTGGCTGGAGAGGCTGAGGAAGAAGAATCCTGAGTTCAAAGCCAGTCTCAGCAAAGGTGAGACACTAAGTAACTCAGTGAGCACCTGTCTCAAAGTAAAATACAAAATTGTGCTGGGGATGTGGTACAGTGGCCATATGTCCCTGAGTTCAATACAGGGTACCCCCTCAAAAAAAAGAGTAATCTAGTGCTGCTCCCCAAGTGGGGCATGGAGCACATGGGCCTTTCTGACAGGAACCCACAAACTGTCTTGCAGGCTAGCTCACTATAGTTATCTGAAATGGTGGTGCCAGTAGTGGTGGTTTTTCTCTGTTGACTCTTCTCATTATTCTAAAAGGTAAGGTGAATTCTAACCTTGCATTTACCATAATGCAAGGGACATCCCTTTTGTTTGTAATGTTGTCATTGGAAGTGTTCAGGTACTACCTGGTGGATGCTCTGCATCAGGGTTCATAAAACTCATATCTGAGGGTTATATATCTCTGGCCTCTTTTTTTACAAATAGAATTTTATTGGAACTCAGTTACATCATTCATTTGTGGTCATATTGAGTGGTAGATTTGAAGTCCAACTAGATCACATAGGCTGCAATATTTACCACCTGGTTGTTTATTGAAAATATTTGCTAGCCACTGCTCTAGAACAGCACAATTCAGTTTTTTTTTTTTGCTTTTGCATATATGTCTTGTGTCAACTCAGTTTAATCCAGTAGCTTGGCATATAGAATTTGGTATATAGTGTTGCCCCTGACCAGCAAGGGCAGCCAAACTAAGGGTCACTTGAGTGAATTACCTAAGGTACCAAATAAAACACAGACACACAATTTACCTTTAATTCAAGCTCCCCTGCCCTCAGCCTCAAGCCCCCAAAAGGGAGAGTGAGGAATGTCACAAGAGGCTGGAAAGAGAGAGTTAGCACATTCAGGAGTAGACTTTTATTGGAGAACTCTCATTCTTTAGAAATTTCCATCCAAAAAAAATGTCAAGGGGGGCAGGGTGACAAGGACAGGCAAGGTAATTTAACCCCTGGGGGTTTTGGAAGGCACATCTATGCATAAAGACACATTTTGTGACTTCTAGGATCAGGGCAGCTGTCTAGGGCCACTTTGATGTGGCCAGGTCCTGGGAAGTGACTGACAGAGCCTCAACAAATCAAGGAAGGAAAAATGCTGGTCACACAGCATTCCAACCTTCCACA
Source organism: Urocitellus parryii (assembly GCF_045843805.1). Classification (NCBI taxonomy): domain Eukaryota; kingdom Metazoa; phylum Chordata; class Mammalia; order Rodentia; family Sciuridae; genus Urocitellus; species Urocitellus parryii. Next base: position 56,437,706 of record NC_135539.1, read on the forward strand.
ATACAGTTCCTATAAACTAAGAAGGGGAATTTGTTAGAACCCAAAAGCAGAAAATGAATAATTGGTCATTTAAGTAGTGTTCAAATTTTAGCCATCCAGCATCTCACTCATACACAAAGACATGTTTCAATTTTAATTGTTTTTTTCTTTATAAACACAGTACCTTCAAAGAAAGTAAAATCTGACATAAGGAGAATGTGTTGGTTGAGTGCTTTTCTTGTATTGATAATGTGATTGACTTTGAACACCCAGGTGCTACCTAGTGAAAGCAATGAATCTTTCCAGGTATTTCCTGTTTGTGAAAATGGCCTGGATAATGAGTGGGAGATTGGTAAGGCATGCTGTGTTTGGGTCTGCAGTGGACTGAACTAGAGGGATGATACATATTCCATGCCAAGATAGTCTATCATTCAAAGTGATTCAAAAGAGGAAAATGTTGCATGCAGGAATGGGCATTAGTATCCATAGTGCACACCAGAGAAGGTAAAGGATAGGTTTGCAGATGGCTCCAGGAGATCAGAAAATGGATACTGAAAGAAATAGGCCAGAGTAAACTACAAAGGTGAATTGGATCCTATATAGAGAAGCACATGCATACACAAGTTTAGACAAACCCCCTGTTATTAGAAAACTAAACATTTCATGTAGTTTCTCTGAGTCAGGAATTGGGAGTGTCTAACTGTGTGGTTCTGGCTCAAGGTACACATAAGCTTTCAGTCATTTCAAGAATGGACTGGAGTATACATTTTCAAGCTCATGCATAAAGGTTATGGTAGGCTCTGCTCCTCACTGAAGACAGAGACTTTAGCTCCTTTCCAGGTGAGCCTCTGCACAGTTATGCACAAAACATGGCAGGCTACTTTCTTCATAGAGAAAACCTTTTTGAAGCAATGTAACACCATTTACAATGTATGCTTTTTGGCAACTTAATACAATCTTGGTAGAGATTGGAAAGGGAACATAAAAAATGAGAGTGTCAGGAAGCAGATGTCACTTGGGGGTATCTTTGAAGCTTAGACCCACAAAAGTTATTGAAAGAAAATTAGATTTTATTTTCTAAGGTTTTAATTGGGAGTGTTATAATGTAACTTTTAAATACTTACTTTTAAATACTTACTTAAGTTTTTTTCTTTTTTAAATTAGACCTCAGAGAGGTCTCATTAAACTTTACTACCAATCCCCCAGGTAAAAATTATTTTAAATATTGAACACTGAGTTTCATAGGCTTATCATACACTGGGATTTGGCAGGGATAAGATTTATTTTTATTGATTTAAAAAAATAAATGACAGCGGAATTCCTTACAATTCTTATTACACATATACAGCACAATTTTTCATATCTCTGGTTGTATGTAAAGCATTTTGACACCCATTCTTATCTTCATACATGTACATTGGATAATGATGTCCATCACATCCTACCATCTTTGCTAACCCCTGTCCCCTACCTTTCCCTCTCACCCTCTGCCCTATCTAGAGTTTGTCTATTCCTCCCATGCTCCCCCTTCCTACCCCACTATGAATCAGCCTCCTTATATCAGAGAAAGCATTTGGCATTTGTTTCTGAGGGGATTGTCTAACTTCACTTAGCCTTATCTTGTCCTATGCCATCAATTTACCTGGAAATGCCATGATTTCGTTCTCTTTTTATTGCTGAGTAAAATTCCATTGTGTATATATGCCTCATTTGTTTATATACATTCATCTATTGAAGGGTATCTAGGTTGGCTCCACAGTTTAGCTATTGTGAATTGTGCTGCTATAAACATTGATGTGGCTATGTCCCTGTAGTATGTTGATTTTAAGTCTTTTGGGTATAGACTGAGGAGAGGGATAGCTGAGTCAAATGGTGGCTGCATTCCCAGATTTCCAAGGATTCTCCATATGCTTTGCAAATTGGCTTCACCAATTTGCAGTCCCAGTAGCAATGTATAAGTGTACTTTTTCCCCACATCCTTGTCAACACTTATTGTTGTTTGTCTTCATGATAGCTGTCATTCTGACTGGAGTGAGATGATATCTTAGAGTAGTTTTGATTTGCATTTCTCTAATTGCTAGAGATGATGAACTTTTTTATTGTATTTGTTGATTATATTCATTGTATATCCTCTTCTGAGAAGTATATGTTCAGGTCCTTGGCCTATTTATTGATTAGGTTATTTGATTTTTCTGTGCTTATCTTTTTGAGTTCTTTTTATACCCTAGAGATTAGTGCTCTAACTGATGTGTGAGGGGTAAAAATTTGTTCCCAGGATGTAGACTCTCTATTCACCTCATAGATTGTTTCTTTTGATTAGAAGAAACTTCTTAGTTTGAATCCATCTCATTTATTGATTCTTAGTTTTAATTCTTGTGCTATAGAAATTTTATTAAGGAAGTTGGAGCCTAATCCCACATGATGAAGATTAGGGGCTGCTTTTTCTTCTATTAGATGTGGTGTCTCGAGTGCCTGCAAGGTAGGCAAACCTGCAACCCACAGGCAGGTCAGGCCCAGCAACCTGAGGAGTGAGGGAGCTGCCACAAGTGCCTGCAGGGAATGCGGACCTGCTACCCACCAGCAGGACAGGTCCAGCGGCCTGCTGAGGGGCAGGCCCGCCCCCTTCCCCAGTGCCTGCAAGGTAGGCAGACCTGCGACCCACTGGGAGGATAGGCCCAGCAACCTGCAGAGTGACAGAGGTGCCCCTTGCGCCTGCTGGGTAGGCGGACCTTCGACCGACCAGCAGAGCAGACCTAGGGCCCGCCAGCATGGTAGACGGATCACACCAATTGGAGGAGGATCACAGCCACTACCTGCCCTGCAAGGGAGATTTTTCAACTATACAAGAGCAATATAAATAAATAGAGGGAAAATTTCAAAAACACAACAGTTTCACCAAGCAGAAAGAAACGCCAGCAGTATGAAAAGACAAGGAAAGAAAGGACCACAGGCAATGCAGGTCAACTCAACTTTAGAAGAGGTAATAGCTGCAACAGATGGAATGTCAGATAGAGAGGTCAGGATATACATGCTTCAGATGATCTGGAGTCTCAAGGAAGACATGAGACAGCAAAATCAGACAATGAAAGATCACATTGACAAGGAACTACATAAACAAATCCAGGAAGTAAAAGATCAATTTCACAGGGAGATAGAGGTAATAAAAAACAAACAAATAGAAATCCTAGAAATGCAGGAAGCAATAAACCAACTTAAAAACTCAATTGAGAATACTACAAGCAGAGTGGATCACTTAGAAGATAGAACATCAGACAATGAAGACAGAGTATTTCAACTTGAAAAGAACATAGACAGCTCAGCAAGTCTGCTAAGAAACCATGAGCAGAACATCCAAGAACTATGGGATAATATCAAAAGACCAAACTTAAGAGTCATTGGGATACAGGAAGGCACAGAGCTCCAAACCAAAGGAATAAACAATCTATTCAGTGAAATAATACGAGAAAACTTCCCAGACTTGAAGAATGAGACAGAATCCCAAATCCTAGAAGCCTACAGGATGCCGAATGTACAAAATCATAAGAGATCCACACCTAGACACATTATAATGAAGATGTCCAACATACAGAATGAGGAGAGAATTTTAAAAGCTACAAGAGAAAGGAAGCAGATTACATTTAGGGGTAAACCAATCAGGATAACAGCTGATCTCTCAACACAGACTCTAAAAGATAGAAGATCCTGGAATAACATATTTCAAACGCTAAAAGAAAATGGGTTCCAACCAAGAATCGTGTATCCAGCGAAATTAAGGTTCAGGATGGAAGATGAAATTAAAACATTCCACGATAAACAAAAGATAAAAGAATTTGCAGCTAGAAAACCATCTCCTCAAAAAATCCTTGGCAAAACACTACAGGAAGAGGAAATGGAAAACAACAATGAAAACCAACAGTGGGAGGTAGGACAGTAAAGGGGGGAAAATAATCAAAGAGGAAAACAAATCAGGTTTAGTAGCATTAATAAACAAATATGGCGGGAAGAACAAACCATTTCTCAATAATAACCCTAAATGTTAATGGCTTAAACTCACCAATTAAGAGACACAGGCTAGTTGAATGGATCACAAAACAAGACCCAACAATATGCTGTCTACAGGAGACGCATTTGATAGGAAAAGATATACATAGACTGAAGGTGAAAGGTTGGGAAAAATCATATCACTCATATGGACTGCGGAAACAAGCAGGAGTGTCCATACTCATATCGAATAAAATAGATTTCAAGCCAAAGTTAATCAAAAGGGATAAAGAGGGACACTATATACTGCTCAAGGGAACCATACACCAACAAGACATAACAATCATAAATATATATGCCCCAAACAACGGTGCTGCTATGTTCATCAAGCAAACTCTTCTCAAGTTCAAGAGTCTAATAGACCACCATACAATAATCATGGGAGACTTCAACACACCTCTCTCACCACTGGACAGATCTTCCAAACAAAAGTTGAATAAGGAAACTATACAACTCAATAACACAATTAACAACCTAGACTTAATTGACATATATAGAATATACCACCCAACATCAAGCAGCTACACTTTTTTCTCAGCAGCACATGGATCCTTCTCAAAAATAGTTCATATATTATGTCACAGGGCAACTCGTAGACAATATAAAGGAGTAGAGATAATACCATGCATCTTATCTGATCATAATGGAATGAAACTGAAAATCAACGATAAAAGAAGGAAGGAAAAATCATGCATCACTTGGAGAATGAACAATAGGTTACTGAATAATCAATGGGTTTTAGAAGACATCAAGGAGGAAATTAAAACATTTTTAGAGTTAAATGAAAACACAGACACAACATATCAGAATCTGTGGGACACATTGAAAGCAGTTCTAAGAGGAAAATTCATTCCTTAAAAAAAGAAAAAACCAACAAATAAATGATCTCATACTTCATCTCAAAATCCTAGAAAAAGAAGAGCAAAACAATAGCAAAAGAAGTAGAAGGCAAGAAATAATTAAAATCAGAGCCAAAATTAATGAAATCGAAACAAAAGAAACAATTGAAAAAATTGACAAAACTAAAAGTTGGTTCTTTGAAAAAATAAATAAAATTGACAGACCCTTAGCCATGCTAGCGAAGAGAAGAAGAGAGAGAACTCAAATTAGTAGCATACGGGATGAAAAAGGCAAGATCACAACAGACACTTCAGAAATACAGAAGATAATCAGAAATTATTTTGAATCCTTATACTCCAATAAAATAGAAGATAGTGAAGGCATGGATAAATTTCTTAAGTCATATAATCTGCCCAGATTGAGTCAGGAGGATATAGACAACCTAAACAGACCAATATCAATTGAGGAAATAGAAGAAACCATCAAAAGATTACCATCTAAGAAAAGCCCAGGACCGGATGGGTATACAGCAGAGTTTTACAAAACCTTTAAAGAGGAACTAATACCAATACTTTTCAAGCTATTTCAGGAAATAGAAAAAGAGGGAGAACTTCCAAAATCATTCTACGAGGCCAACATCACCCTGATTCCGAAACCAGACAAAGACACTTCAAAGAAAGTAAACTACAGACCAATATCTCTAATGAACCTAGATGCAAAAATCCTCAATAAAATTCTGGCAAATCGGATACAAAAACATATCAAAAAAATTGTGCACCATGATCAAGTAGGATTCATCCCTGGTATGCAAGGCTGGTTCAATATACGGAAATCAATAAATGTTATTCACCACATCAATAGACTTAAAAATAAGAACCATATGATCATCTCGATAGATGCGGAAAAAGCATTTGACAAAGTACAGCATCCCTTTATGTTCAAAACTCTGGAAAAACTAGGGATAACATGAGCATACCTCAACATTGTAAAAGCAATCTATGCTAAGCCTCAGGCTAGCATCATTCTGAATGGAGAAAAACTGAAGGCATTCCCTCTAAAATCTGGAACAAGACAGGGATGCCCTCTCTCACCACTTCTGTTCAACATAGTTCTTGAAAGACTGGCCAGAGCAATTAGACAGACAAAAGAAATTAAAGGTATAAAAATAGGAAAAGAAGAACTTAAATTATCACTATTTGCAGATGACATGATTCTATACCTAGCAGACCCAAAAGGGTCTACAAAGAAACTACTAGAGCTAATAAATGAATTCAGCAAAGTGGCAGGTTATAAAATCAACACGCATAAATCAAAGGCACTCCTGTATATCAGCGACAAATTCTCTGAAATGGAAACGAGGACAACCACTCCATTCACAATATCCTCAAAAAGAATAAAATACTTGGGAATCAACCTAACAAAAGAGGTGAAAGACTTATACAATGAAAACTACAGAACCCTAAAGAGAGAAATTGAAGAAGACTTTAGAAGATGGAAAAATATACCCTGTTCATGGATAGGCAGAACTAACATCATCAAAATGGCAATTTTACCAAAAGTTCTCTATAGGTTTAATGCAATGCCAATCAAAATCCCAACGGCATTTCTTGTAGAAATAGAGAAAGCAATCATGAAATTCATATGGAAGAATAAAAGACCCAGAATAGCAAAAACAATACTAAGCAGGAAGTGTGAATCAGGTGGTATAGCGATTCCAGATTTCAAACTATACTACAGAGCAATAGTAACAAAAACAGCATGGTACTGGTACCAAAACAGGCGGGTGGAACAATGGTATAGAATAGAGGACACAGAAACCAACCCACAAAACTACAACTTTCTTATATTTGATAAAGGGGCTAAAAGCATGCAACGGAGGAAGGATAGCATCTTCAACAAATGGTGCTGGGAAAACTGGAAATCCATATGCAACAAAATGAAACTGAATCCCTTTCTCTCGCCATGCACAAAAGTTAACTCAAAATGGATCAAGGAGCTTGATATCAAATCAGAGACACGGCATCTGATAGAAGAAAAATTTGGCTACGACCTACATGCTGTGGGGTCGGGCTCCAAATTCCTCAATAGGACACCCATAGCACAAGAGTTAACATCTAGAATCAACAAATGGGACTTACTCAAACTAAAAAGTTTTTTCTCAGCAAAAGAAACAATAAGAGAGGTAAATAGGGAGCCTACATCATGGGAACAAATCTTTACTCCTCACACTTCAGATAGAGCCCTAATATCCAGAGTATATAAAGAACTCAGAAAATTAGACAATAAGATAACAAATAACCCAATCAACAAATGGGCCAAGGACTTGAACAGACACTTCTCAGAGGAGGACATACAATCAATCAACAAGTACATGAAAAAATGCTCACCATCTCTAGCAGTCAGAGAAATGCAAATCAAAACCACCCTAAGATACCATCTCACTCCAGTAAGATTGGCAGCCATTATGAAGTCAAACAACAATAAGTGCTGGCGAGGATGTGGGGAAAAGGGTACACTTGTACATTGTTGGTGGGACTGCAAATTGGTGCAGCCAATTTGGAAAGCAGTATGGAGATTTCTTGGAAAGCTGGGAATGGAACCACAATTTGACCCAGCTATTCCCCTTCTAGGTCTATTCCCTAAAGACCTAAAAAGAGCATGCTACAGGGACACTGCTACATCGATGTTCATAGCAGCACAATTCACAATAGCAAGACTGTGGAATCAACCTAGATGCCCTTCAATAGACGAATGGATAAAAAAAATGTGGCATTTATACACAATGGAGTATTACTCTGCATTAAAAAATGACAAAATCATAGAATTTGGTGGGAAATGGATGGCATTAGAGCAGATTATGCTAAGCGAAGCTAGCGAAACCCTAAAAAACAAATGCCAAATGTCTTCTTTGATATAAGGAGAGTAACTAAGAACAGTCTAGGGAAGAAGAGCACGAGAAAAAGACCAACATTAAACAATGATGAGAGGTGGGAGGGAAAGGGAGAGAGAAGGGAAATTGCATGGAAATGGAAGGAGACCCTCAGGGTTATACAAAATTACATACAAGAGGAAGTGAGGGGAAAGGGAAAAATAATACAAGGGGGAGGAATGAATTACAGTAGTGGGGGTAGAGAGAGAAGAGGGGAGGGGAGGGGAGGGGAGGGGGGATAGTAGAGGATAGGAAAGGCAACAGAATACAACAGACATGAGTATATATATCAATATGTAAATCAATGGAAGTGTAACTGATGTGATTCTGCAAGCTGTATACGGGGTAAAATGGGAGTTCATAACCCGCTTGAATCAAAATGTGAAATATGATATATCAAGAACTATGTAATGTTTTGAACAACCAACAATAAAAAAAAAAGATGTGGTGTCTCTGGTTTAATTCTTAGGTCCTTGATCCACTTTGAGTTGAGTTTTGTGCATGGTGAGAAATAGGGATTTTAATTTTATTTTGTTGTATATGGATTTTCAGTTTTCTCAGCACTATTTGTTGAAGAGGCAATCTTTTCTCCAATGCAGGTTTTTGGCACCTTTATCTAATATAAGATAATTGTAGTATTGTGGGTTAGTCTCTTTGTCCTCTGTTATGTACCATTGGTCTACTAGTCTGTTTTGATGCCAATACCATGTTGTTTTTGTTTTTATTGCTCTGTAGTATAGTTTAAGGTCTTGTATAGTGATGTCACCTGCTTCACAGTTCCTGCTAAGAATTGCTTTAGCTCTTCTGGATCTCTTATTTTTCCAGATGAATTTCATAATTGCTTTTTCTATTTCTATGAGGAATGCCATTGGGATTTTGATCAGAATTGTATTAAATATGTGTAGTACTTTTTGTAGTGTGGTCATTTTGATAATATTAATTTTGCCTATCTGAGAGCAAGGTAGATCTCTCCATCTTCTAAGGCCTTCTTTGATTTCTTTCTTTAGGGTCTTATAATTTTTATTTTATATATTTTCACCTATTTTGTTAAGTCAATTTCCAACCATTTTTTTTTTGAGATTGTTGTAAATGGGGTAGTTTTCCTCATTTTATTCTCAGAGGATTTGTCACTGCTATACAGAAATGCCTTTGATATACGGGTGTTGATTTTATATTCTGCTACTTTGCTGAATTCATTTACCACATCTAAAAGTTTTCTGGTGGATTTTTTGGGTCTTCTAGGTATAGAATCATATTTTCAGCAAATAATGCTAATTTAAGTATATATATATATATATATATATATATATATATATATATATATCCCTTAATTTCTTTCAACTGTTTAATTGCTCTGGCCAGTGTTTCAAGAACTATATTATGTAGAAGTGTTGAAATAGGGCATTCCTGTCTTGTTCCAGTTTTTAGCAGGAGTGTCTTTAATTTTTCTTCATTTATAATGATGTTGACTGAGGCTTAGCATGGATAGCCTTTAGGATGTTAAGATAAAGATAAGCTTACTAATGACAAAAAGCCTGGGACTGGATGGATACACAGTCAAATTTTACAGGACCTTTAAAGAAGAACTAATACTAATACTCTTCAATTTATTTCAGGAAATAGAAAAAGAGGCAGAACTTCCAAACTCATTCTATGATGCCAATATCACCCTGATACTAAAATCAGGCAAAGACACATCAAAGAAAGAAAAGTTTAGACCAATATCTCTAATGAAAATAGATGTAAAAATTCTCAAAATAATTATGGCAAATCAAATCCAAAAACATGTCAAAAGGATTGTGCACCATGATCAAATGGTACTCATCCCAAGGATGCAAGGTTCATTAAACAACAATCAATAAATGTAATTCATCACATTGATAGACTGAAAGATAAGAATCATATGATCATCTCAATAGAAGCAGAAAAAGCATTTGACAAAATACAGAATCCTCTCATGGTCAAAACACTAGAAAAACTAGGGATAACATGAACATATCTAAATAAGAATGGGATTTGAATGTTGATGTTAATTTAGGAGGACACAGAAGGCCACATGCCATCTCTGGTGGGCTGGGGGTCAAAGAAAGACCTTTCGACCTCCATCACAAATGAAGTTTACATACAGGTTGCACCAGGTGGTTTTCTTAAAGCAGTTTGGCACCATATAAAATAAACAAATAAAATAAAGTTATTGTGTCCATCTACAAGGGAAAAAGAAAGAGAGAAAGAAGTAAGGGTTCAGGTTTGAGTGTAAGGGGGTATTTGGTGATTAAGGTGGTGGATGTGGTTTGAGCTGCATTTGATATTACCATTGTTCTGGCAGTAGTGTTGAATTCTCTCAGATAATCTTCTACATTAATTGAAATTATCATGCATATTTGTCCTTTCCCCTTTTTAATTGATTACTTCATTTTGTTCTGAAGCCTTTTTTATTAATGTTTTTTTATGTTTTTTTCTAATGTTTTGTTTCTTACATCAGTTTTCATCAGGGGTATAATATAAATTCTACTTTTCCTGGTTCAGCTTTGGTTATTGCATCAGTGTAAAGATGGCTTCATTAAGTGGAGAGGAGTTTTCTTCTTTTCAGGTTTTGTAAGTGTTTAGGGGAATTAGGCTCAAATATTTTTCAAATACTTTCAAATATTTGATAGTAATCTGCAATAAATCTATCTGGTCTAGCAATGTACATACAGGTAGGTTTGGATTAGTGATTCAAATACCAATCTCATTATTGTTCAATTCAGACTTGATGTTCCTTTACCATTTCTTGGTCGGTTGTGTTTGTAGAAAATTGTCTACTTCTGCAGGGTTATATTATTTATTGAAATGCAATATTACATATTATTGTTCCCCAATTATATATTATTGTTAAGAACATATAAATAAGGTTTGGTTGGCAGAAAGAGCCTCAGGATTTCAAGGATATTGCCTATTGTTATGTTATGGAACTTGTTCATCAAGATAACAAGCATCACTCAGAGGATTGGAGAACAAGAGTTTATTTACAAAAGCAGAACCAGATGAGCTATTGCTCTGAATTCTAGGCCCTGAGCTGTGGTAACACAGGACTTTCATGATAGTTTGACATAATTTCTTAGCTGTTGTAGCATTAAAGCAGTAGATTTGAATTATTGGGCTACATGACTAAGGATCATGAGTGGGAATTCTAGTGGCAAGCCTGTTTGCTGAAGCAGAGAGAGAGAGGTCCAAAGCATAGCCAATATCTAATGATAAGTGAAGTAGAGCCTTTCACAGGCAGCTGTTTCCTGAGATAATTCGACCTAGCATAGAAATGTAACAGTTTAAACCAGTATTTATACAATACTTTTATGAAAACAACACCTATGAAGTATTTTTTTCCTCTTTAGTTAGAGAAATTAATAGGCTCCTTAAGTTTAATCATTCTGGATAAGTTTATTTTGACCCTCCCTGGGATTCCATTATCCTACATCTCAGGATTTACATTTCAATCTGTAGGCATTGTGAAGATGCCCTCTGGGATTTGTGGTAAAGTCTCAAGTGTCATTTGTGATTCCTGTAAATTAAACAAAACAAAAAACAATCTGAGCTCCCCTCTCTTCTAATATATTTTGACCTAACAGAGGATGTGGATAGTCATGAGGAAATGTCCAGTTCCCCCATATGCACAAACACTGGTTCATAAAAGTGTTTGTTCTGGGCTTATTCATTGATTCCTGTTAACCCCTCAAAAGCTGGTAGATAGAGGATCCAAGATGGCAGAGTAGAGTAGATACCATTTCTGGCTTCTCTGTGCATGAATCCAAGAAAGTTATCAGATGGCTTCTCTACAGGATCTTGCTTTGACGGATTACAACATCTCAGAGCATGTGACAGAATCCCACACAGCAGATTTTTTTGTGAAACTGAAACATCACTTTTCACAAATCCTTACTTTATATTTATAAATTTTATTTATGGTTACTTTTCTCTATTTATTTTAAGTGCAAGAAGAGGCTTGTGCTCAGGTGCTCAAAGGTAGAAAAATAAGCTAAGCAAGGCTGTACTTTTCAACACAGAGAAGATAGTATTTTTTATGTTAGATAAAAATTGCTCCAAATTCCATGTAAAAGTACAGGGCAGAGGCTCTGACCAAAGCTGCCCATGGAAAAATGAAAACTTTAAGAACCCTCTTCAGCAGTTTGTTAGGTTGGTCATTCAGTTATATGTCTAAAGTGAAATGACATTTGGCAAAGTGGTCAGCTTCACTCTGTTCAATAATTTACCATACTTCCAAAATTACTGAAGCAGAATCACATTTGCCTTCCTAGGGATACAGAAATATATCTGGATCTGGTTGAATGTAAATTAGGAATAGATATGTTAACACTTACTTGACTCTCTCTCTCTCTCTCTCTCTCTCTCTCTCTCTCTCTCTCTCTCTCTTTCATTTTGGTTCCCAACTTGTGAAAAACTAACAACAAAATAGCAAATCAAATTATGTCAAAAATTATTCATAGGATCAAGTAACAGCAGGATCCCCACCTGGGCAAAATGCAACCAATACATTTTTTTTTTTACATTTGATGATATACAAACGTTTTATATTGATATCCCAGTTAAAGTTTGCTCAAGAAGCACCTCTGATCACTAGAATATCCCTTTAAAATATCATTTTCTTTAGGGGAAATTTTAAACTAAAACATATAAAACATATAAAAAAAACTTCTGATGAATCCAGCCTAATTTCATCTCAAGATTGGAAGCCATATCATCACAAAGTCATGAGAAGTTAATTTCTGTTTTACTATAAATTACTGCAATTTCTAAACTTGTTTGGAATTCCTGCACATTCCTTGAACTCACCCATATCTAACTTTCCCTGACCAAATAACAACCCTCTCTGAAACCTCAGGGGTGCCTCATAAATTGTGATGTTGGGATCTGAATTTACCTCCTATCTTGAAATATCATGTCATGTAGATCATTAACCTACTCTCAGCCTTTGTATTGTGCTTGTCAAATCCTGTTATCTGTAAGTCCTCAAAATACCCTCTTTGCAACTTTTTGTTCTATAAAATCTTGTTCCTAGAAAGTTGGGGTGCTGGTCTCTAGCCTGCATTAGGGGAGACAGTTGCTAATCAGCTCTCTTTGTGTACAAAATACAAGCTTGTTTTAATTCAATTTAAAATTTGAAATGGTGGTCTTTCCCTTCCATTAGAATTCAACATTTGAAGGCATTAGCAATACCCAGACAGCCAAAAATTCTGAAGCCAGATCTTCACTCTGGGACTCTTGGGCTGAAGTGCCACCCCAGGGGGTGTGCACCTTGAGTTCCAAGGCCCTAGGGGGAAACCTCCAGTTCATCAGAGTGCTAGAGTGAATTGTTTCACTAAAACAAAAACAATTAGAAAGCATTCAGGAGAAGAGATCTCCATTAGGTAAGTGGCACCCTTATAACATCCAGTATTGGGTTAAGAGAGATCTCTTCTGGGGACAGTGAGGTGCCTGTTGAGGCACATACACAAGCCTTTCTAGGACAGTAGCAAAGTGTTGCATTGTCCTCTGGTATTGATTGGTAAGGAATTCCTGCAGGGGGAAACAGAATTGTCTGTTGAGACACACACACTCCTTTCCAGGACAGTAGCAAAATGTCTCACTGTCCTTTGGTATTGGCTTGGTGGGGACAGAGAGGTGTCTGATGAGGTACTTACACACATCCGTCTGGAGCACTAGCAAGATGTTGCACTGCTCCCTGGGTTTGGTGCCTGGTTTTGTTCTCCTGTGTATTGTTCTATGTTCTATATGTTTTTTCTGCCTTTTCATTGTGTGTCTTCTCTAGTAGAAAGTTAAGACAATTGAACAACAAAATGGGTAATAAGACAAGTAAGCCTAATACTTCTTTGAGCTATGTTTTAAGGAATTTTGATAAATTTAACCCTCGTTTTTTCAAGCAGAATTAGGGAAACAATGCTTTCTTTTCTTCCCCTAGTTGGCTGCCTTTAGTATACCCACTGCAGGAAGGAAATGCCTACTGGGATCTAGAAATTGAATATCTCCCAAATTAGCAAGTGATTCCTAACATGCCACCATGGAGTCCTAGGAGCCCCTACCTAAATGTAACTCTTGAAAAATTCCCTCAAAATCCCTTGTCCCTCTGGATCAAGAGAGTCACAGCCTTTGGGACAGGACTCTCCTATGTTTCTCCTTTGCTAGCAAGGCAATAAACCTTTCTTTCTTTTTTTCTCAAACTGTGTCCTCATTATTAAATTTGCATTAATTGGCTTTGGGGACAGGTCCTTAACTTTCAGTTACAAATTTTGGCACTGGGGTGCAATGGGACTCCAGAGCAACCCCTCTCTGCTTTCTTGGGGAAGCCTAGTACTCCAAACAAGTGTACTTCCATGCTGAGGATGTAAGATGAACTTTTTGAGAGATGACTATTGGGAAGTTAGGAGACATGAAAGTGAGCTGGAGGTCAGACCAAACCAGAGGAGCTATTTCTGTAAGTAAAGAGGGAGGGGGAGACTGAGGGACTTCCAGCAACTGCTGAAGTCCATTTTGCTTTGGGGATCTCCTGCCTTCCTTCCCTACACTTTAAAAATTGATTCATCTTTGTCAAAGAAAGAAAGAAAGAAAGAAAGAAAGAAAGAAAGAAAGAAAGAAAGAAAGAAAGAAAGAAAGAGAAAGAAAGAAGAAACTGAATGGAGTAAATTGCCACACTGAGACCCTTGATTATACACTTCTGGTTTCCCTTTGTGGGAGCATCTGGTCCACTCGTGGGAAAATCTGTGGTAACACTGGTGTAGGAGTCATGGTTAAATGGAAGTTGGAACCTTTAACACATGGGCCATAATGTGTTGATCTTATAGATTGTTTCGTGGGAACAATCTTGGCTGATTGATCACCTATAGCTATAAATGTATCTTAAAAAAAGATTTTACTGTAACAAAAAGATATTTTTTACTGTATCTTGTCTTTGAATGGTTTTCTGAAATATTGTACAATATTTAAGTTGAGAGTTGGTTTGTCAGAGATAAAATAATTATCTAGGTGGTCAAAAAACTAATAAAATGTTGATATTTATAAAATGTCTAATATCCCTTGGTTATAGGACTTTTCTTCAACAAGGAAGAAATGTCTAATATTGTTCAATAAACTCATCTGATATCTTGGTAAAAATAAGTCAAGTATACTTGACAGAAATTACTTATAAATGTGTTTGTAATACATCTGATTAATTTATAAGGTTAAAATGCCAACTGTTAAATATACCATCAAGTATTCTTAACTCCTTGGATTCCATTGGGTAGCATCATTAATTTTTTCATAAATTTGCAAATGAAGTAAAAAAGGATTTAAAGTTGCTTTGTCATCACTAAAAAAATGTTTTACTAAATGTTTAAGTCCCAACAGGCACAATTCTATACATTTAAACATTGTGTTTTCATGAAATGGTAAACAGATATGATTCTATATGCAAAGGTTTATTTTAGATTTCTGAAATCAAAGGCCCAAAAGTTTCAGCTGTTCCAATTAAGAGTAATGTAAACAACATAAAGTATTTCTTTTTATTAAAATGAAATAATTTCTCTAAATTAAAAAAAACTTACAAAGATTGTTTCAAATTGTTAACAAAAAAGGGGTTAAGAGATGGAAAACAGAAATTAAAAATTCTATATAAGCTTTTTTACACACATACACACACACACACACACACACACATATATGTAAAATGATCAGTCAAGGCTATTTGAAGTTTTTCCTTATGGTCAAATGTTAATACACTGATATAGACCAAAGTTTAATCTGTATATTAAAAAGACAAGGATTTCTTAAAACATTACTTTACCCATAACATTATGTTTATTAAGTCTTGCTTTTTTGAGCAAGTAATCTTGAAGGAATTAAGGATTATACAAGTACGGTTAAACAGCAACTGTTATTTTGAAATGTCATAATATGTTATTTCCTCAAGAGATAAACTTAATTAATATAAAAATATAAATTTAACTATGGTGCTATTACTTTTATTTGTATATTAATTATGTTCATATCATCCTAGTATACAAGTCTTAATGTGGAAGCTTTAAAAGAACATTATATCAGGGCTGGGGTTGTGGCTCAGTGGCAGAGCGCTCGCCTAGCATGCACAAGGCACTGGGTTCAATTCTCAGCACCACATACATGTAAAATAAAGATATTATGTCCACCTAAAACTTAAGAATAAATAGTTTTTAAAAAGAACATTATATCAAGCTGATATTTTTCAAAATAAAGTTGTATGGTAGTTTTGGGCTTATAAGGATGAAAAACTTTATTAGAAATTTATTTTTATCATTTAATAATCTATAACTGGACATTATGTTTCATGTTATTAATAACATATAAAGTTTTATGTTACTTTCTTGACTGGAGTACAATTTAAATATATTTTAAGTTAATAAGAGCCTAAGTTATATAAAGGTTCATATTGTGAAGCATGAAGACATTTTGCTACTTTTCCACAAAAGGTTAAAAGCTCTCAGCCTTTCTTTAATTCATGTTTTAAATGTAATATCATATTGTGTTAGCTAATATTCATGTGAACTTGAGCAACTATATATATATATATATATATATATATATATATATATATATATAAACTTTGCAAAATTATATTTAAGAAACACAGATTAATTTCAGAACTAGAACACACACCTAAGATTTGTAGGTGCTTCGCCTTACCTGAGATAAGGTTCTGCTTCCCACCTTGCTACATGTCAGAATGACTCCAAAACAAGCCAGACTTCAGTTCATTTAAAGTTTTGTTCAAAGAATTGATTTCTTTTTGTTGTTGTCATTGCTCATTTATTTTTATGTGGTGTTGAAGATTGAACCTAGTGTCTCAGATGTGTGAGGCAAGCACTCTACCACTGAGCCCCCAATGGATTGATTTTTGTTGTTAAGGTTACTAGGATCTCAAACAACAAATATAAAATATAACTCAGCCAAAATTCAAGATAGTTATTGCACAAACTAAATATGTATTTACTCTTATTAATTTTACTTTGTATTTCCCTTGTAAACTGTCTAATTGTTGCCTGTTAGTGTTTTACAAAGGTATTGCTGAAAGGAAACAAAACTTGGGTTAATTTAGGAAAATAAGCCATCATTTAAAGGACATATAGGATAGTACAGGCCTCAATTAATAAACGGGTAAATGACTGTAAGGTCATATACATTAAAGTTAAAGCCCAGTATTCTTAATTTAAGACTGGTGCGACTGACATGCTAGATGTTTAGAAGCAGGACTTAAATTTTTTTTAAAGAGAGGGTGAGAGAGAGGGAGAGAGAGAGAATTTTTTAATATTTATTTTTTAGTTTTTGGCAGACACAACATCTTTGTTTGTATGTGGTGCTGAGGATCGAACCCAGGCCGCACGCATGCCAGGCAAGCGCGCTACCACTTGAGCCACATCCCCAGCCCCCTCAAGACTTAAAATTT